>NW_006433949.1:1744075-1747265 GCF_000325575.1 Pteropus alecto | reverse complement strand
CAACAAGAATTCCGGAGTGGCCTAGGGTCAGAGGACGAGATAAGAACTTTCCGCCCCGGTAGATCCAGTCGGAGAAAAAAAGGTCCTTACATGCGTGGCTGCCACATATGTTCTGATCAGATAATAAAACCTTGGTCGGACTTGCACCCTTCGGGTTTCATTTCATTTTATTTTATTATTAAAAACTACACATGTGGGACACAGATAATTGGGTTCTGCAGGAGGCTTCCTTTGGCTCCTGCATCTGAGAAATTTAATGAGGGGGAAATATATACATAGCTATTCGGTATATTTGGAAGGGTTGAAAGCAAAGTCGTACTTCAAAGGCTTATTAGGATAACCTCTCTGGGCAAGTCGTGATCAGTAATGCCGCCCGGATCGTCATATTGTGGGCTTTTGAAAGGATTTGGAGGCGGGTGGGGGATCGTAAGATTTTTTTGTTTTTGTTTTTTTTAAATTAGTTTTCAAAGGAGGGGTATAGCGACAGGAGAGCCAAACTTTTAAATATCCTTCTTGGAATGGTCAGAATTGAGTTTCAAACCTTAATGTGCTCTGAGGGACCATAATACGGGCTGGAAAATAATTATTTTCCAAGCTCCAGAGGCCCTTTGCCCGTCTGTCTGCACCGTCCCGAACCAGTTAAGGCCCCACACACGGGGTATGTTGCCCCGTTAACTGTTCCCGGCCCCCGCCTCCGTCAGCCTTACGAAAGGGGCAGGTTCTCCAGTATAAACTCCTGGGGGTCATTCCACTACCAGTGTTAGCTGAGTAATTTAAGGAGCATTGCCCTCAGGAGTCTGAAAGGGTGAGACGAACATGGTTCAAGTTCAGCTGGGTTCTTCAGGTGTGTAAATGAAGCAGCAGTAGGATCTTGTCGTGTCTGCTTCTTTCACTCGATGTGGTACTGGAAAGAAGATTCGTCCCCATTTTCACAGGACTTGGTGGTTCATTCATTTTCACCGCAGAATAGTATTCCTCTTGACAAACCGATCACGATGGACTCATCTGCCCCACTGTCAATGGAGGGCTATAGGCGGTGATGCTATCACGCCGAACATGGGCCCCGCTTGTCCTTGAAAAGCCTTGACCTCCTAGCCCAGGAGTCCAAACCCCTTTCGGGGTCATAGACATCGTAGATGATCTGAGGAGAGTTGGGGCCCTTGCCCCAAATGCACAGACACACACACATCTAGAGAGGTATAGACACACGCAGTATTGTGGACCATGTCAGGGAGGCCTCAGACAGGTTCTAGCACATGCAGACGCCACCTCCCAAATCCCAGCTGTCCTCTGATCTGGGGAGGGAGGCAGAGAGGCCTTCGCAGAGGTGCACAGCAAGCTGAATCTTTGAGGGGAAGCGGGTTTCCCTCCCAGTCTGCTCCTGAATGCCTTTGTTTTTTCCTCCTCGGTGCTGGGAGGGTTCCAGCCCCAGAGAGGGAGAAACGCGAGGTCGGTCTCCCCGGCATAGCCCCAGACCCCATGGCGCTGCTGCAAAGGCCGCTCCGCTCTGTGTGGATGTCTGTGTTTGCACCGAGGGCGAGGCGAGGCCGGAGCCAAGAACAACCCATAATTCTGTACACAGCAGATTGAGTTTCTTGCAGAATTTGCTCGCAGAGGAAACGTCTGCCGTGGCAGGAGTTGAGCGTGGCTGGAGCCTCAGAGAGTGGATAAGCTGTGTGGGTCGGAAAGCACCCACGGCAGGATCTGCAGACAGTGAGGGGCTCTGGGGAGCGGGGCAGGATGGTGGGGTCCGGCCATACCAGGAAAGTGATACTCTCAGTCCCACGCAAGAGGGTCTCTCCGCTTTAGCGGCTCTGTTCTGCTTGTCTCCTGAGAGTGCCCCTCCCATCAGGCCGGGGGCTTGCAGGACAGAAGCCACATGCTCCTACCATAGGTACCCCATGTTTAGGGTACCCGGAAACTGAGACGTTCACTCCCATGGCCCCAGATCCTGTGTGGTCCTCTCCCCCGGATCCATCACTGGAGGATCAATCTGCACCCACTCCCACCCCCGGCCCCCGGTCCCCAGCCCCAGGCCTGGGGGACGGCCAAGGGGCAGCTCATTCTGGAGGGGATGTGGACGTGGCTTGGACTTGCAGGCTGAGGTGTCCACTCCTGTGCACGGAGCCGGTCTTGGTAAAGACGGACTGCGGTGGGGGGTAAAGGGAAGGCTGGGTGTCAGCAATTCTACCAGATTTGGGGACAGAACTCAAGTCCAACTCAAGCTTCCCAGGTTATTAGAAAGATATACACGACAGTGTGTCGGATGATAGAATACGTTTCATTAACACTGTGCCAGCATGATTTACAACTCTGAACTTCTCAGAGTGCGTGGACCTCGATTTGTACGCTTGCGGTGGAGCCCACGGTGTTAGGGATGGGTCTGCCCGGCTGTTACAACCTATCGTCTTTGTTTGTTTGTTTTGTTTTGTTTGTTTTGTTTTTCTCTGTCCGGGAGGTACAGCTCAGAGGCAGAGGTGGGTGTTTGGGGTCAGGAGCGCAAAGGAAAAACGTCTACCCACTGTAATAGCTTCCAGAAACGAGTGGCCTTCCCGACACCATCCTATTGGACTTTCATCCTGTAAATCTCCTGGGAGGTGGGGAGGAACCCAGGTCCTCTACGTCCAAAGACCTAGAAGGGACATCGGAGGTGTCGGTCCAGGAGACTCAGTCGTTCTAGCTCTGGCTTAGCCACTCCCTTAGCTCAGGGTCCATATGACAGCTGGGTCGTCCAGGAGGATGCTGTCTTCTCAACCTGCGGGTCTTTCTCAGCATTTCTCAGCTACTCTCCCTCTGCCGCTAACAGCTTCTGCCTCGCTGCTGCACCATGTCTGTCTTCTCTGCATCTCTCCCTCTCTGTGCCTTTGCTCCATGCTCGTCCCTCTCTGTTACCTCTATCTCTGATGCACCTTCCCTCTGATGCACCTTTATCTCTGATGCACCTTCCATCTGCCCTAAGCCGATAAACCTCTCAATGTCTCTCCCCGCCAAACTGGCCTTTTGGGGCAGCTGTTCTCAGCGACTCTAGAATCTTCTGTGCCCATTTTGCCTCTCTCTCTCCTGCAGCACCAGCTCTGGGCTGCTGGAGGGGGGAGGGACGGAGTGAGCTTGGCCCTGCACGGGCTAAACCAGGCACCCACTTTCTCCTGCCAGGCCTTGGGGTGCTTCACCATCTGGAGGTCCTCAAAAC
>NW_006433949.1:1742919-1743422 GCF_000325575.1 Pteropus alecto | reverse complement strand
ATTGCACGTCCCGAAAGGGCTTTTTTTTTTTTTTTTTTCTTTCCTCCGAGGAGAGGGTCCACAGTTCTCATCCGATTTCCGAAGAGTTCCAAGGACCCCACCAACCACCGCTGAAAGAGTGAAAAGGTTACACATCGTCACAAAGGTAGGTTTTCAGAAGAAAACCTCGGTCTGCCCACCCCTCTTATTATTATTTTTTTTATCTCCCCTTCCTCCCCCTCCTCCTCCCACCTCCTTTTTTCCTTTTGCGACTTTTCTTTGACATTTCAAAGCCCCCTCTCCTGGTTTCGATTTGAAGCTCCCGGATAAAATCGATCAATTTCAAAAGGGGGGAAGGATTCCGGCTCTGGAATTCAAAGTCCTCCCCCTTGGGCGAGGGCGGAGCTGGAGCCGGAGGCAGGAGAGCAGAAAAGCTTTGCTTCGGCACCTCATTTCCCCGCTCTTTCCCCCTTTCCGCCCCTCCCCCCCATCTTCTCCCTCTCCCCCCCTCCCCGAAAGAGGGG
>NW_006433949.1:1727355-1742902 GCF_000325575.1 Pteropus alecto | reverse complement strand
GGGGGCGCCGGCCGTTGAACTTGCCCGCCCACTTCGCCGCAGGAAGCTCCCAAATCTGTTTTCTACCTGCTTCTGCGACCTCAGGTATTTGAAGAAGCCAGTCCGGCAACTTTAAAGGGCTGCAAGGTGGCCAAGGTCATAAACTGGAAGACAGAAAGCGACTCTTGGAGCTGAGACCTAATTCCTGTTTTATTAAAGAGAGGAGCCTAGATGGAGTTCAAACACGAGATGGAAAGTTGGAATGTCCCACCCAAGTCCTCTTCAGCCTTCCAAACAGCCTCTGTGCTGTTCACCCCAGCTCACCTCTGTGCGGAAGGGGGGCGCAGCAGGCAGGGAAGGTGGAAATTTATGGCTGTGGCCCTTACAGGAAATTCAAGGGGCTGAGGCTAAGGGGGTGGGGGCGAACCGAATCTCAATCCCTTCCGCTACATTGCAGGTGAGAGAGGGACCCTTTCTTTATTTTAAATGTTGACATTTTGTTCATCGTGGACTTCTTTTTTTGTTTTGCATTCATTTTGCTTGTTTTTTAATATATGGCATCAAAATATGATCAGCCTGGATTCCTGAGTTTTCTGCCCTCACCTTAACTGTTGTACTGGGAGCCTCGTTTGGTTCCCCGCCTTGGCTGGAGAGCATGTGGGGGTGGCCGCACTGCAGAGAGAGGCCTGGGCACCCAGGAGTGGAAGGGAAGAAGGGGGATAGGGGAGATTTTGAGGGTGCTGAAGTTGTTTTCTGACTAGGTCAGATCAAGGCAAGAGAGAAATCTCATTTCCACCACCACCCCTCCCCAGGATGTGGCACTGTTCGCTGTGACATCTCTGGCTGTGATTGAGAGCAGGGAGCCTCGGCCATCTGACGTGGGGTCAGAGGCCTGGGTTTCGTTCCTGGGAGCTCGATCGAGCTTACTGTGTGGCCTGGGGCGGGCTGTGCTGTGCAGAGGCTGAGGCCTCCTTGGGGAATTTTTCTTTTTCTTTTTTTTTAATGGAAAAGACCAGCCAGATACATCGAGAACATGTTAAATAAAGCAGTTTTCCAAAATGCTTTTTGGCTCGTTCGTGGGTTTTTTTTTTTTTTTCCTTCTTTTTTTTTAATCCCCAGAAAGCCTCTATTTTATTAAAAGGCGTATAATAATGGCTAAGATTTATGGAGTGTTCACCCCAGGTCAGACACTTTGCCAAGCACTTTTAAAGCATTATCTCTTTTAATCCTCACAACAAGTCCAGGAGACAAGAACTGTCTTTTATCCCATTCTGCAAATGAAGAAACTGAGGCCCAGCGAGGGGAAGTAATTCCTTTAAGGTCACACGGCAGCAGAAAGGCAGACTTCAGAGACCAGGTGAGTTTCTCCAAGGATCCGGTTCTCGAGCAGACCATGTTTGTGTAAATTTTGCTGCATTTGCATAGAAGGACATTTGCATAGAAGGACATTTGAGAACGACAGAAGTGCCGGTGAATTCAGAGAGGTGAGGCCACTTGCTCAAAATCACACAGCCAAGGGAGGTGGCAGAAGCTGCCTCTGAGCAGCATTTCTGGGCCATCTGCATAGAGACCGGCCTTCTCCGCCCCTGCCCATGTCCCCCAGAATGAACTAAACCATCATCCAAAAACAGCTGTGTTTTAGCCAGTAACAACCTAGGCATGTACTCTGTGTACCAGAGGCGTCTCAATAAGCCACAGATCCTCTCAGGCTGAGAGAGAAGCCTCTGGAAGTCTGGAGCCACGGATGGGGGGATGGAGAAGACAGAAAACAGAAGAGGAGAAACGGGGAAGAGAACATGTCGTGATCCTGCCTAAAATTCCGGGAAAGAAGGACGCAATGCTTAGAGGAATGGGGACAGTGGCGTGAGCATCATAGAGAGAAAACTGCAGACCATGCCGGTTGGTTCCCATCGGCAGCCGTTCATATCTCTAGAGTATTTGTTGTTGAAGAAGAAACAGCTGTGAAGTTAAAAGCACTTCCTGAGTGAAGCAACTCCGTGTCCCACGGAAGCTGGGGACATCTGATTTTATGTGATGCCTTAACTGAAGAAGTAAATGTGATGAGACTTTTAGCTTTTCATATAAGCCACTCAGGGAAGGTATTTTTTTTTTTTTTTCTGGAGGTCCGTAAGATTTGGGGTTCTAACTTTTGGTTCAAAAAAAAAACGAGGTCCTCAGAGATCAGAGGGACAGTTGGAAATGGACGACCTATAAAAAAATGTGGAAATATTTTCCCCAGTTGCTAATGACAATAGTAACCTGATGCCTAGAACACTTGCTCTTAAGTGCCTGAATCACATTTTCTTCTTTTGTCTTCACTGCGTGCCTCCGTGTGATCGATAAATTAGTAAGTCTTGCCTTCTCATCTGTGAAGAAACTGAAGCCCAGCAAGGCTGAGTTACTCCCCCAAGGTCACACAGCTAGTTAATGGAAAAGCTAGGATTCAAACCCAGCTTTTGCTGGACTCCAGACACCACGTTCTTAACCCATTCTAAGGGCGAGGCTGTCCAGGGAGCCTCAGAGATTCAAAGCTTCAAGGACACACCAGATAGTTTTAGGAACGAGCCTCAGAAAGGGATTTCAGTCCTTCCTCCTGGCCAGGAGGCAAGAGAGGAGACTGGTTCAGGAGCAGGGAGTTGCTATCCAGGTCAGCCAGAGTCGCCGGAAGCGTGGAACCTTGGATAAGTGCTGAGAGATGGGCCGAGATGGACTGGGAGACACCATCCTCCATCCTCCAAACTAGATGCTACGTGAAATTTCTCAGTGACTAGCACAAGCCAGAAGAGACAGCATCATCCAACCTGTTTGAGCCAGCGCTCAACAGAGCAGCGAGCGTTTGCTGAGGACCTGTGGGCCGTGTCTACCAAAGTGCTAAGCAAACACTTGGCAGGCAATATCAAATTTTCTCTTCCCAACAATCCAGTGAGTAATTATTGGGCAACCCTGTACAGTTGCGCAGGCCATGCACTGCACAAAGGGGCTGTCATTCACAACCTTGCCTTTGCACATTACGTGTGTATATTTGTTACAACAGCTTTCCAGCAGATGGCAGTAGAGTGTCTCGTTTTAATGACATTAGTATATTATGACAAATTTCCAACATGGAAGTACGATGGCTTGAGGAAGGCGGGCCTTTTTCTAATTTTGCAAAGGCACAGCATGGGCTAGCAGTGACCCTGGCTGTGACCATTCTTTCCACTCATAGGTGGGTACACTGAGGTTCAGAGAGGTGGCGTCACAGCACTGGGTAGAGGCGAAGTCAGCTTTCACACCCAGACTGTCCAACGGTAGCCTGGGCTTCCTGCCACTGCAATGGGGCTCCTCAAAGGCTGAGAAACACGTGACCCAACAAGATGAGGGACAGAGCACGGGAGATGACTTTATGGGATGGTCCATCGCCGGTACTCTGAAGGAGAATGGAGACCCCGTCAAAGCATAAGCTCTGCTTTGGGTCTTCATGCTTGATAACAGACATAGCGCTAACTTCTGGCGCAAAGGGTCTTTTAAGTCATCAGGGAGAAAACTCACTCAGATGCTCGTTTGCGCTAAATGCCTTAGAGCTCATATTCCGGCGGCGCTCGAATTTGTTCACGTTACGCATTACTGCATTGGACTTGCAGGTCTGCCTTTAGGATCTGAAAAATCTTTTCATCCTGAAGGGCTGTGGCGTGTCTTAGGAACATGGTATCATGGGTAATGAGAGCAGGGCCTCTGGAGTCACCCGGATTTGGGTTGGACCTCGCATCTCGCCTGCTTACGGCTGTCGTAACCTTGAGCAAGTGGTTTACGTCCACTGAACCTCGGTTTCCACATCCGCAAAATGGAATGATCATAGTCCCTCCTGCGGGCGGAGTGGGATGGCGTGAGCAAAGTTCAGCACGACGTCCGGCATACAAACGTTGGCCGGCATGATCGTGAAGTGTGTCTGATTTGTACGTGGTGGAATCCTCCGCTTTCGTCGATGTATTGAATGGAAGAATCTCAGATCAAACCCTATAACCCAGCACCCAGGTTTGGGCATTTTCACGTGCTTTCTAGTCATCGGGGCTTCCTGGAAGGGTCTCTTGTTTGGGGACCGGCTGTCATTCCTTTTCTCGGTCCTATTTTTCTTCCGTCTCCAGCTGGAGATGGGAGAATTGTTGAGAGTGGGGGCATCTGGATGATTTGTGCAGCTGTGGTTGCCTTGGGTTCCCTTATGAAGAAAGAAAATGAGAGAGAAAGAGAGAGAGAGAAGGTAGAAGAAGGAGATGGTCAATCCAGAAACTTTCATGAAGTCCTAAATTTATTTTGCAAGCGATGACTTTAATAATTCAAGCCCAGCAAACTCAGCTGAGAAAGTCAAAGTGCCACCTCATTCGGCACCTTGGTGACATTTGGAATTTAAGAGCCTGTCCTCTCACTTCAGCCTGATGATGTCACCAGAAACCGACGATGGAATTTCCACATCCCCCCACCCCCGCCGCCCCAACGCCACCACCAAAATAAAGTTATTAAGGACGCTGGGGAACTTACAATTTTTAACATTTATTATATAATTGTTATGATTATTACCACTCTAATTTATTTCCCTACTTAAAAATGTTCTGGCAACTGTAACTCATTTTAGGCCAATCCTTGCAAACCAGGAGACCTGGGGTTATTTAGAGAGAGAGAGAGAGAGAGAGAGCGTTTAGCCAGGTGCGTGAGTCTCAAATTTCCTCAAAATTGCTGCAGGGCCTCACTCAATATAGAAATAAGCAAAGAACAGTGTGTGTATTATATCAATATTATGATAATGTGCACCGAATGCAGATCATAAGTGATTAATTCGGTTGTTTTCCAAATTTATCCCTGGGGGTTTCGATCCTAAGCAGCCTGTGAGTGAACGCATGCACACACATAATCCCATCTTCCCAGGGCTCCGTGGAAAAACACCTCGATCAATGCGAACCAAGAGACAAGAAATTAGGTATGTACAGCGGGAGGAGCAGCTTGCTCATTGTGGGCTCAGCCTTGTCTCTCACCTGCGTGGGGGGGAGGGGGAGAAAAAGGAGAGATTCGGGAGGCGTTAGAGCCAGTAAAACAGGCCGAATCTTATCATTATGGAGTATTTCACCAGTATTTTAATATTACACGGATGAAAAGCTCTCACAAGGAAAAGTTTGCATCTGAGGTTAAATGGAGTATTTGGTCTGAAAAGACTGAGCAGGAAAAAAGTATAGACTCCTTCGTGGCCAGTTAAAATACCCGTCGATTTGTATTAATTGAGCAACTGAATGCACATTCAATAAACGTGCTACCCTGTTATAATGACGATGATTTGAAGGAAGGCTTATTGAGCGCTTATTATGTTCCAGGCATTGTGGTGAGGCGGTGTGGTTCTTGATAGGGAAGGATGAGATCATGTCCCCCTCTCCTCCAGGGGACATTTGACAATTTCTGGAGACTTGATTGTTACAAATGGCGGGAGAGGGGCACGCTATTGGCCTCTGGTAGAGACCAGGTGTGCTGCCACGTGTCCTGCACGGCACAGGACAGCCTCCACGTTAAAGAATTACCCAGCCCCGCATATCCGTGTGGGGAGGTGGACAAACCCTTTGCTAAAGGCTTTACATGCTTCAGCTCATTGAATATTTTCAACAATTCTTCGGGTTAAATATCATTATTACTTTCTCCATTTTACAGACGAGGAAATAAGATCTGGAGATGTTAAGAGGACTGTCCAAGGTCACTCAAGGACTTGGAGCCAGGATGCAAAGTTGATGTGTGGTGTGTGGGAGGCAGAAGGTCCTCCCGCTACAGGACAAACCACGTCTCTGTAGATGTCCCGCCAAACCGGGTATGCGTGCTTACACGCGTAATAACCGCACTGAGCAAATTCTGGAAGGATGTACACCCATCTACCAATGCTTATCTCGAGAGTTGGATTACGACAGACTTTCTTTTTCACATTATTCACACATGGAGCGTGTCTCAGTTCCATCATGAGAAGAAAACAACGATGACATTTCAAAATATGGAAACCATATTTATCGTGGCTACTCCTGGCTTTGCAAGACTATAAGCCACGGATGTCAGCCTAGTCACTCGGAAGACGGAATGCGGGGGCGAGCGGACCTGCCTCTCTGGTGTGTGACAGGAAGTGAATGCTTCCCCTCTATTCTACCCGTTGTCTGTTAAGTTATTTTATTGTACAGTCATATGATATTTTTTATTATTTTTCCTTTTTCATAAATTAAAATAATAATAATATAAAATGCCTGGCCGGATTCATTTAAAAACATATTTAGTTCTTTTTTATGTAAAAGAGTGCAAACATTTGTTTGATGTATATTTTTCTGAGGGGTCTTTCATAGCGTTTTGTAGATTCTCAAAGACGTACAGGTGACCCCCACGATAATAATTGACATCAGCGAATATTAAACACTTACTTTGTTCTAAGAATTATGCTAAGCACTTTGCAGGTAATCATCTCATTTACTGTCTGAATAACCCTATGAGATCGATACTATTTTTATCTCTATTTGACAGATAGGCGACAGAGGCTCAGAGAGGTTAAGTTACTTGTCTAATGACCCACAGCAGCAGAGCTGGAACCCAGATCCATCTGACCCTTAAAGCTTTAATCGTTTATCTCCTAAACAGAGTTAAGAGGCATGGCGTCCATTTATTCATTAGGTCCCTTCTAAGGGTGACATTTTATTCTTTTCCAAGAGGGTTTTAGGAACATGTGAAATAAAACCCTGAGCATCAAGCAAGGACAATCTCTCCTAAAAGAGAAGGAGCATCGCGTGTGAGCGCAGTCAGAAAAAGACTCGATGTCTCTGTTTTCTGCTGGAAACTGGGCAGAGAATCAGTCCCAGAGATTCCACAAGGAGCCCACACAGGGGTAGGGGTGGTGGCAGGAGCAGGTGGCTTCTCTCAGGTTACAAGGGGATAAAGGTAAGAACTCAAAGAACCAGCGGTGGAGACGAGCATTGGGAACGGCTCTGGGTATTTTAAAGCTGCTTTAAAAACACTAGTCAAACTCAAGGCAGCTTCAAAGTTTGGACCTGCCACTCAAGGAAGGGATTATAAATAGTGTGTCCCCGTTGGCAAGACTCCTAATTAACCACAAGCCACCATGTCCTAACTTTGGACTGTGTCTTCCATTGTGGCTCCTTGAAGGGTGGGAAAGCGTGGTAAATATTTAGATGCGGTGAGAGTGGGTGGCGGTGAAACCTTCAGTGGGTTATTTTACCTGGAAAAGAGTGACCAACGCTGGTTACCCCCAGGCAGGGCCACCCCAAGGCAAGGAACAAGGCCACTTGAGCTCAACGCCATGCCAGGATCATGGCTTCACTCCTGCAGAATGTAAGGGGCTGCCAACAAACTCACTCATCAAGCTAAATACTATTTTAATGCGATATATTTTTTTTAAATCAAAAGTAATGCAAGATATTCTATGATTTTAAATTTTATTTAGACGTTGAATACACACAGGGGAGAGTCAGGCCCTGTTTTGATTTGAAATCGTTGCTAACGACTTTGAGAAGAAATGCCCGCCGTTGTGTCATTTCATACGCACGCACTTCTGTGGACATCTCTAAATAACGCAGACATTTTTTTTTTTTCGTCACTGCAATGCTGTCATTACCTCAGCAAACTTAACAACGGTTCTCTGTTATCATCTAAAACTCAGTTTAGAATCAGATTTTCCTGACCGATGGAAAAAAAAGTCTTTCATGGTTGTTTTTTCTAATTAAAGTTCAATGAAAATGCATATATTACATTTGGTTGATGATGCCTCTTAGACATCTTTTCATCCTGAACAACACCCCTAACTATGTTTTTACGCTATTGACTTGTTTGTCATGCCTAACCTCTTACATTCTGGATTTATCTGTTTGCTTCCTGTGTGTCATTTAGTTTCATTTATTTTCTCTATTGATTTCCTGTTTTCGATTTTATTGATTATTGCTTTCTTTTTTTATGATTTATTTTCCTTGGCTTGCTTTATTTTCCTCCTCTTTTTCTAGTTTCCTAAGATGGAAGTTTAGATGATCGATTTCAGCTCTTGCTTCTTGTCTAAATATATGCATTTCATGCTGTCAATTTCCTTCAAATACGGCTTTCCTCACATTCCACAAATTTTGATAAGTTGTGTTTTAATTTTAATTTTGTCAAAATATTTCTTAATTTCTCTTGAGAATTCTTTGACCTATGTGCTATTATTAATCTCTTATTGTGTTCTTTAGAGTGTGTTGTTTAATCTCCAGATATTTGGGGATTTTCTAGCTATCTTTCTAGTTTAATTCTACTAATTTCTAGTTTAATTCCATCATGATCTAAGGGCATATACTGCATGGTTTTTATTCTTTGATATGTGCTAAGGTGTGTTTTATGACCCAGAATGTGGTCTGTCTTGGTGAATGTTCCATGCGAGCTTGAGAGGGATGTGTATTTCGTGGTGGCTGGATAAACTAGTCTATGAATATTGATCATATCCAGTTGATCAATGGTGTTGTTGAGTTCAGCTGCATCCTTACTGATTTTCTGCCTGCCAGATCTGTTTATTACTCATACAGGGTGCCGAATTCTCCAGCTGTAATAGTGGAGAATTTGTCAGTCTTTGCCTCATATATTTTGAGTCTCTGTTGTTAGGTGCATACATGTTGAAGACTGTTATGTCTTCTTGGAGAATGGAGTCCTTCATCATTGCGCGATACCCCTATGGTGTCACGTGTTCCCAAATTCTTGTGTTTCCTGTAAATGCCCGTGAGCGCTAGGTAGGGACTTGTAGTGGGCATTGTCTGGGCATCACACTTGTCCTCTGGCACATGTCACTTCAGTGCACGCCGGCCCACTGTCAACTAGCAGTGCCTGCATTTCTGTGCCTAGGGACCCTCTTGGCTACCAAGGCAGCAGAGTGCTGGGGATTCAACCCCCTCCTCAGGAACAGCCCTTAACCGATGAATTGCTGTGTAAATACTTCAGCTGTCCCATCCCTTGGGCGGGTTAACTCTGAGAGGCATGGTTTACACTGGCTCTCAGAGCTCCTGAGCTGAGTTAAGCTCGAATAGCCCACAGTGGTCACTCACTTGGTAATTCATCGTGCAGTGACTACCTTCCCCTCCCCATCTCATTTCTTCCCTCCACAACCAGCTCTTCCTGGGGCTATGTCCGAAATATATCACCTGCTCTTAAATTCTCATCTTAGGGATGCTTTGGGGGAACTCAAATGAAGACAAGGCTTAAGTAGATTCGGATTCAACCTTTTCCTAGGGGCCTCACAATGTCCGGTCGTCCCGCTTTTAAATGAATGCGTTTCAGGGGATAGCAGACTGATCCCTCCACTTCAAATGTCTTCCTCTAATAATTTCATCTAATAACTTCATCCACAGATGATCACTGGCTGGGTCCACCTCACTTGCTTTCAATGTTTTACGAGACAGAGAAAGAGAGAAAACTGACAATATCATTTGAGCCCCTGGATCAAACTATGCCTGAAACCCTAATTATTTCCGGACTTCCCAATTTCATGAGCCAATAAATTCCCTCTTGGCTAAGCTCATTGGAGTTCCGTTTCTGTCACTTGCAACTGCACAAGCCCTTGATTAATATAAAAGTCACTGAGTATTCCCAAGGGTGCCGGAAAAAAACAGAAATTCACATATGCTCACAAATCAATTTATCTACTATAAATACCAAATAGTGAGTGCACAGCTATCTTCCCTTGGTCGATGTCCTCTGTCTCGAGATGGCTTCACCATTGCCATGGTAAAGAGGCTTCTGGGAAGGTGGCCAGTGCCAAGGTAACCTCTCTTTTTCAAGGTCATATGGTGGGTGAGCAGTAGTGGGGTGGTTGGTCCTCTCCCCAATATTATGTACTTAACAACAGATATATCAGGGACATTAACGAATCGTTGGCCACGAAAACAGATACGATAGGACTGGCACGTGCTAAGTTTATTATTCATTCAGCCCCAGTTTTTCCTTCTCCTACTATGTCTTTTCTATTTCACTTTATTTATTTGTAATGACAGTTGACATACGGTATTATATTAGTTTCAGGTGTACGATGTAGTGATTCAACATTGATATATCTTACGAAATGATCACCACGATGAGTCTAGTACCCACCTGTCACTGTACACACTCATTACAATATCATTGACAAGATTCCTTATGCTGCACATTACATCTCTGTGATTTATCTTATAACTGGAAGTTTGTACTTCTTAATCCTCTTCCCTTTTTCCGTCCACCCCATCAATTTGTTCAGTATACTATGAGTTCGTTTCTCTTTTATTTTGTTTGTTTTCGTTTTGTGTGTTAGATTTCACATAGAAGTGAAATCATACTGAATTAGTCTTTCTCCGTGCGACTTATTTCACTTAACATAACACCCTCTAGGTCCATCCATATTGTCACAGATGGCAAGATTTCATGCTTTTTTATGGCTGTCTACTCACTATTTTTTAATCTTAGGGTCCAGTTGCATCTGGGGTTCTTGCTTTCAAATGCAAAACATATGAGATGTTCTCGAATGATCCCTCCGTTTTCGATTGCCCCCAATGAGGCAAGCAGAGATGGCTGAGCTCTGCCTCGGTCATTCTCCACCTCGGTATGCATGCTGCGTCCACTTTACTGACACGGCTGAGGACACTGTACACCCAGGAGAGCGGTCATTTGTTCTGATTAAATGAAACCTGGTGAGCATCTCCGAGTCTCCTTTCTCCCCTGCTCCCCTGCCAGCTGAGCGTACGCGAGCTTCTGTTTATGGAGGGGAGTTAAATGGGAGAGAGAGAGGAAGAGGAAACTTTGGTTCAGTTTCAAACTTCAATTTCAAACCAGTTGGGAGCAGGTGGTGCGATAGGCCAACTTCAAAGGGAAGGTTGCCCCAGAGCTGACGAAGACCCAGGTGTGTGGAGAGGAGGCATCTGGGGTCCTGATGTGCCATGGTGGGCCCTAGGCTCCTGGAAGCCCCAGGTCGATGATGGGGACACATTGTGTTCTGGTGAGACCTTTCATTTGGTGATCTCTAGAGCAATTCCCAAGCTACTCCCTTTTTGAAGAGGTGTCGGAGGTCCAGGGGATGGAGAACCTGTCTGAAGGGTGCCTTAGTGACAGTCATAACATACGGAAGCCACGTGAGTTCTGTGGGCCAGGCATTTGGCGTGAGGCATTTACATGCATTCATTGCTTGACTCGGCACAGCAATCCTGTGAGATAGGCAGAAGTTTTCTCCCCACTTTACGGATGAGGACACTGAGGCTCAGAGGGACGTTAAGTTAATGCAGCTAGGAAGTAGCAGAGCCCGTGTTGAAACCCCCCTAATGTCCAAGGTGGGGTGGATTTCGGGGCTGTTCGATTCAGCAGTGCTACGGTGCCTTCAAGGATTCAGATTCTCTCCTTATCTTTGCTCTGCCCTCCTGGGCGTATGGACCTTGCCTTCGACAACTAGAGCTCTTATGTTCCCAAGTTGGCTGCATCTAGACCCAATGAGTCCAGAGAAAAGGAGCGTCTCTTTCATGGTTCACTGAACTGAGTGGGTTCAGCTGGGCAGTTCTCATTTGGGGTCTGCCCTCTACTGAGATGGAGTCAGGCGACAGCTAGGGGTGTGGTCATTTGAAAATCAGCTGAGTTCAGTGTCCAAGATGGCTTCTTGTCTAGCGCTTCATCTGGGATGATTGAACAGATGGAGGGTGGCCAGGTCTGTCTGTCTGTCTGTCTGTCTGGCCAGAGTTAGGTCATAGGTTCATTCCTACCAGTCAGTGGCAAGGGCACTGGGGTTGCTAGGATTGGCCATCACACTGTGGAATGTACCACTGTAAGAGTTCAACATCATAGTATTATGAGAGGTCACCAGGCAGGCTGACCCTTGCTGTGAATTTATTGTGGTTGGTTCTTACAACAATCCCTTCCCCCAAAGTCCAAACACCTCCTTGTCTCCCCCAAGACCAGAGAATCAAGAGCTAAAGACTTAGCCCAGATTTCCTGCTGTAAAATATACCAAGGCTGGAGCAAGTTTCTCTAAGATGTTTTCTTTCAAGTTCAAGTTGATTTCTAAGTGACGTGGACCAGCTCACAGTCAAGTACTATCCCAACAGTGTATTTAACTTGTGGACTCGCCTGCAGCTCTCCTGTGTCCACAGTTGCTTCTGCATGAACCATAAAACAGGCAACTGCACAGGGAGAGAGGTGTTCTGGGGTCAGAGGATGAGAACCGGACCAGAAGTTGAAAGACCTATTAGCCAGGCCAGTTAATGGCTTAACTTCTATGGGTCTCGGGTTCCTCACCCATACGTGATAGTGATAATAATAAAATACAGAGTTGTTGAGACATTTACATGAGATTTTATCCCGAAAACTATGCAGTGATGTATAAAGACAAGGTACCCTTACGAGAGAAAGGAAAGGCAGAATGGCAGAATGGACTGAGGGTGAACGTAGAATTAAAAGACCAGGATTTGGGGTCTGCCCCTTCCTAGCTGTGTGCGTTCTTGGGGGAATGACACCACCTCTCTAATTCTCAATTTCCTTATCTGTAAAAGGAGGGGTAGGTGGTCATGCCCGCACGTCTGTCTCACAGAATGTGGGGGAGTTCAGTTGAGATAAGAAATGGGAATGAGATTTGAAACCCATCAAATGCTCTATTGATTATTATGAAAAAAGGAAGCAAAAGAGAGAAGCAGATTTTTTTTTTTAAGGAGCATAAGATGGTGTTACAGTAGATGTCCAGGTCCCCAGAAGTAGACCCTGAGACAAGGTTTTAAGTACAAGTAGTGGACTTGGGAGGTGATCCCACGAAAAAACGAGGGGACGGGGAAGTGGGTAGGGAAGAGACTGAGTCGTTATAGGTTACACAATCAAGCCAGTGACCCCCGTGGAGCTTAATCCCACTAGGGAATTGTCGGAATCAGTGCAGACCAAACACCCAAGAGTAACCCACCTAGGGGCAGGGAAGCCACAGTATTTATAGACTGTGTTCCATTGATCATTGATTGAAGACCGCCCCGGGGGCGGCACGGTGGGGCGGGGGAGGGGGGAGTGACAATTCCAATTTGGGGAAGCAAGGCAGGCTCCAGAGACTAGACAAAGTCCTCAGGCAAAGAATTTCAGGTGCTAGCAGTTGGAAGGTCAGCCAGCTTGCCGAGAATGAAAATGTGAACAGATACGGGCAGGCACTAACAGCGCCTCTATAATAGATGGCCACAGTCACCTGTTAGATTTAACCTGCTGACAAGACGGTATAGAGAGCGTAGCCATGGTCAGTTGTCTGCTGCTCAAGGGGTATCATCCTGTTTAGTCCTTATGAGGTTAAACAAGATAATGCACATAGAGAATTTTGCTCCGTCTGGCGTGGAGGAAGCACTTGATCACAATTAGACATTCTTCTCATCATTATCTCAGCAAAGGAAGACACTGTCACCAAGAAGGGAAACTCAGAACCTCTTCTCTCTGGTCTTAGGTGACCTTCAGGGGCCTCATTCAACATCTGACTTTATTCGTCCTTGAAAAGGGATCCTGACTGCTTCTCTTCTCTCTCCATTTTGCACCCGGGCAAGCATCGTGAGTGCTGGGCGTTTCGGGTCTCTTAGTGGGAGGGCCCAGGGCAGCCATAAACTCTGGAAGCACATCTCACTCCATCCTGGCACAAGGCTCCCTCTTCCTTCTTCTCAAATCTTGGTTTTCGTGCATCTGCAAGTCCTCCTCATCCCACCCAAATGCCCATAAACCTCTTTTTATGAGTCTTTCCCCCTGTCTCCCGCAACCCTCATTCATTTTCTAGAGTTTAATACACATATTGAGGAATCCATCTCATTGAGAGTGAAGAAGGAAAAGTCATTTTCTTCCTTCCTTGCCTTTTAATCTACGGAAGAGCTTTTTAAATGTGCTTTGCTTAAGTATCAGAAAGCGCGGGCAAGAGAAAGAAGAAGAATATAAAAATATCCACAAACCAAGGCACCCAGAGATAACCAACTGTGTATGTCTTTTTTAAACATTCTTCTGTGCGTAGAGATTCGCAGGTACCCTTCGACTATTTATATTTTTATTTCTTTTTAAAGGAAAAGATTCACATGTTTCCCATTTCCAAAGCTACAAAAGGAGAGTGAAAAATCTGCCTCCCACATTCATGCCTGGCAGCATCGTTCCCCAGCCCAGAGCCACCACAGTTGTCACTTCCTGGGGTCTCTTTCTCCCCTTTTTTTAAAAAAAACACACATTGGCACAGACTTGAGCCCCTGTCATGGGCTTTGGCTTTTTCTTTAGCAGTGTATCTCAGAGATGATTCCCCTTTTTCCTCCTTTTACTGGCTGTATAGTATTCCATCGCAGAGATTAAATCATGATTATCTAGCCAGACATTTACTGCTGCACATTTAAAATGTTTCCAGTCTTATGTGATTCCAAGCAGTGTTTCAATGACTACCTTTGTAGAGATTCACTGTGTAAATTTGCAAATCTATCTGGAGGCGGAATCGTTGGTTAGAGGGCGTGCGTACTTGTTATTTTGACAGGACGTTCAGATTTTTTGAAGAAAATGCAATTAAACTACTTTTTAACCCGATTGTGTTTTTAAAAATTTACTTGGTGATGAGAAAGAGATGAGAGATAGATGATAGATAAAGAGAGACGGTGTCTGTGTGTGAGAAAGAATGCATGAGTAAGGATCTAGAATATTAGGATGTCAGGCATATATTCCATTTTGCAGATGTAGCATTGTTCATTTAGCTCGTTCTCCATTTGGGAATGGTTAGACTATTTCTGCTTTTGCAGAATTATATTATAAATCATTGCAGAATTACAACCGCTTTGAGGCAAATGAGAAAGCCATTTCCCACATGAGAGTCGATGTAAAGTATTAGAACAATGAATCGAAATGCCCCTCAGGCATGAAAGAGACCGAAAAAGGAGGAGAAAAACCCAGGTATAAAGAGTCAGATTTTCGTTTTTTTGTTTTTAAATCAATAAAGAATGAAATCTTTTCCACTCATTTTTTTTTTTTCCAATAAGGATTCGGCATTTTAACTCATACCGTGCAAATAAATTATTTATAAATGACATGCCTCTCTTTTAAAATAAACACCACTCCTCCAGAAATTTAGATAAATAAAATGACGTCTATTTATCACATCGACTCTTCATGCCTAATAACCCGCAGCCTAGCTAAAGGAATTGTTATCTAACAGCTAGGTCAGAAGTGAAAGAGTCCAGACTTATTAATTCTAAGCCGAGCCAGGCCATTGATTAGCTCTGTTGAGGGAAGAGTGGGAGGGAATGGCTTGTGGACACCTAGTTCTCCATGTCTTCTCCCCTCTAAGATGATACCACTCTCCCCGGCCTCGGCTCGTGTGTTTAACAATGTTTGTGTAGCACTCGGATAAAAGGCGCAGGGTGAGACTTAAGTGGTTGTTAAAATCGTCAGCCCCGAAGTCATCAGAATTCCGACTGATAGCCTGCACTTACAGTGAGAGGAGAATTTGTTTTTTTAGGGAGGCCGGTTCTCCCTTTGTCATGACTGGGAAAACTCCCCAAGTCTCCTTGCCCTTTGGGGCATTTTTATCCCCAGAATCTTACATTTTATTTATTGTTACTATTCTATT
>NW_006433949.1:1705176-1727166 GCF_000325575.1 Pteropus alecto | reverse complement strand
TCCCTCAAGGTGTTCCTTGATGCCCCTATTTAACCCTCGTTGGGCCATTCTTAGGGGCCCAGTCCCCCATTTTTAACAGGTAAGTAAGCGGACTAAGAGATGACCGCACAGAAATTCAAGGCCAGCGTCTGGAACGTCTAATTTTTGTTCTACATCATCTCTGTTCCTCAGAGACCTTGGAGCCTATTTCCATATTCAACCAGACTAAAAGCCGGCCTAAGGTTTAAAAATATCTAGCTATGTAAGAGGATGGTTAGAGAGTTCTGGGCTATCGCTGAAAAGCTGCCCGAGTCCTCACATCACAGCCTGGAATTTTTAGGAGTTGTGACTTGGGATCATGTCCCACGGTCACTGCTTCTCAGCTCTGCAGCCACGGGAAACGAGTCTTCCTGGGCCTCAGTTTCCTCATCTCTAAAGTGGGGACAGTGACGGTGCTTATCAAGTTGTAAGAACGAAATGAAGGAACCCATGAGACATGAAATTACGTGGGTTAAATAAAAATTATTTTAAAGCCTAGGCTTAGCGCATGCCTGGCTCCCAGGATGCCCTCGATAAATGATGGCACCTGTTATTGTTACCGTGGTTACAACAACGGTTGTCATTGTCGTTGAATGGTGCGTGACGTGGCCAAGTCACTTCGCCTCTCTATGCACCAATTCCCCTCCTGTAAACCAGGCATACTATTTACCTGAAGGAATTGTCTGAGGATTCAACGAGATCATATACACACAATTCTCGACGCCGTCTCTCACATAATAAATCTGAAATAAAGGCGAAGTGTAATATTTACGTAGGATATTTACCCATAATAAACACGACATAAATGGTAGGGATAATATTTATGATCGCGTGACTTTGCACGACTTGTTTCTTTCTTCTAGGAGTGAGCAGCAACGATGCCTGTAGCTGTACTCAGGTTGTGGGGGCGTAGGAACCGCCAGGGTGAGTGTTAACATTGTTGATGCTGCAGATCAGAGATTCCGATTCGTGAGGCCCGGATGAAGGCTGGGCATAGTGCTTGTCGCCCGTCGATCAGGTGATAGAGTGGCAGGTGGCCCCAGACACACACTTTGAGCAATATTGCGATGAAAGTGGGGCCGTTTTGCACGGAGCAGCAAAATATTAATGAACTGATTGATCGGTTTACTCCTACGTCAAGTGGTTCTCGGTGCCTACATGGTTCCGGGCACTGCAGCCAAGCTGGCCACGCAGACCCTTGGAAGACCCTTCCCCGAGGGCTCACAGGCTGCCATGCTGGTGGCTGAGCTGACAAGTTCTGTTTCTAGCTGTGAAAAATTCTCACTTCATCTCGCTTCTCTCAGAGGCAGAGTGCAGGTTTTCTGCAGGCTAGTGGGTACGAACGTCTGCTTCTGGTGGTCGCTTCCTTTAAGGGTTTCAGTGAGGTAGGGCGATCATTAACCGTCTCTAACGTGGCTCGGTGCCTAGAACCTCAGCCGCTCTGTGATGGGACCTCTGCCCTGCTTCCCACTGCCCCCAGGTCTCAGTGGCTCCAGTGTTAGAAGGTTTCAAAGGCCATTTGGAACCACTTAGCCTCAAGGTCATTGGGCCTCCCCTTCAGCCCACTGAGATGCCCAACTTTGCTATTTTCCTGTTTCAGTTTTGCTGTGTTTGTTCATTCATAATAACAACCAAATGTCCCCCAGGCCTAGAAGACCTTCCTTCTCATTCCCCTTGGCCACCAGCCCCTCTGTGTTAACTCCTGGCCTCTCGGAATAACGTCTTATTGCAAACACACCTAATTGACTTCACCCTCTTCCCAGTCCTCGGTGGGCTGTCCTGGCCAGCTCATTATGGGGTGGGTAGGGAAGGAAAATCTGAGTGGGCAGCATCTGCCCCTCCCACCGTGGCCCCCCCACTCAGGTCAGCAGGGTGTAAGCCGGGTTTAAGAATCCCTGGAATCTAGAATCCTGGCTGCAGGGGCAAAGGAAGCTTTGGGCAAACTCGAAAACAAGAGCCCCGAAGGGGAAATGAACTTGAACTATGTCTTTTTCAAACTTATGAAACTTTCTTCAAACTTTTTCAAACTGTGCATCATTGTAAACACCGAAGATATTTTATTACGGAGAAGTTTCCAACATATACTGAAGTAGAAAAGACACTATAATGGATCTCCATACTGTCATCACTCAGCTTCCAACACAGACATTTGGGAGAGGAAGATAGCAAAATGCAAACCCTCTAAAATTCTGTAATCTTACCTCCCAGTGCTAACGTCTTGATGGACACACGCCATCTTTTTAATGTGTATGTAATATACACACGCAGATGCTCACACACGTAAAGAAAATAGAATCGTAAAAATACTGCTTTAAATCGACTTTTCTCGCTTAAAGTGGATTTATAGTGGCTGCATAGTATTCCATCTACAGATGGAGCATAATTTTACCCATCTTTTATTTTCGTATATCTAAGCTCTTAACTTTTTTTTGGTGATTATATATTTCACCGCTATGGACATTCTTATAGATAGATATTTGTCCACATTGCTGGTTATTTCTTTAGAGAACTTTCCTACATTGGAAACAGTCATCAGTGCACCTTTAAAATGAACTGCAAACACCGAGGCGCCTTCAGTAGAGTTGTTTCTATTTGCAGTCCCCTCAGCATTGTAAACGAGACTAGCTGTTTCGGTTAAAATCCGTTCCCCAAAGCTCCTGAATGGGAAGGCCCCAGAGATTTGGCATGTATTTCTCATTATAATTCTCCTTCCCCAAATAAGAGAGGTCTGAGGAGAGGGGGAAGGGGGAAATGAGAAAGGAGAGAGGTGGTTAGAGTGGGAAGAGAGAATGACAGAGAGGTAGAGGAAAGAAAGAAGGAGGGAAGAGAGGGAGGGAGGGAGGAAAAGGAAGGAAGGAAGGAAGGAAGGAAGGAAGGAAGGAAGGAAGGAAGGGAGGAAGGAAGGAAGGAAGGATGGATGAATCATACTGGGGCAGAGAAAAAGAGAATAGAAGTGTGAGAAATGGCCATGGAAGAGATCAAGAGAAAAAAGATGGATTATTATTATTGCTTGCTAGAGAGCTAGAACCTACGGGTAGACCAGGAGACAAGAAGAGGCAGACAGAACCATTGGTCATTATTATTCTAAACTAGGACCAAGACACTGCGGGTCCGGGACTCTTCCCCAAGAACTACCCTTGGCCTTGCATTCTGGCCACTCTAATGTCTCCGAGCAGATTCGACAGGCACTGGCTCTTCCCACCTGTCACTTGGGAGACAGTCTTCACTCGGAGCTTCACTTCACGGGTTTGTCAAGACGTCGCTCTGTGTATTTGAACGAAAACACAAATACCATTTGAGAAAATCTCTTTGCCTGAGTGCTTTGAGCCAACACATGAGAAATTGATAAAAATTACATGATGTTCGCGTTGGGGGTGGGGGTGAGGAATGGAATGAACGGGATGATTCTGTAAGCTTCACAGCACCCAGCCAGGGAGGACCACATGGGAAGCCAGGACCAAAATAGGCAAGCATCATCCCCTGGTTCCCGGTGTCCACTCCGAAAGCCTACCCCTCACACGCAACAGAGAGTGGCCCCGGCTCTGCCACGGCTCGGAGAGACCATTTAAGGCTTTGAAAACCAGCTCGGAAATGCAAGTCTAGTGACACCCCCGTGCCAAGAGCGGATGAGCACGTATTGTTCCGGGGACATCCGCTATCTCTGATTGGAATGTAAGCGACGTCCTAGCTTTCCATCTCTCTCTCCATCTTTCTCTCCCTCCCTCCGTTTCTGTCCCTAAGCAGCTAAAACAACCCTGGGCAGAACTTGATGGTACACTCTTCCCCAGGAAACCAGCCTAGCCAAGGCCCTTTTTGTTTGTTTGTTTGTTTGCCAGATCCCCCGATTAATGATTAAAAGCCTATACTTGAAAAAAAAAATACTTTATCAAATTCAATAAATAATAAAACTGCAAGGTGCAGAGCAGTTTATATTTGCAGTTTAAAAGGAGGCAGAATGTGAAAAGATACGCAAAACACGAACTTGAATGTCAGTGTTGGGGACGGGAACCGGAGAAGTATTGGTCGGGGGTCAATTGCATATCGCGTTCCTCCCTTGTTTGATGATGTTTTATCACGTGCATTTATTAATTTTTTAAAACCTGCTATTATTATTGAGAGCTTGGCAGATCTGATTCAAATCCCTCTCTACCACCTACTAGCTGCGGCAGGGTGGGCATGCGACTTCAATAGTCCTTGGCTGTAAAATGGGGCAATCTTAGCGTTGTTGCAAAGAACAAATGAGTTAGAGCATGTAAAACTCTTAGCATCGAACCTGGCACGTGTGGCCAATAAATATTGGCCCCCATCCTCCTCCTTCTCCTCCTCCTCCTCCTCATCATCATCACCATCATCATCATCAGTGTTAGTGTCTGTGGCTGTTACTCTGTCCTTAGAGAACCTGGTTGATTGTTTGTTTGTTTCCTGAAAACCAGGAAACCCCTGTAATATCACTAACCGGCGGTTCTTTGAAGTAGGGCTGCCCGCTCCACCAGGGAGGGAGGGAGCCATGTGTTACGGTCCTAAGGCATATAGATCTTCCCCCACGGGTCATTAGGCTCACGTTTGTCACATTTATTTTAAGGAAACTGGTAGGGAGAGGGTGGGTGAGGTTAATTGCTCTATGGGTCCTGGGCGGCCCTGTTCTCCAGATGGGGGGAGGTTCAACAAGGCCTGGAGTGACCCCGGAGGTGTGGCAAAGCCTCCAGTCCCTAGGCCGGACCGAACAGAGAGACCAGACTGTCAGGCCGGAGAGGGGTGGCTAGAACCTGAGCTTTCGCCCCTGGGACGCTGGAGTAGCGAGGAAACCCAAATGGTTTGGTTGCGATTCTTACCAAAGCTTGGGAAAGCCCCAGATTTCATCCCATCCAGACCCCACTCCCAGGACGAGTCAAGGGCCATTCTGTCCACGGGCATGAATCGTTTCATGGGGTGGGGAAGAAATGGTCCAGGGGTCCTTTCCTTCCATCGTCAAGATTCAGACTCTTCACAAACCTTTATCACAGACCTACTGCGTGCCTGGGTGAGGCAGATAGAGGGCCATTTGGGGCTGATCGTCCTACAATCGTGTGACCCTGGGACATCACTTCACCTTTTTAAGCCTCAGTTATTCATCTGCAAAATGGGGAAAATAATACTTCCCACCTCGTAGACATTTTTGAAGGATGAAAACACGTAAGTGCTCAATAAATGGTAGCTTCTATATTATCATTATTTTTTCAGACTACATAACAGCCAAGATTAGCTTTCTTCTGAGAATTCTTTCCTATCTCTTAAGCCCTCCATTTTCTGAAGGTGAAAAGAAATCAATCCATTCAACTGTATGCCCCAGCCCTTCCAGAAAGTAATCAGGAACACACAACTGTGCTGGATGAGTTGATAGAAAATTAACTCCTAAGGGACAGGAGAAGGAGGCGATATATCTACTCAATGTTGATTTTCTGACCACCAAAAATATTCCTTTCTATGGACCTGCTGGAAGCTCTATAGATTAACAACTTTGGCCCAGCACTCAGGCACTCATCGCCCCCACCCCGACAAAGCTCCCCAGGCCCGGCAGAAGGTGTGACTTCAGACATAATGGTAAGGATGGGGAGGGGGGGCGGAATGCAGGCCTGTGTGTGAGGTGATTGTAACCAGAAACACCTCGGCAGGCATCTCGCTGCTGTCCTGAGCGGCCGCTGGCAGGCAGCCGGACCAGAGCGGGGAGCCGGTCCGAGGTGCCCTGGCTCGCCGCTGACCGCCCCTCCTGGGCCGGGCCGGCCGATAGCTTATCGGGCCCATTCCGGGGGCGTTCAGTGCTACAACCGGAAACGCGGCTGGAGGCCAGTGGATGCTGGATGCAGCGGTTTGCGTCCTGGTGCGCCCGCGCCCGCGCTTAGGCTCCGAGTGCAGGTCGTCGCCCATCCACCCGCGACCAGGTAAGGCATCAGGTGGATGGGGAGTGATTGACGCACCTCCGTCTTCAGAGAACTGTTCTCTTTGGTCTGGTGAAAGGCTGGTATTTTATGGGCAAAGGGGCGTAGATGTGGGAGGAAAAAGCAGGAGTGCTCAGGTCAGTGCGTCCTCGCAGCGTGCAGGGCTTCAAGGTGGGGATGGCATAGGGCAGGGGCTGGACGCAAGAGGCTGTGCACCCCAAGCTGTCGGTAAAGGTGCTGCTCCTTGTCAATTTCACACAGCTGGGCCTCAGACTCCTGGGCTCCAGTGATAGCTGGAGTGCGCTCTGTTCCACCCTATACCAGCATGCCCGTTAGGGTACCTGCGTGTTGGGGTGGGAGGACCCTCGTCGAAGCTGATTGTGGCACATTAGAAAATGTCTGGACTTGGAGTCTGAAGGCCCGAGTTTGAGTCCAGACGTCCATTTTTTACTATGCACTCCTGGGCTGGCTGCTTAACCTCTCTGGGCCCAGCCTTCTCATCTTGGAAGGAGAAATTCTAGTAACAACTAAGTGAGTCGTTGGGGTTTCGTAAGATGATGGTTTGGAAGGTCGTAATAGAATAGAATACCCTGATTTTTGGTGGTCCATTATTATTAGAAAAATTTGTCACTGTCTAGAGAAGGGTCGATGGGCAGCCCAGCTGGCTGTGATGTGTATTCCCGCAGAAGGGGGCCCGGGTGGAGCAGGTTGAACAATGGCCCGCTTCTGCTCTGAGCAGGTGTCCCCAGCCTCGGGGAAGGTCTTTTGGAAAGAATGGCGGCGGGAGTCCGTGATCCTCGGACAAGGGTTGCAGACAGCCCAGGGCGTCGTCTCCGAGGTCTCTAATTCCAAAGTCCCAAACAAGCACCTTGGGTCTGGGGCCCCTGGGAGCCTGGCCCCCAGAGCGTGCTCTCCAGGGCGCGCCCTCGCACTGGTCCAAACGCGCGCGCGCGCCCCGCGCGCTTCGAGTTCACTGGGGACAGCCGGGGACCCGCGAGCAGACGCGCAGACAGACAGACGCCGCGGTGCCGGGCGGTCTCCGGCTGCGCCCGGGTCTGTGAATCAAAGGAGGATCATACTCCTCCTCTCAACCTCTCACCCTGCTCCGCTCGCTCGCTGGGGGCACTGCGCGGGGCTCTGACCGGTGGGCACCGGGACCCAGAGCCCTCAGGTTGGCTGGGGGCCCTTCCCTAAGGCACTGGTCAGGGCTTACGCTCCATCTCCTCACTTTAAGCAGAGAACGTCCATCTGCCCATGGACTCTGGCAAATTTTATGCAAAATCACCTATTTAAGTGTGTTTTCTTTTTCTTTTTTGGCGTGGAGAAGGTACATTGTTAAAATCAGCTTCCCAATAGGGTCTCCTTTCCCCCAAAGGTTAACAACCACCCTTCCCCACCAGGAGCTCACAGCCTCATCCTCGGTGCACTGTGGAACATTCCAGATTGTGCGTTCTTCTCCTACATATACCCGCAAGGCAGTTGGCTGCAAGAGAGAAGGCACGCACACATGCACATACACATTCAGAAATGCCCCTTCCAAAAGTTTCAAGGGGAAAGGAAGCCCCGAGAGGAGTTACCACTGGCTCAAGGTCAGAAAGCCCTTGAGAGGCTAAAAGCAACACTCAGGCCCCTTGATTCTTAGCCTAATGCTCCGAAGAATCCTAAGAGCATCAGGAGTCCAAAATGTGGCCAAAATCAGCCTCCAAAATGCTCCGGATCAAGGCGGTGGTTTCCGGTCACTATTACTCTTTAATGGCACGTGCTAAACCGGTTTGATGGACAAAAACTTGGGTGGAGTATGCAGCTGCCATTAGCATGGGAAAGTGAGTGGCCCAGCTTAGCACTTTCTTTACTGGGTTTTTAGCCTTTTGGATGATAAAATATCCACAGAGAAGCTAACAAAACCCACGACTTTTCTCCAGAAAAATACACCAACGTAAACAATTCTGGGTAGAGCATCCAGCGCTCTGCAGACCACTGACAGTCATTCATGCAGTCATGGTAAAGTGACTTCACTTTGACCAGAAAAGATCACAACCTTTTGGGGGAGAGGCCATCTCGGGAGGTGCCCTTCTGTACACTCTGTGTCTGAAGAAGCTGTCCCAAGAAGTGTCTGGGATGCTCAATCACACACCTGCACCCACGCACGCACACACACACACACACACACACACACACACACACACACACACACAATCCATCAGCAGGCACTCCTCTATGTTATGGGCACGTTCCCGTAGACCCCTGGCTGCACATCCACAGCGAGCTTCGGGCAGCCAGGAGAAAAGTTCAAGTCGCCAGCCCGCTCTCAGCTGAAGCGGTCTTTAACACCCTGGCCCCTTCAGCCTCATTGTTTATCCATCTGAACGACTCCCCTTTCCCCTGCCCGCTTCCACCCCCACTTTTCCGAGGTCGACTATAAAAATAAACTATTTTTCCTTGTTAATAAATCTCCGCCCGGCGCCCTCTTTTAAAGAACTCAAAAAAAAAAAAAAAAATCACTGCGCCCAGCGCGAGTGAGCAGAAAGATTAATCTCGAAGCAGGATTTATGTGGCGCGGGCATCCTCAAACAATTGGAGTCATAAAGTGAAATGAGATTCGGAGGCGGGTGGGGGAGGGGGAGGACCTCGGGAACCACAAACACGTTTGTGTAGCTAAACAATGTGGAAACTCTTAAAGACCCTTTTCTGCAGACATCTTGCAGCAACGGCGCTTCCCTGTCAGCCCTCGGGAAAGGGAGAGAGATATATTAACTGAAGACACGATCTAAAATTACTTAGGGGTTTTAAACATGCGGGCGATGGGGGCGGGGGTGCTGATAAACTGTTGTCCATATTTCCTTCTCTCGGTGTATTATTTCCAAGATATTTCACCCCCTTCACCATGCCCCTCCCCCCCGCCCCTTCTTTTCTCTCTCCATTCATTACGTTGACTAGCATGCAGTGGCCGAAACCTGGAGGGACTGGAGACAGCGGGCAGGATTCTGGTTTGCGACAACGCGCGGGGCGCAGTTGTTCCCGTGCGTAAAGACGCGGGTGGGGCACACGGCGCGAAAGCGCAGGGGCTTAAATCCGTCACATCCGCCCCTGAGGTGACCTTTCTTAGGACCCTTTCTCCGGTAACCGGGGACACTCTAGGTTCTTGGAGGCTTTAGCGATTCCAAGACGTATTTTTACGCGCAGCCTTGGGCAGGATCTCTCCTCGCTTCTAGAGTAAGGGCGCCGTGAACACAAATGCCCAAGCAGTTACGGGTCTCAG
Source organism: Pteropus alecto (assembly GCF_000325575.1). Lineage (NCBI taxonomy): Eukaryota > Metazoa > Chordata > Mammalia > Chiroptera > Pteropodidae > Pteropus > Pteropus alecto. Next base: position 1,717,974 of record NW_006433949.1, on the reverse strand, counting down.
CCCTAATCTGTAAGTTTAGAGCTGGGTACAGCCGTCTCCACGGGTCTGGGCTTAGTCTGGCTGGACTGCTTGGCTCCAGAGATACAGCTGGAGTTGAAGCAGACTCTCAATGATGTTGGGAGGACTTGCGTAGAATTCTAGCAAGTCTGGAGAAATTGGGGGCCACAGGTTCAGCGCGCATGAGCGACGCCTGCATCCAGAGCACAGGACTTACACAGTTGTCAAATCCCCGAATGAACCAGGGGGGCTAAGTTAATTAGCTGTTTGGAGCTTTTGCTCATCTGTAAAATGGGAACATAACAGGACCTACCCGTAATCGTTCTTGGGATATTAAATATAAAGCTTGATGAAAAGCGTAGGTGGTCAATGAGTGTCAGATGTTTTTGTGGTTATCACTTATTATGATTGAGTCGTGAGCCCCTGGCAGGGACCACAAGACTGCCCTGTTATTCTACAGAGGGGACACAGGCCAGAGAGAGATATTCGATGTCCCAGAGGGGATTATGATGCAATGAAGATTGAAAGCCTGATTTCTGGATCCATTCATTGATTCAATAAACATTCCGTTAGTTCCAGGCTCCGTTCTGCGTCCCGGGCACCCAGCTGTGGCCAGGACGGTCCTCTGTCTCCGCACAGCCCTCCGATCACCGCGAGAGACCGATGAAACCCACAGCGCCTCATTCAGTGCCAAACTTGCCTGCGCACTTCCTTAACGCCTTTCTTGTCACAGCTGAGGTGCTGCAGACAGAGCCATGCCCCCAAGGGAGACCAAACATGGGGGAGGGGGGCGCGTGAGCGCGTACACACACACACACACACACACACACACACACACACACACACACACACACACACGAGCAGAGGCAGGAGACGGTGTGCTCCACCGAGGCGGCCGCCACTCAGAGTCAGGCTGTGACCCGCAGCGCAGCTTTGCCCAGGCCGCCGGCTGCTGCTGTCGCCCTCGCGGGGCAGGCGTCCAGCAAAACATTTCTAAACGTGTCTGGGCCCGATTCCGGAGTGTGAGGCAATCCCTCCGGCCCACGCTGCCGGCGGACCCTTTATTTAAGCGCGTTTCAAGCCGGGCAGCGCTCGTCAGCGCCACTTATGTCATGCTTTCTGGGTGCGCTCGGGCAAATGTGCTCCGCGCGCGCCCAGCGACCCTTTCCTTTGAGTGGCCCCCACTTTGGCCCCGGAGCCAGGGATCTGCTCTTGAAGGGGGGCGGGGAGGGGAGCTTGGCCGCGGATGAAAGTGTCCACCACAATGCAGTTCTCGGGGACTCGGCGGTGTGGCGGAGGCGGAAATTCTACCCCAGCCGCGCATTTTGAATTAAAACAAAACGAAAAACTCAACTCAACTTTTTAAGCTTGGCTCGAAATCGCCGCCGAGCCACAAATTCACCCCATCAGGTGTCTCTTGAATTATCTAGGAGACATTTTCAATCATCCAGATGTTATTAGACCGATTTACCCAGAATTTCCTGGATTCGCGAGGCGGTGGAAATCTGCTCTGACCGGGACGATTGTCCAGATTGTGTGAGCAGGGGTGAAATTGTGCCTCCTCTAGCTGTGACTTCGAAGGACACACCGTCTCCTGAATTTTCCAGATACTTTTGGAGTTTTTTCCTTTGCCAGATTTCCCGATGACCCCCGGGGGCTGAGAGGGAGGGAGGGAGAAGCGGGTGTGATGACGAGGCCCATCAACTTGGTCTCTTCTCGGATTATGTGGGTTCAAGGTGCTTTCACTGATTAGGGCAGAGCCTCAAAAATCGGGTTTCCCAAATGGTGGTCCCCTCCCACAGACATGACTCCTCGACATACACGCAGAAATAGAAAATTAAGGCTCTTCTAGTCTCCCAGACACTAAATCTCTAAACCCTCCCCCAAATGTCCGGATAATTAAGTGTACATGGCAGAGGGGAAGCTAAGGCCAAAATTTCCGGAAAACTTTCTAATTTCCTTTCATCTCCCAAGCAAGGTGTAGATACACGTTTTCATCTCGAAAGTCAAAACAAAATCAAACAAAACACCTTGTATTTGTTCGTTTGTTTTAAACGTCTCCCTCCCTGCCCTTGGCAGACGCTTGCCCCCGCCAAACCCAGCGGGAGTAACGGGCAGGGGGAGAATCCGGCCGGGGTTTGGGACGGTTTTTGTCGACTTTTGCAGTTTCGGAAACGTCCGTCAGATCTCACCGGGGGCGGATATCGGTTTGCCGGAGGCGCCAATTTCTGACCCTTCCGTTTCCTGCGGGGCAGAGGGTTTCTCAGGCGTCTGTACCTCCGATAGAGACCTCGGAAAGAGGCCGGTTCCCTGGTAGCGGAACGCGAGGTTCACCCACGACTTGGAGTTTTGGAAAGGAAAACGTGAGGCCGGCGGGCTGGGGTCAGGGACGGAATAATCCAGGCGCGCCGGGGCTGGGGTCCTTTCTCTGGCCCTTCGTCTTGCCAGGATCGCTGTCTGCTCGGAAGCAAGAAAGTCTGAAAACCGTGAAGGAGAAGTCCCCCTCCCCCCGGGATAACTTGGGTTTGGGGATTGCTTATTGTCCTCCAATCATTGGGGACAGTTTCGAGACCACTGTGTCCCCTTCATGTGACGACTGGAGGGAGGTGATCCAACTGTGTCCTGTGGTTGTGTTGGCGTGTGCGCCCGCCGCTCCCCCCCTCCCCCTGCACCCCCAGCAGCACACAAGAGGAGGGAAAACTAGGACGTGTGAAGAGTCTAACCTCGTCTCTACTGGCCCCGAGGACCTGTGTGGAGTTGCAACCCAGTCACAGGCCAGGTCCTGGGCCACAACTGTGGTTCCAAAGACTTTAATTTGAGTGCATGGATCTCTTCCCTCTTGTTTTTACTGCACCCCCAGGATGTCCCTAACTCCCAAATGTTGAGAACATTGTCACTAGAACCCGTTCCCCACTGGCGGTCCCCCCATCCACCTTGGGACTCCAATTAAGGCAGATGCCTCGGGCGGGGTTGCGAATCTAATGATCGAAATCGAGAGTTCTGGGGTCCACATGTCTGAACTGTACCTCTCTCGTCCCTTGCCGAGTGACAATGGGCAAACGATTGAACCTCTCTGAACCTCGTTCTCATCTGTGAACCACGATGATAACGTACTTCCTTCCTAAGGTTGCTCGGTGAAGCGGGCAAGAGGAAGGGAAGGCTGGACCAAGATGGGGGCGGACCTCTGGTGGAGGTGAAGGCCTGTCCGTGGTGAGTTCTCAGCCAGAGGGTGGCAGAGTGCAGGCTGGCAGCCGCCCTTCTCAGCCAGATGGTGTGAACGTAAGCAAATAAATATATATTGTGGGGTTAGTCCAGAAACAGCAGTGTGTGGTGTAGGGTCTCTTTTACCTGAGCTGCGTGGGTGGATATCTGCTTCTCACCCCTACCACCGCTGGTACCCAAGCTGTGGGTTTCAATCCAAGCCCTGCCCCTTCTGGCTGGATAACTTCGGGCTAGTACCTGCCTCTCTCTGTGCCTCCTGCCAGCAGTGAGAGAATTGAGTCCTGCCTCCAGGGTCCTCGTGGGGGTCAAGTAAGCTCACGGTGGTGAGATTGAGAGATACAATATCACAGCACGTCGTAACAAACACATAAGCACAGCCTCACACAATATACACATCCTAATGGAAGGTAAACGCGGCATAATATCCGATATTACGATGTGTTATATTGTATTATAATTCTGGGCACACGTGTGCACACTGGGAGGGACTGACTGCTTTAGCCAGGACATTCTACGCCATTACAGTGCCCGTGGGGGACACATGGGCTTACTGTCCCACCTTTCCCGCGGAGGTTGTCGATTGGGGTGTCTCTGGGCCCGAGAGCTTGCTCGGTAAAACTCAAGAACTTTCTCTTTCTGCCCGTGGCACTGGTCTGGGTCGGTCGCGCCAGGCTGGGGAAGGTTTTAGGAGGCTCTCGGGCACTGGGAGACCTTGGCAGAGACCTGGAGCTCTGTGGCCGCAGCGAAAAGACCATGCGTCAGCGGGAATGGGTGGCTGCCTGCGGCGTAGCGCTGTGCAGACGCAAGCCGCTGCCCGAATGCGCAGGAAACTTGGCAGCCGGGCAGAGAGGACCCGAAAACACCTATCAGTTCTCCCACTCTCTGCTTTCCCTTAGACTCGGGGAGCAGGCAGAATCCTCCCGGACATGGCACGGTTGGAAGCAAGACAATTTTTTCTTTTACACGCTGCTGCTCGGGGCACCCTGACCAACCACAGAGACACGATTTTGGGGAGCTCTTTCTTCGGCTTGGTAAAGGCGGCACACATTCGCACAGTTGTTTGCAGCCGTAGAAACATAGGTGCGAACACCAAATCGCTTGCACACGAGACGGTTTGCCCCCAAGAATCATGTGCACATACTCGCGCACCCCAAATCGCCGGGCACGTGGGCGCGGAACCATTTGCACATTGATAATCGTTTGCATGTGTCGTTTGCATTTTCCAAGGCACCAAAATCTGCGCATAATTTATCTGTAGACAGACTCATCTTTGCGCACACACGATCCTTCGCACACGCATTAGCGCATATACACTTCGTTATGTACACGCACGGTAGGGTACGCCCGCGGCCGTGGCACCTCCGCCTCGCCCTGGGCGCACAGGGCGAGGTCTCCTATCTGCTCAGAAAGTCCCGCGGTTTAGAGGAGAAAACTCAAGTCTTGAGTCCGCGTTTGTTCTTTGTTGTCGATGTGCTTTTTTTTTCCGGACAGAGGTCGGAAGCCAGACGACGTTCCCGCTAGGAAGAACCGCGGGGACAAAGGCCAGCCAGCGGGTCACCCGTTTTGAATAGAGATCCAGGGGCGGTTTCAGGGTTACAGGCAGCGCTACGAGCACGGGGCTCTCGGCGCGGCCTCCCCGCCTCCCCGGGGCCCGAGAGCCAGGTGGGGCCGGCGGGGACCCAGGGCCTGCGCGCCGAGGGCCGGGGAAGCTGTGTTTATTTTCTAGTTATTCTTGGCCGCCTTCCACGCGATTATTTGAAGCAGCGCAGGGAACTTCTGGGAGAGCTGGGGCCTTGGGTGGGGGGCGGGGGTCCCTTTGCCAGGCCTCACGAGTTTTATGGCATCGGAGCTCGGAGGGCGAAATTACAGGCGGAATCAAAATGTGTAAATTATAGGTTTGTGTTGTAAAGAGGCCTAAGCGCAGCGGCTCGAGAAAGGCGGGTTGTGGGTTCTAAAGCGACTCGGAGCCGGAACAGCACCGATGCGCCCCGACTGTTTGCAGGCTCCATCCCCGCGCCTGAGCGCCGGCACGCTGGGGGAACATTGTCTCAAACCCGGCGGCCTCACCGGCCCGTGAGGAAGGGACCAGGCCGAGGGCCCGGCCTCCGGCGCGCGAGGTCCCCCTGATGTCCTTGTGGCCTGGGTCACGGGAGTTGGGGGCTCTGCTTCCTCCCTCCAGCCCCCACCCGGGAAGCTTTTCAGCTCGGCTTGTTAATTAGGTTTAATCGAAAACGCCTTTATATGCCTCGCCATGAGCGAGAGCTAGTTTAAGAGGTCAGACGTGGGCGCTGCAGCCGAAACGGAGCGCAGGGGTGGCTGCACAAAACGTCCAGAGCGTCGCCCGTCGGAAGCTGTCGTGACTATGTCTCCTCATCCAGCTCCCTCCGGGCCTCACCCGCTCGCTCTTCTCCTCCATGTCTTCATTTCTCTCTCTCTCTCCTCCTCCCAACGTTCGCATCATTTTCTTCCCTCCTTCCCCCCTCCCCCCTTCTACTTTAATTCTCTACTTCTTGGCTTCGAATGTGCAGCAGTTGAACTTAAACTGTCTTGATTATGGCAAATCCAACTAAAGACAGGTCACATTGGCTTGGAGGAAATCAGAAGGGGAGGGACATCTAATACCAGCGTCCCCAAGTCCTGCATTTGGCTAGCACCAGCCTCTCCAAGACTGAGTGTATTGGAGAGGAGAGGGTGCTGGAAGATTCATAAGAACACCCAGGTTCCAGAGTCAGCAGGACTGTCCATGTGGGCAGGGCGAACTCTCCAGTTATCAGCGGTCTGCCCCGTGCGTTATCATCTGCAGGCACATCCTGGGGTCTGTGCATGTCTGCTGCCCATTTCATCAACGCCATCTTTGTGCTGAGAGCTCGGGAGAAAACCTTGCCAAGAGTTAGCAAGAATTTCAAGAAGACAAACAAACCACCCGAGGTTAAAATCCTGCTGAGACCACCTAGCGCCCTTCCTGGATGACAGATTTCTTTTCCCCTTTCCCCCTTCTGAGCCCAGGTCTCCCCCTTCTCAACAGCTGTTCATCCATTGTTGTATTTATTAGGTAAATAAAAATCGCATAAATATACCTGAATGAAAAGCTTCATGTTCCATAATATGCTGTTCAGAGCCACCAACATCCATCTTACAGGCATTTCACTTCTCTGCTTTGACAAAGAGTGTAGGAATTCTACACCCTTGCCCCTATTCCTAGGTGATGAGAATATTAACATCTGACCACTCTGCCCCCACGAGTAGCCCCCGCCCCATCTACCTTTCCCAAGCTTCCTTATTAATAAGAGGTCATTTCCTCCCAGGCCTGAAACTCAGCCTGCAATTCAGACCAGACAGCGAGAGAGGATGTTGACATCTCTGAGCCGGTGGTGGCAACACCAGGGTGATCACAGCCTCCTGCAGGGAGAAGCTCCCTGGGGACCTATGCCGGGGACTTGCGCTTCTAGAGACAGGGAGAAACAGGCGCTCCTGTGTGGGGATCAAGGAGGTGACTTCGGGGAAGAAATACTGGTAACAGCATCACACTTCATTTTCCTGACCACAAGCCCTTTACGTGTGGCTTTTCTGGAATGACCCCTGCATCTGGCTGATGAGCCTCGTTTTTTTTTTTTTTTTTTTTTTAAGCCATTCATTGCCGAGCTTTCTCGAAGCTTAGACACCAGTAAGAAGATTGGGAAGGATGAACATATTTAATTAGCACACAGTGCCGGCGAGGGTGTGGGAGAGAGGCATTCTCGAACACGGGTCAGGAGAAAGTGAATGGTTTCCACCGGTGTGGGTGGCTGATGTGGTGCAGCCACCAAAAATACGGGGGAGCACACCCCCGTGACTCAGCAACTTTCCTCCGAGATGTCCATCCTACAGATGCGATCGTGCACACACAAAATGACATATGTATCAGGATATTCGACGCAGCACTGCCGTAATAATGAAAGTTGGAAAAGGACTTGATAGAAATTGATCGGGAACTGGCGAAATGAATCACGGTGAAGGGAACAGTGAACTATCAGGCAGCGGTGGAGGAGACCGAGAGCTTTCTGCGTGCACGGATTTAAGAAAAGATCTATGAGACATAAGTAAAAATATAAAATGAAAAGCAACGGGCAGGGCAGCTAGCATAGCGTGCCGCCTTTTGCGAGAGGAAACTCACGCTACTGTGTAGGCTTTCCAGAAGTACGTACAGAAAGGACACCGTCGCCCTGTCACCATAGGTACTTCCGGAAAACTAACTGAATCGTCGAGGGAGAGAATGGGACTTTGTATATCCTTTTGTCTTTTTTCTGTTGCTTTGCCTTTTGTATGTCTTACCTATGCCAAAGGAAATTCTTAATGGAATTGAAAACAATCACGGCAAATGCTTGCGGCCCCGGTGGTCCACCGCTCAGTGGTCCCCAGATTGCCCTCTTCCCTCGACTTCTTCCTTTTGGACACATACTCAACATCTGATGAACCCTCGTCCACATGCAGAGGTTCGGCCAACTGTTTTAAAAACATCTCATTTCATCTTCCCATCAGTTCTGCCGAGAGGCATCCGTAGCCCCATTTCACAGGTGTGTAAACCGAAGCTCTTAGAGGCAAATCTCCTGCCCAAGGTCACATACTTAGGAAGATGCTTGCAAACCCCGATAGTCTGTGACCCTAAACCGATGAACTACGATCTCACTAGTTCGGCATCCTCCCCAATTCCTCATTATTTTTCTTTTTCCAACTCCTCCGACCCCTCTTCTATCCTTAAATTCCCACCCCATCTCCCACCCTTCACAGTTAAATGTGTGAAAAATAAAATGCTTGGACGAGAACAGCTAAGTCCAGTCCGAGGCAGGAACGGTTCTAACGTAAGTGCAAAGACGATTTTTTTGTTTTGCCAGAAGACATGGTAGCAGAAGGCAGCGAGAGGTGGACTTGAAGTCAGAGACAGACCTAAGTCAGGCACGTCTCAAACGTTCACAGGAAACCCACCCGTGGACTCGGTGCTTCAAGAGGATTTGGTCCCAAGTCCTGTCCTTTTCTCCAGCCCCTATAGCGGTTCCCATAAATCCTAGCAGGTCTTCATCCCTGGAGCCAGCACTAAGTCCTGAAAGGTAATGGGGTGTGAGAATATGGCTTTGGAAAATTTCTCGGTTAAGATCGGATGTGGTGCTCAGATTCCTGTGGGGAGCCTCTTACACGTAGGAGCTGGGGGGTACCAAATTTCCTCTTATCTGAGAATGGGGCTTCTGCAGGGGATGCCTTCAAACTTCAAATGCATTCCTTTGGCACCAGAGTAACTAACACCCAGGAAGATACCAGGAATCTTTTTTTTTTTGGCAGATGGGACTAACTAACTCATGGCCAAGTCTGCAAATGTCTCTTGAGTGTCTAGGACATCCTGGGCACTACACATCCAAGATGCTAAAGGGCGTGTTCATTTCCTATATATTTGTGTAGCATACAAGTTAAATTGAAACTCTGTTTTAAAACGATGCAGTGAAACTATGTCTCCATCTTAGCACCTTTCATAGACTGCCAGTTTCCTTCTTCCCAGGCAATTCCAGCTAGGACCCCTTTATTTTATATTTTCTGGATAAAATCTAGGCATGGTTCGTTTCTTCTTGTTTGAATAGTAACCTTTCAGACTCAAAGTATAGTCTAGTGTGTGCGAGCTCAGGTTCCTGAATCCATGTTCCGGGCCGTGACTTTTTAATTCTGTGACCTTCGGCAAATTCTTCAACTTGTCTGCCTTGGTCTTCTCACCTGTAAAATGGGGCTAATACTAGTACCTGCCATAAAGGTTTCCCTTGAGGATTAAATGTGACAAAACATGCAAAGCATCTAAGAGTATGCTTGGCACAAAGAAAAATCACAAGTGAATACTAGCTAGTAATAGTAGAGTGAAAAACAAATCATTATGCTCCGTATTCTCCTTCACCAGCTTTCTTCCTGATGTAGGTCATAGAGTCTTACACCATTGCTAGAAAAATAACAGAAGAATTACGCTTCACCATCAGAGCAAGTATCTTATAAATGGCAACCTTCAAAACAGGGGAAAGATGCTAAAATTCTCTGTCTGGCTCTTCCAAATAGAGATGAGGGTTGCACAAAGCAGAATTGGTATTTCTGTTACTTCTCTGTGTATATGTGCCTGTGCATATGTGTGTGTGTCTGTATGTGATATCAGCACTTGAAGCAAATACCTGGACGGAGAGAGTCTGGCTACTTTGAATGTAGGTAGACATCAATAAGGAAGGAAATTTGCATTAAACTTGAAAATGTCTGCGGTCATATTAAAAAAAAAAATAGGATAGTGTTTACAAATTTAGGGCTGCTGCACAAATTATAAACTATCTATTGACTTTTGAAATGACTTCTTCTGGATAAAAATGCATTTCCTTTCATAAGTGTGTTTGAGCATCGTTTACTTAAATCGACTCCTATCTTGGCATGAGATAGTCCACCTTGGGTAGAAGGCGTTTCCCCTGCATCCTTTGCAGAGAATCAAAGGTTGGTAATGGAGAGCTCTCTCAGCCTGGGGTCTGCGGTTTAGGGTGTGTGGTTAAAAGTCTGTACCTTATGGTGTCAGCAACAAACGCTGGGTTCTTCCCTGGAGATGTGTTTGGGAAACAACTTCATAGTTTTTTTTTGTGTGTGTGTGCAAAGATCATCGTACAGTTGGATGGTGAATGATGCTTTTCTTTTTTTAGTCATTAGTAAGTAAAATCTTTTCCTCCTTCCTGCCAGGAAAAAAAAAAAAGCCCCCAAAATAGGAGGGCGATGAGATCACAAATATGCCGATTGTGGGCTTCTTCTCATAGCTACATAAACAAACATTTTGTGGACTTTTTCTTTAGACTTGTAAAAAATTGTTTAAATACAGAAAAGTACACAGATTAATATCTCTAATACCTGCGCACTTGCACTTGGGAGGGGGATACCTATTAACATGTAGTCATAGTCACTTCGAATCTTTTTTTTAATAACAGAAGTAAAATATTATAAAGTCGAAGTGCTTTTCCATTTTCTAATCTCATCCCCTATCCCTTCCTCTCCTTAGAGGTAGGTGATGACTATCATCATTTCGGTAAATATCTGCAGTCCACATTTTTATACTTTTATATAGAAATATGCACTTCTCCATAAGTGATACGAAAACGTGGTTTGTATTTCTTCATTTGCATGAACCTCATACTATGCGTAAAGTTCTACAATTTGCTTTTTTCATTCAACGTTGTCTTTCTGAGTTTAATTTGTCTAGGTAAATAGATATAATATGTCATTGCACATATTATATAAATATATTTTTAATTCATTTAAATTGCTCCGTAGCAATTTATTACATAACAACAATCATAGCTAACACATACATAGCATTTTCCACACGCCGAGCACTGTTCTAAGCAGTTTAGGTAATGAATTCACTTAATTCTCAAACCTATGAGAAAGTTGCTATTGCAAGTCCTCATTATCTAGATAAGGAAACTGAGGCATACAGAGTTAAATAACTAGCCCAAGGTCATTTTCTCTGTTGATGGATATTTAGATTTTTCCCTTTTTTTTTTTTGCCATTATAAACAATGGTACAATGAACATCTTTGTACCTATTTCTTTATATATGCCGGTGATCATTCTATGCACAAGCGTTTCTATCAAGTAGATACTCGAAAGGCTTGTTGGGACTTCGAGCGTATATACTGCTGGTTTTACCAAACATTTTCAGTGTCACGCTTGCATGTGAGATCTTGGGCAGCCTTTACCTTGCTGACCTTCAGTTTCTTCCTTTGTAAAATGGAGACATAAGGGCTAGCTTGTAAAGGTCGAGGTGGAGATTAAAGGAGCTCTACGTGGTAAACACTCAATAACTAGTAGCTGTTATAGTTAGAAATAAGATTATTACTGTCGCATTGTACTGGGGCAATTTTGACCAGACTCTTATCAAGGATACACATTCCAAAGTTGAAAAATGATCTTTAGGACTCGGCTAACAATGCTGCTGAGTTGTTATTATTTTATAGGCTTGAAAATAAGCAACAGGGACTTCTGTTAAATTTTTATATCGAACCACATCAAACAACGCAGAGTGAGAAAAATGAAGCAGGGACTTCAAATAGAACTGGGCCAGTTGATGGCGGCTGTGTGACCGTAGGCAGATCACGTGACCTTTCTGGGTGTCTAGTCCTCCAGAGCTCAAGGAAAAATAATTATATTTTCTTGCATTGCAACAGGCAGAGGTGAAGAAACCTAGGTGGGCAGGCGATGGGGTGAGTGGCGGGAGTGTGAATTATGTGAATCCTTTTTAAATGATTGAAAATGAAAGATCTGAAGTCTGCATAAATATGTTATTTTACATACGTAAGATATAGACGGAAATTCGGAAACCATTTTTCTGTTGCCCACATATCCCAAACGTTTCAGAAATTTTTATCTTAACTTTCGAAATTGAGAGATTAAAGGAACACATTATATTCGTGTGTTACAGAATTTTTCTCATTGCTGAGTCGACTTCTGGTTTATGAAAATATTAAGGCTTTGTCTTCCTATGTAAGTGATTTAGATGAAAATAGTGAAAGACGGGAAGGAGAAGAAAATACACAGAGGCAACTCAACCAAACAGTTGTTTTGCAAACAACCGGTTACTTGATGGAATTCAATTCATTGTTTTCAAAACATGGTGCCTGACCAAATTCTGTATCCTTCCTCTGTCTCTCTGCCACCGCTGCCAAGATGTTTAATCCCCCAACTACGCAGTTGTGTTTAAAATTTCTTCAATCAGTTATCAGCCAAACTCAGCTTCTTTTTATGTCAAAAATAGCTCACTGGTAGCTTGAGTAAAGCCAACTGGCTTCTTTTCAAACTGGTTTGTCTGAGGCTTGGGGCCACAGGAAATGCTCAGGTCCTGCCTATAGCTGAGACCCCATTGATGTCAGTTGGAGCTGAGCCATTTTCATTTGCTAATAAAGCCACAGAATCCATGGAGAAGAACTGACGAAAGATGCTGGCTGCCGTTGGGTGCAGGGAAAACAATGCACCATATCCTTGGGGGAAGGGAGAAAATCAGACACAAACTTCATACTCTCTGGTGGCTTAATGGATGGCTTAGTTTTCCAGAGGCTGGTAATATGGGAATAAATGGGGCTGGAAAGAGAGAGAGAGATTGAAGGCGAATGATGAAATAGATGTTTTTCTTTTTCTTTATATTAATCGGCTAGGAGAAGAATGGAGAATGGACATTACTCAAAGACAAAAAAGAAAGTTTGCATCCTCTGGGGAGAAAAGGGTTAGCGTGATCAGTCGTGCTGCAGTATGGGGCGTGCTGTACCAGGGCTGGCAGAAATCGCCTTTGTTATCGTCGTTAGCAGGGGATACAATATGGTTTCAGGAGATGTGCGTGGGTGTCGAGCTGACAGGGAGCGCACTGTGGTGGCTTTGTAATGTGTTTGCATGAATTTGTATATTTCGGAAGTCAATACTTCCCACGGTTCAGTCATTGTCGAACTCACTTCATCATTTTTGCCATATTCGGGCACTCTTTATTCTAGTTTCCTTTTTATTCACTGTTCTAAATCTGAATATCTACTTTGGACTCATCCTAAGCATCATGAG
>NW_006433949.1:1701228-1705123 GCF_000325575.1 Pteropus alecto | reverse complement strand
ATATATTAAAATTAATATATAAATATTGATTTTTCTCCTTTAAAGTTCATCTGGCTGCCCCTAAAATCATCTTGAGAATGGCCAAAATATGGGACACTTTAGGGCGACGGTTAAGAATATAGGAGTTGGTGTCAACTGGACCTGATTTAAATCTCAGTTCTAACATTTAGCAGCTGTGTAGCTTTGTTCAGATTACCTACTTTGAGCCTCAGTTTCCCCATCAGTAACACAGGGATGATGGTGCCATCTTTCTGGGGTTGCCGTGAGAATTAAATGGATCGGGCACGTAAAGCGTTTGCACGGTGCCTGGCACATAATAAGTTCTTCGACAAGTAAGCGAAAACATGTTATGGGCTGAATTGTCTCCTCAAAAAAGTCCTATGCTGAATTTCTAACCCCCGGTACCTCAGAATGTGATTGTCTTTAGACGTAAGTCTTTTGAAGAGGTAATTAAGGTAAAACGGAGTCACGCAGGTGGACCCTAATTCGTTATGACTGGTGTCCTCATGGAAGGTGGATTAGGACACAAACAAAAAGCAGACAGAGAGGAAGGGCCATGGGAAGACACAGGGAGAAGGTGATAGCCGCCTACAAGCCAAGGAGAGAGAATGCAGAAGAAACCAGCTCTGCCAACACCTCGATCTTGGACTTCTAGCCTCCAGAATCATGAGAAAATACATTTTTGCTCTTTAAGCCACCCAGCCTGCAGTGCTTTGTTATGGCAGCTCTGACAAATTAATATAAAGCATATTGAGTATATATTCACGGGAGGCCCTAGTTTATAGCCCTGGTGATTAGCCATATACAGACATGGATTCAGGTTCCATTTAGATCCAAGATGATGACACAAACCACAGAAAATAATAGTGAAAACTGGATTGAAGCAGTGCCTTCTTGTTGCCTGCTTGGCAAATTCACAGAAACGCTGTCATCCAGGAATGTGGTTATCACACGAGAAGGGTGACTAATCCCTAACGATGCTAACCATCGTAATTTTTAGGTAAGGATTCTAGGATTCTGTAAAAAAAAGAAAGAAAGAAAGAAAACAGTCACTTTTAATCAGGCTGAAGTGTTCTAAAGAGCTTCTGGCCCTGAGCCTCGGTTTAAGATGCAGTTAATGTTGTCAGATGTTTCTGATGGCCTCTCAGGCTTGAGAAATTAATGTTCATCTAAGAATCTGTTTTCAACTACTCTCTCTTGGCAAATGTCATTAAGTCTCCCCACCTCACAACCACATGCTCTTTCAATCACCAAGTAGGCTATTTATATGATTTAATGAATTCCAAAAACATTTCTTAATTATTATTACATACCAGTCTCTATCCATTTTATTCCTCATAAGCTGTGAATGCAGTTGGCAAAGTAGGGTGCGCGGTGTCGTATCCCGTTCTTCATCTATGTGGATGTTTGACGGTTGATCCCTATAGAGACAGTGGTTAGTGAAGAAGGCACGTGAAAGAGGATGAACTTGGGCTGTCCCCACCAGGCCAGAAGGAGAGGTGGAAAAATATCGGGTAGCATCGTATCGTAATAGCTGGTTATGTGTCCACCTCCTTATTTGACCATGGTGAGACCGTCAGAAGTAGGGTATCCGTCTTTGCATGCCCGCTGCCTAGCAGAGTGCCTGCAACGGAGTGGTCCCGTGATATAGCATCGCGATACCCACTTCTCAACTTACTTCACTCAACTGACAGAAACACAACTCAAACTGGCTTGAACAAAAATTATTTAAAAAGGGGAGGATTCTATTGGCTCATTAAATTGGGAAGTTTGGCTTCAGGCATATTTGGATCAAGGACCTAACAAGGTCTCTTCATCTTTTGGCTCTGTTTCTCTCTCTGTTGGATTCATCATCAGATAAGATGTTTCCAGATAGTCACTAGATGCTCTAGGCTTATAGCCAACTAGGCTCATAGCACGATCACGTATGCGTGCACTCACGCTCGCACTTGCTCGCTCTCTCTCTCTATCAATTTTTAAGGAACCACCTGAGTAAGTTAGAGATATACTTCCTTTTTACTCTACACACACCAGTAGTATTTACTAAAAATAAGGCTGCTTTCTTATGTAATCACGACACTATTACCAAATCAGAAAATACAATATCGAGGCAAGAGTCTTAGCAAATCCACATTTCATTTCCATCATTTGCCCCAATAATGGTCTTTATGGTTGTCCCACCTCCCCTGCCCCCCACCCATTCAGAATCCAATCCAGGATCACGTATTACATTTAGTTGACACGTTTCCCCTCCTTTAATCTGGACAAATTTCTTAGCCTTTCTTTGCCTTTCTTGACTGTGACGTCTTTGAAGTGTACAGGCCAGTTGTTTTGGAAAATGTCCTTCTTTTTGGGCTTGTCTGATGTTTCCACGTGCTTTTTTTTTTTTTTTTGTGAGCATAATGTTTAATCCTTTGGAAGGTGACGGCTTTTTCATTAGACACCTAATATAACATTGCTCCAAGCCTTTGGTTTCTGTGAACTCATAGAAGTGGGCTTTGAAGGAAGCCCATCCAAGTTTCCTGTGTTACTGGCTCATGGTTTCATGATGCTCGTTGGCCCAGCTTTTATGGGTGCTGGGATTTCAAAGACCATGTGACTTTTCAGAGCTACCTTAAGCCCACAGGCCATTTTAGGTCATCTTCAGCTAGGTGTGCTTCCATAAATCTGCTTACAGATTTGGGTCCCTCTTAAGATTTGTTCAGGAAGGCAGCCTTCCTGTAAAAACATAAAAGTCTTCGGTTCCCTTTATTTAACCGTTTACACTCAAACCATTACCATTGTTCCATATTCCAACTTGTCTGAATTGACTTCATACCCTCTAATCCATTCCAATAATTGAAGGCTGCATTTACACCGATGATGGTGACTTCTGAAATGATTCTTTGTTAAATCCAATCACTTTTGTTATCTGAGCCTCAAGTGTTCTCATCCGTTCACAGCAGGCAACAACGGTACCTATTTCCTAGGTTCTCGCGAGAATTAAATTTGCGTTAAAGTAAGTCGTACATTTAGTAGAATGCCTGACACAGCATCAGTGCGGAAATCATTTTCTGTATCTCCAGCCATGTTATTTGTATGTGTCCGTGTATCTCTATTCATCTCTCCCTACGAGTAGAGTCCACTCTTTACTTTGTAAATAAAGACCTGGATGGCCCTTTCAACGGCATTTGAAGGAAAGCTGGGGATGAGGCGGCCAGTGTTGAGTGGTGCAAGCCCCTTATTTATTTGTGGTTGAGTAGCCTGGCATTAGAGTATGAGCTTCTTGAGGACAGAGATGTTTATTGATTTTGGTCACTAACTTCAGCACCAAGAGTGGTGTAGACAGTGGACACTCAGCCAATATTTATTTAAATTACGTGCTCCTGCTTGATAGCCCTGGAAGTTGATGTTGGAATAAGATGGGGTTAGAGCATGAAATGAATTCCAGGTATCTACATCTGTTAAATCGCTTTCGTTTGGTCCAGAGAAACTGGTGGAAAAGACGTTCTCAGCCTTAGACCAGTCGGGCTTTGACTAAGTACTGATATTGGAGCTGAAGCGGGTGTTAAAGAAATAGCGGTGAACTAAGGCTTAGTAAATCCAGTGCCGTGGACTCTTGATCTGATTCGCTGCTTATGATTCTAATTATGCTCCGTCTCCAGCAATTGTGCGTCTGCCCTGTCCCAGGCACTGCATGAGCCTTATCTGTCATCCTTGCAATAATCCTACAAGGTGGGTGTTCACAGTTTCATCTTTTCAGATAAAGTCATCGAGGCTGAGGAACAACCTATTCAGGATTGACTTTTCTTCCCATTAAAAGGCCTGAACCCTTTGTTGTGGGTTAGGAGAAGCAAATTTTCTCAGCTTTACACATGGACCACAGAGAGGAAGAACGGTAATTTCTACATCTGGT
>NW_006433949.1:1692477-1701217 GCF_000325575.1 Pteropus alecto | reverse complement strand
CTGGTGGCCCTCTGTCAGTGGTGTGTTAAATGTTCTACATGAATATCTTACCTAATCCTTTAATCCTCTCAGCAATCTTGGAAGGGAGGTTCTAGGATGTCCATTTTGCAGAAGAGGAAACTGAGGCTCAGAAAAGTCGAGCGACTTCCCCGTGGCCACCCAAGTCTGCCTGCTCTGAACCGTGATGCCCAAATGCCCTTCCCAGGGGCTTCAGCTACTGAGCTCCGTTGAAAACGTGTCTCGGCATCGAGAATCTCTTTCTCACCCGCTGCCACTATCCCCCGACAAGCCTTGGCCAGGAGGTATTGGCTTATTTTCACATCACACAAGAGCGGGCTAAAAACTTCATCATCCCTTTTCCTCCACGTCAATCAAATGAGATGTTAGATAATGCATGGGCCAGGACGTGCTGCCATATTGGCATCTAAAGAAACGTTCACTGAAGCCACGAGTGGCCATGTGAATACGCCCATCCAGGCAACTGTCCAGGGCTACTGAGCTGTGGAAAATGGTCTATAGCTGGTGCAAGTGACCACCAGCTCAACCCTCTGGCCACCCAGCTCCAAGCAGATGGTAATGACTTTCAGCCAGAATGTGGCCACAGAGATGAAAGGCCCTATTTAAGATTTCCCAACCCTTAAGCAAGCCACCTTGACTTTAGGGCCACCCTTTGAACTACCTTCATAATCCAGCAGGAGAGGAACTATAAGTCAGCCCTAAGTAAGACCGCCTCCCATTAGTGCTTAATAACCTCCTGGGGGTCTCTTGGTATATTGCATCCCCCTACTGTTTGCTTTCTTTTTAGGGGTGTGAAAAGGGAAATAAGGCTTTGATATAAATAAACAGAGACTAATATTCCTAGGAAAAGAGGATGTTGTTACCGTGATCCATGCAGGCTGGGCAAATATCTTTCATCATTGAAAAGTAAGTTGTTCCAAGTAAATTACCGAGGTCTCATAGGAGATGATGGGTTAACACACATTCACTGATTGTCTCTTCATATAAATCGAGGCATGACTACTTTATGAGCTCTGGGGGCGGGGGCGGGTGGGTGGTAAAAAACTGGACTGGGACAGCCTACAGCTGCATTGTCATAAAACGGTGTCTAGATATCTCTAGGTGTTTGAACCAACACCTTTGCTTTCGGGCTTTGAGCTGCTGTAACAATCGCAGCTTCGTTCACTGCCACTTTATAGACACTTCCTTGCGAATACAGCACAAGTGGATGTCTCATCTGGAAGCTTCCTTTTTCCAAAGAAACATGTCCAACTTCTCCCCAGAGACTCGAGTCGGGTGATCTGCAGCAGGAGTTTAGGGGGCTTAGTCTTGTTCGAGTCTCAGCTCCGAAGATGTACGCCACAGTGTGTGTATCCTTAAACTGTTCTTCAAAACTGAGACTAAAGTGAGTATCAAGGAGAGAAAGATGGGGTTGGGCGGGGGGACCACTAACAGGGACTGAGCACCCAGTAGGTGGCAAGCACCGCACCTGACACACATTGGTCAGTTAACTATCTCCCCAGTATGATGAGGTGAGTCCTGAAATTATCTTAATTTTGGATGTGAAGGAACCGAGGCTCAAGCGTTCGTTAACTCACCAGGGCCACCCAGTCTGTAACTGTCAGTGTCACTGGAACCCAGCCTGACGGACCCCAAAGTGTACCGCGTTGTTCCTCAGCGACATGCCCGCCACCTTCGTTTCCTCCGTGTGACTTCATTTAATTCTTGTAACACCTTTTCTCTCCCACCAAGCCCATGTATCGGTGGAGGAAGTAGACGCGCAGAGAGAATCAGCCATTCATCAGGGTCACAAAGCGAGAGGCAAACCCTGATTTGAAACATCCGCATCCTGGTTGCTTTTCTTCTTTTTTCCGAATGCCTGTCACGTAGGCATTGCTCTCATGATGTTCCTCTGGCCCGTGGCTGTGGATTTCAGTTAAACGGATGCTGGAAATGTGCCTGCGGGTCTGGACATGCTCTGTGGGTGAGCACAGAGGGTACCGCCTTGTTACGTCCCTCTCCCCTCAAATTCATACGTTGGAGTCCTATGTTCCCGTACTTAGGGATGTGACTTATTTGGATATAGGTCTTTATAAGGTAATGAAGTTAAAAGGAGGTCATTGGGGTGGCCTTAATCCAACATGACTGGTGTCCTTATAAAAAGGGGGAAGTTGGATACAGACACACCCATGGGGAGAACGCCACGTGAACACGAAGGCGGAGATCAAGGCGATGTGTCTACAGGCTGAGGAACACCGAAGATGGCCAGCCAACTTCTAGAAGCTAGGAGAGAGGCATGGAACAGAGTCTCACAGCCCTCGGAAAAGAACCAACCCAGCTGACACCTTAATGTCGGACTAGCCTCCAAAGCTGCGAGATAATAAATTTCCATGGTTTAAACCACTCCATCCCAGGTGCTTCGTTACAGCAGCACTAGGATATTGTCACAGCTAGAGGGAAGGGGGACACCGAGGATGGTCCTAAGGATAAACGTAATCCCAACTCGACCAGTCCTCATCGCAGGCAGTCGCTTCTGCAGCGGCCACATCTGCGCCTCTGATGACCAGGGAGAGTTCGGGGTGGCTCATTTCAAACCTCCCCTCCCTAGAGCAAGCCAAAGGACATGCCTGATTAGAGGCAGGATTCTCTTCACTTGAAAAGAACGGCTTGAATTTTTACTAGCGCATCTGGGAGTATACGCCATACAATATGTTTACCAGCATCCATGTGCACATGGAAAGCATCACAGAGACATTTATATATATCTGCTCATTTTTAGTTACAGGTTAAATAACAATTACAGATCTAGGCCAATGGTTGCACCAAATGAATCACAATAGCTAACATTTATGGATCACTCGCCTGGTGCATTTCATGTATTATCTCATTCAGACCCTCACAACAATTCTGTGAGGGGACACGATTATTATCTGTTTTTCACGTGTGAGAAAATTGACTCCTAGGAATGTCGAGCCCTTGCCCGTTTGCAGGCGCCCCCTGGTGTAACAAAATGGTGGCCAGCGACGCCAGACTTTCCATCCTTAAAACTCTTAAGTCCAGGAGAAAGACGCCTTCTCTTCCCCATGTGTCCGGAAAAATCCCGCAGTAACTTCCGATTGGCTAGAACTTGAACACGTGACTATTGTTGAACCAGTCATCGTGGCCGGGGGTGAAATATGCTAATTGACCACCTACTGGGTAAAGAGAATGGGGAAGGGGCTATTTCCCAGGGAAAATCAGGGTGCTGTAACCAGAGGAGGAAATGGACACTGTCCCCTGTGGCGTGACAACTCGCCTAGGGTTTCTCGGAAGGATCACTCATCTCACCTCACTAAACCCAGGTCTACGTGTTTTAGATTAACAGGAAATTGCTTCGGTGTAGACCTGGCTCTATAGGAACGCTCCTTGTCCGCTCCAGTTTCCGTGGTTTGAAGCCAGAAGCACCCATCTATTTCTGATGTTTTAAATAACCACCCTTTGCAATTAAAGCCAGGGCCTGAAAATGTGCAACTAGAACCTTAAAAGTCCCTTTCTTTGGCCAAACCCGGAATGTGGAGAAAGTCAAGGTTGGTTTCACTTCAGGGCTCTGTGTCAGTTACCTACTGCCACAGTAATGCTGCGTAACAAATAACCACCGACGCCAGTGGCTACAGCAATAACATTTATTTTTGCTTATGAATCTGTGGGTTAGCTGGATGGGTCTCCCAACTGGGGCTTACGCAGGTGTTTGTGATCACCTGCGGGTCATCTGCAGTTAACTGGGTGGCTCTATGGATCTCGGTTGGGCTTTACTATCTAGGGCCTTGGCTGAGACAACTGGGCTGACTCGGCTTTGTGTCTCGTCCTCCAGCAGGCTAGCCCAGCCATAAATGGAGAAGGCAGAGGGACAGGAGAGTAGAAGCACACGAGATGTCAAGTTGGTTATTGTCCTGTGGCCAAAGCGAGCCACAGAGGCCAAGTTTAGAGTCAGTGTGGGAGAGGGCTCCCCAAGGGTGTGGGTGCAAGGTGGCGTGCCAAATTGGGTCATTAAATGTGATGAATCTTCCATAGGCTCCAAATCTATTCTTTTCGTTTCCTGATGAGAGCGTAATTAAGAAGTTAGAATGGTGTCACAGCAGACAGAAGAAAACAGAATACTCTCACTCCTGGCCCCTGCCCTTGGCTTCATCGACCCCCCACGCCAGGATGACAAAGCCAAAGGTCCCAGTCTCCATTCCGTCTTTCCGCCATCCGCTCAAGCAGTGTGTGATGGTCTGGGAGCTGGGGGACAAGAGTTACACAGTACCTGCTCTAGAAGGGGCGTCTCCTAAGGGAGCGAGACTGAAAGTCAATAGTTATCATCTTCGGTTCTTAAGCGCCTCGCAGATATACAGGAGATACAGCAGCCAAACTGGGGTGAGGCGGGGGATGTCTCTGGGCCCTTCAGATCAGGCCTCACACTGCCTCTCATGCCCCAGAAGCTCTGATGGGTGGAAGCCCAGCTCCTCCTTTCAGATACTGTAGGTTGGTACCAATGCTTTCCGGGGGACCAGTTACACATATGGCCGCCACATCCAATTCCTATCCTCCTCTCCCGCCTCCTTCTTCCTGCCACAGGCTGCATCTCCCATAAAACCTGCCTCTACACACCTTGAGAGGATTAGCATACTTCAGAACGATGCATTTATCAAGCCTTACTCTAAGCCCATGTAGTATATCACTTCTGCCTTCACCACCACCTGAGGCTGGTATTCTAGTGAGACCCATTGCACAGATTGAGACACTGAGGCTGTGAGGGACAAAGAGACTCGCTCAGTTCATGCCACCAGGAAGCGACAGGATCTGGATTTGAACTCGTGGTGATGTCTAGGAGCTGAACCACCAACCCAGCTTCCTCTCTACACCTTTTCCACCCTAGTTCTTTGCTCTCTCTTCAGTCCCTGGTCACAGGTCGGGTCTAGATCGGCTCTAAAAATGTAATACAAGAAATATAATACAAGAAAGCCCTTCTCCATGAGCCCAAGAGAGGAATGGAGAGACTCCAGCAAATGCTTGTTAAGATGATTTTTCTCTCAGCTCCCAAAATCTCCTCTCCCACCAAGAGCCCAGTTTTCTTCTCTGCCCCTGGGAGCCTCTACCCAGGGGGAAGAGGGTGGGCGACAGGCCAGCAAGATCAGCCAGAAACAGCTTTCTCTTTTCTGCCGGTGACGGGTCCACACCCTGGGTGCATAAATTCTTTCTTTTATTTTTATTATTATTACAGCTCAGGGTCCAGCTTGGGCCATAAATGGATTTAAGAGGCTGCTGGAGTATAGAATTTAATATAGTTGGCACCATTAAATAGTGGCATAGCGAAGCCACTTGGGGAAGTCCGGACCCCTCCCTCACCACCGCCCCTCTGCCCCGTGCCTTCTCACCTACCTCCTCATCCTAAATTCTCCTGGCGAAGGTTTCCTGTGGGCCCGCCCGAGGGGGAAGGGCAGAGGGGAATGGAACAGAAGCAAGAAGGCCAGGGAGGGTGGCTTGTGTCACCTCTCCCAGGGTGTCTGCAGCCCCGGCGGAGAGGGCACTGGGCAAATG
The DNA here is from genome assembly GCF_000325575.1 of Pteropus alecto. NCBI lineage: Eukaryota > Metazoa > Chordata > Mammalia > Chiroptera > Pteropodidae > Pteropus > Pteropus alecto. The sequence goes on along the minus strand of NW_006433949.1, from coordinate 1,695,661 downwards.
ACCAATTAGGGACACTTGGGGAGATGGGACAGAGCTTTCTAGATAAGCGTGGTTTTTATCAGCCTATAAAAATACCACTTTCATTTATCTGCTATCTCCTTCTCTAGGCTCCTGGGAACAGCTGGAAGGGTGGACAAAAGAAAGGCTCAGAGCACAAGGGAGGGATGGCCGGGGGTGGGGGACACTTGGGGCAGGGAGAGAGGAAGCAGTTCAGGCTTCGAGGCTCAGAAAGCTAAAAATATGCTGCTGGGTTTTGTTCCCTCCAAGCTTATTACCAGTCAGACTTCTATTTTTATTTTATGCATGGAGCGGGGTGAGTTCTACAGTCTTGTACACTTCATGGATTCCTTATATACGTTTTGTCTGTGCTTGGCTCTGAGTCCATCAGCTGTAATGCCTTTACGTATTTCATTCAACAAATATTTATCTAGCACCGACTGCGTGAAAAGGGATGGGCGCCGTGTTGAATAAGGCGGCCGTGATCTTTGTCCTCAGCATCTCGGAGTCCAAGGTGGAGACAGGTAATAAATAAAAGCACATGACAAAAACGACAGGAGGCAGCGGCCATGAGGAGAGTGGGGAGCAGAAGGAATGGGGTGTGCAAAGGTCCTGAGGTGGGCACAAAGTTTGGTGCAAATGAGGCGCAGAAGGAGGTGGATGGAACGTGGAAACGGAAAGGAGGGCGGGATCTGAGGCAGGAGGGGCAGCCCCGATGCCTCGTTTTTGCTCGGGGGCGGGTAGCGCAGGCATCTGTGGGGGCTGGACCGGGCCAGTGGGGGGGAAGGCTGGCCATGACGGTGATGAGGATGGGGGTGTCCAGTATGGTCTGCATGGGGGCAGAGGATGGGGATCCAGTCCCAGCTCTGCTCCGAAGTCCGGGGGAACTTTGACAATTCCCTTTCCTATCTCTCTGCACCTCTAGACCTCAGTTTCCCTATCTGTAAAATTAAAGGGTTGGACTCATTATTGCTAAGGGCCCACTTGGGTTCCATCCTCTGGGATGGATTTGCGTCAAAGCCCTGGGGCCTCTGTGGGGGGTTCACAGGCGGCTAGGGAGGAAGTAGGTGTATCTGGAGATTGGCTTTTCCCTTGCCCGCTGCAAAAAAACACATGTCCTTCCTTCTGAATTGGTGATTCCCAGCCTGGGAGGGGTTCTCTCCAGGGGAACCTCGCCATGTCATTGGGAAATGGTCCCTGATGGTGCCCACCCAGTTGCCTCTGCCAGATTGGGCAGGGACGGCCCGACTCAGTGCCCCGAAGGGGGCCCACGGACACAATGGCTGAACCTGAATCACGAATGAACGAATGCGACCGTGCATGGGAGCATGTGCGTGCATGCAGGCACACATGGCTGGTGTGTGTGACGCAGGGCAAAGAGCTGTAATTGTGTGTGTGGCTTTCTATGCGTGACTTTGGGCGAATGTGACTGCTCATGATCGCGTGTGTGACTGAGTTAATGTCCACATATGTGCAGGCGTGAGCCTGTGGGTGGTTGTGTGTGACTGTGGTTGTGTGGGTGTGTGTGTGCGTCTGACTCAGCGTGCATATGTAGGTGTGTGTCTTCGTGTGACGAGTATGGAAGTATGTGTATGTGACTGAATAGGTGTGTATTTGTGGGTATTTTCCTGTGTAAGTTTATGTGAGATCGAATATGGGAATGTGTCTGTGTATTTGTGTATGTGACAGGGTAAGTATGTATATGTATGTGACTGCGTGACGATGAGTGTGGTCAGCACTGTGTGCAACAGATTGCTGCATCTACATACGTAGTGAGTGACTCTGCCTGATGTGATCGTGTGTGTGTATGTGTGTGTGTGTGTACTGTTATTGCTACCCTTGGATATGCAGTAGGTGACTGTGCATAGTTGTGTGTGCTACATGTGACTCCCAAGTGGTTAAGTCTGGAGCATCTTGTTGCTTGACCCCTTGGGGACAGAGGGCCGGGCCAGGGCTCAGGCAAGCCCCTTTCCTCCCAGCACCATGGGGCAGAAGTGGCAGAGGCCAGAAGCATTACTGCTTTTAGCACAGGGCTGGTGGACTGCTGGGCTCAGAGTCTCCAGGGCTGCAGGGAGCAGATCTACCCCATGGGAGCCCACCAGGCCCACAGACTTGGGGGACAAGGTCAAAGGCTGCTTGGGAGTGAGGCACTTGGGGCAGCTGAGCTGCAGCACCCGATCCCTTGAGACCAACTTCCAAAAGTAAACATAATTAGGATTTAGAGTTAAGGCTGTCCTGGGGGTAGGTGCACAGCTGGGGGGTGGTATAGTGTGCTTGCGCATTAACTACCCCAGCTCCTTAATCCTGCTTGCTCAGGAAGTAACTGTGTACTGCCTCCTGTCAAGGTGATATCTGGGAACATTTCTTGACCCTGACATTTCTGACCTGCCAGGGGTGTGGGGCTTACCCATGCCCTGGAAGGTGAGGAGGATCTTTTTTTTTTTCTCTTTTCTTTCTTTTATTTTAATTTAATTAATTTATTCATTTATTTTTATGACACTGTCCCCTCCACTCTCAGGCACCTTTCGCCCAGTTCCCAGGAAGTGACTGAGGAATTTGTTTCTAAATATAGACTCTGGTGGCCCCAGTGCCTGCAGACAGCTCCTTTGGCCTCCCGTCTGCAAGGCAGAACTGCCTTCCAGGAGACCCAGGCCTGCTGGCCCCCGCTTGGAGCTGTCGGTAAAAAATAATAATCATAAAAGTGGCCAATAAAAATGGAGGGGAGTTGAACACTGGGTTATGAGCCCAGGGCACCATTTGACCTGTGGTGACGTTTGGGTGGTGGCTGCCTTGCAGGTGATACACACACACACACACATACACACACACACACGGGCATTCCACAACAACACACGGACCCACACAAGCCTGCACCACACACACTCGGGGCCCACACATACACAGCGGACTCACAGGTGTTTTCACATAAGGAGGCACATAGGAAAAAATATGTATAAATATTTTTAAATGGCTTCTCTCAAGGAAAGACACACAATGACACACACACACACACACACATAAAGTAACACAACGGCAGAGGAGGCACTCCAGGTCCCTCCGTTAATGACACACCGTTATCCAGGGAGACTTGAGGTTGAGGTCATATTCAGCCACACAGAAGGAGCCACACAGCCCACCTGTCCAGGGATGGGGGCTGGGGAATGGTGTGGGGCGGCCGGGCAGAGCG
>NW_006433949.1:1683327-1692454 GCF_000325575.1 Pteropus alecto | reverse complement strand
CTCACTCTTGGGTCCTGGGCACTCACCAAGACGCTCTGGGAGCCGGGAAATCCGGCCCTTGGTGGAGACCTGGCACATGAGAGGTCTGAGAGAAACCCTCAAACAACCCAGCCTGGTGTCTGTCTGTCACCAGCATCCTGGGATAGGGGGGTGTGGAAGTCCCCAGGGATGCTGGAGATGTAGCAGCCTCAGAAAGAGTACATTTTGCATGAGAGCAGGAGGAATCAGTCCCTGAAAGACCGTGGGGTCCTTGGTGGAGGAAATTGAAGGGAGGAAGTTGGAGGGTGGGGACCCCTTGAGCCTCCCATTTGGGGCTTCCTCCCAGAGTCTGGATCTCAGAGGCCCCCAGCTTCTAAAGAAGTCCTTTCTCTTCCTCACTTGGACTTGTGGCAGCCGGCACTGTGTGAGTAGCCAGAGAGGGACCGCTGTGTGCTGTAGGGGCAAACGGGAGACAGGAAGAAGGGTCTAGAAGTCAGAAAGTGTGTCAGGGAGCAGAGGGGAGCTCGGCTGGGAAGGCCGAAGGACTGGCACTAGGCTTAGGTCTCTCTAGGTCCCAGGTCTGGAGCCCCTAAGAGGTCTGGAACCCTTCTGAGACCCACCACTGGGACCTTGAGGTGACAGGATCCCACCAGCCCTAGGAAGCGTATTAGATCTTCAGTGGCACAAAGACAGGAGGGCTACACCTAGCAGGCTCCCTCCACCCTGAGAACCGAGTATCTGGGAGAGGATCGAGGATCGATCGCCAGGACCCCATAGGGCCAGGACCCCGCAGGGCAGCCCCGTCCGAGCATGGCCTCCACACCTCCAAGGGGCGCTTAGCAGGCTGAGCCCACAGCCCCAGGGGCAGCTCCACTGGGGAAGCCTCTGTGATTGCCTTTCAGCCTCTACCAGAAGGCACAAAGCCTAGGGAATGGCAAGGAGCTGGTGCGTTTCCAGCAGAGGCTGTGTGACTCGGGCAAGTCCTCACCCTCTCTGAGTTTAATCATTTGCTTAAAAAAAAAAAAAAGGCAGGTCTTCTCTTCTCCTCTTTTCATCCCACCCACCCAATTTCCCTCCCTCCAGGGAACAATGGGTACTGGCTTGAGGACGTGATGGATATGGGCCAAGGTTTGGGAACAGAACGCTCAGATTTGGAGAGGAGAAGTTAAGGTCTGCCTATCCTCCCTCTCTTCCTGTATAAGCTCAGGCTCCGGGGCTGTATGCCGAGAGGCGCTTTTCTAGGTCCCTCGGCTTCCTTAGTGGGAGCGAGGAGAGCGGGAAGAGACAGAAGAAAGAGAGATCGAAGCTTTACCCCACAGACTCGAGGAGCAATTGCCTTCCGTTTCAGGCTGAATGTGCCGTTAGTCGCTTAAAAAGTGTCCTCTGCACTCACCCAATCCAACAGATCTCTTCCCAGCCCCCTTCCCTTCCCTGCTTTGGTGGAGAAGCCCTGCTTTGTAAAAGAGGCACTTCTGGAATCCTCCGGCCTGGGTTCGAATCCCACCAGAGTGTGATGGGGCCAGATCCCCAGGGACCACCTTCTCATAGAGCTACTGGGAGTTAAATAAGCAAGTGAAACTGTGTTTCGACAGCTCCTGGCCCACGCAAATGTTGGCTACGGTCGCACCTCAAATGCTAACAGATTTTTGAGCCTCAAGTATCCACATTTCTCTCTTTGCGGCTGCGTAGACACAGGCAGGGAGCTTCTGAGACTATTAGTGCAAAACGCTGGGGAGGAAAAGAGACAGGGATCTCGAGTGAGGTTAAGGGAACCTCTGTGGGCTGCCTGGGACTCACACTGGAGTCCCTGAGTAGGGCACTACCGGCCAGTCCAGAGCTCTGGAAGACATTGGACGGTCCATGAGAAGCAGCAGAACAGAAGTTCGGCCTTTCCTGACCAGCGGGGAGGCGAATGAGATCCACAGCAAAGAGCGAAATGAGGCGGGGAGGATCCCAGAGGGCTTGTGGCTCCAGTCCTGTGACCAAAGACCTCTGAGCGCAGCACCCAGGCCTGGACTCCCTCTCTCTCTGGGGGCCGTCAATCACTGTCAAGCCAGGCAGTCCGAGCCGGTCAGAGCCCCGGTTCTTTCTCAGAGCTTGCTGTCTCCAAAATGGAAACAGAAAAATCAGGCCGTATTGTCATCTGTCCACCCGCAAAAGAAAGAGAGGTACTCCCCTCCCCCCACCACACACACACGCAGGTTCAAGAAGAAAGCAATGCAACTCCCCCAAATGTTCTTTTACTGTTATTTCTCTCGCAACCACAATCAAAAACGTTTTCTCTAAAGGGAAAAGGAGTATAATTTATTCTTTCCCTCAATAAGACCGTTTAGTTCCACCGGTTTAGTTCCCGACTTTTCTCTTTCCATTTAGAAGTTATTCCAGGCAGGCGAAAGGGTCGCTTGGACCGAGGTGGGAAACCTCGCATGGGAATGGGGGTGGCCCGTAGATGTGATGAGGTCCCACGACTCCCAGAGTCCCCAGTCCCCGGCCGAGACGTGCCGGGTGCGCGCTTCGATGAGAACATCGCGCCCGCTGCCTGCGCGCGCGTCCCCGCGGTCACCGCTCTGAACCCTAAGTGGGGGCTTTTTTGCTCAACACCCGAACTTCCCGGGCAGAGATTCCACTAAATCTCGATTTTTCTCTTCCGCTGAAAAAAAACGAAAAAGAAAAAAAACAAAAAAACAAAAAACGAGGGAGTTTTTCCAATCCCTGCCTTGTCGAACTCTCGGAGGGGGCTCCGGAAAGCCAAGAGCCACGAGCGGAAGCGCCTCGCAGGCCTCGGAACGCGCCGCAAAAGTGCGCAAATGTCCCCGGGGCGCCGGCTTGTTGTTCGACGGGACTCCGGGGTTGCCATGGTGACCAGGAAACCGAGGGCCTTTGCGGAAACAAACGCCAGGAGCTTTTCCACCACGAACCTCTGTCAGCTGCACCCCCAGTGTTTTCCGGGTGTGATTGTGGCGGGGGAGCCAGGCGTCCCGGGTCCCCGCTTCCGGACCCTTCTGTCGCAGCTGCCCCCCAAAGGCCGGAAAACCAGCACCAGGGGGCCAGAGGAGACCCGCTGCGCGCTCGCAGCTCCGGGCTGAAAGGGAAGAAAAATTAGAGGTCTCGACCAAGCAATCGTTTTGGTGACGGATCCCTCCAGTTTGGGGTTTGGCGGCCCTCCTCACCCGCACCCCCACCCGCCTCCCTTCACCTCCTCAAGGTCATTACTAGAGTTTTCACTCGAAGCTCCAGGAGTGGTGGCTGCCTCCATCCGCCCCATTTCCCTGCGTGCGCAGGGCTCTCCCGCGGTGGGGCCTGGAGCCTCCTCGGCAGGCAAGTTTGTCCCCAAAGAAGAGAAGTAAGGGATGCGGGCGTTAGCCGTGCCGATTAAGGTGGCTATTCTCGCGTCAATACAACAGCTTTTGGGGTTCTCTCGACACAGGGAGGACCAAGTCCGAAAACCTGGTCAGATCTTAGGAATTTCCAAAACCACCGGTCTGGCTCATTTTGGCCATCGGGTGAATGTTACCTGAGTCGTTGGGGCATAGCAAGCCGAGCTTAGTTACAGGGGACAATTATTCTCACAATCCCTACCTCCTTTGTTTTCTTTGAGTTCTGACTCTGCGGTGTAGACAGAGAGGAACCATCGCCCCTTCCCCCTTAAATAAAGAGCTTTATGAAACATCGGATCGAATTCTCTCCGGTGGGGACGCCTTGCCCTGTGAGCCTGGGGCTGGCTGGAAAGAGGCCGGCGAGCAGCCAGAACTGGAGTCACAGTTTCATCTCTGGTTTTGAATCCGGCCCTTTGAGCAAGCTTAACACGTGTGGATTTAATTTCCCTCTCTTTCTTGCTCTCTTTTTCTCCCCTCCCCCCCCCATGAGGGAACAAGAAAAATAGTCTGCCGTGTCGACAGCGCGACACCATTCCCTTTGCCAAAGAAAATTTGTCTTTCCAGAGCCCCGGAGAGCAGCAGGCTCCCAAGTTTCCATTGCACCCTCCAGTTGAGGGAGGGGGTATCCAGACAGGCCCCCCGCCTGCATCCCAGACCTGGAGGTATGAGCTCGAGTCTCTATCTTACCGGGTCAGAGGCCTGGAATTCAGTATATTTTCTCCCACATCTTTGGGGGCTGTGGGGATGTGCTGATCACGCCGACCTGGTGACTACACCCAGAGGCCCCTCGATAATTTCTGGGCAGCAGATATGGCTGGAGTGCTCAGGCTCCGTGCAGCCCACAGGATAGGAGGTCGCTGGAGGTCCTCTCAGCTCAAGACCCTCACTCTTCTCCGCCATTGGGAACCCCACGTTGGAGGGGGCAAGAAGAAAGCTCCTTTGCATCCTAAGCCGGGCTTGTTCCCACCTTCTGGAGCTTGCCAACCTCCAGCCTTGGTATCCCAGCTGAGGCTCCTGAAGGATGCTTCACTTCCATTTCTCAGTTCATGACCCCGACCCCCCAGAGGGGGGGTGGGGGAAATCTCATCCACCAAACTTAGGGGAGTGAATAATGATCAGTAAAATAAGTAGTAATAACAATAACTGGTGGACATATCGGAGAATATTGGATAGTCGAATAATAATAATAACAGCCAGTATTCTTCTCAGGTACATCTGCTCAGAAGAAGGAAAGCTAGCAACTGAATAAAACATGGGGAAAGGAGATACTGCAGTCCTGGAAAAAATATAATAGAGCCAGATTTAACTAGGCAGAGGGAAAGTGACCCCTGAGAAATGAGGGAAATTCTCACCCTCAGCCTGACCCTCTCTTTCGAAAAAGGAGTTGGTCAAAGTTTAGTTTTGTCATTATTTCTATTGTTATAATTCTTAGTAATTTTTCCAGTCCCAACTGCTCTTCTCCCTACTTTTTTTTTCCTTCGATGGGGACCCGAGTCAGGCGGGGACACGTCCGGAGAGAAACAGAGAGGGAGTTGGATTCTTAACCCAGATTTCTTTCGAGAGGAAAGAAATATGGTGGTTTGGGATGCGACTTCCTAAAAACAAGGCAAGAGGGAAGGAAAAACATCGACAGCCATCCATCCTTGCTTTTGTTTTGGTTTTGACTTTTTAAATAGAAACCTCTGCTCTCCTATCCACTGCGGTATTCAAATCAGGGCGGAATTTTTGCGAAGTGAGGAAAAGAGATTTCTGGAGAAAACCGAGCTGGCAGCGGGCGGGAAAAGGCAACAGTTCTCCGAAAGAAGGAAGAGATGAGGGACGTTGCCAGTTGCAGCTTCTTCCTAGTTTACTGCCCGATGGTTGGGGAAAAGAATGAGGATTCTCAATTCCGGTTGAGGTCTTTATTTATCCTCCTCCGGGTGCAGCCTCCGGGTGTGGGAAAGCGGGTCTGGGAAGCTGAATTTGATGGAGGAATCCTTTGTGCTCCCGCGGGCGGGTTTTGGGGCCCGCACCGGGGATTTGAGAGAAGAGAGTCAAATGGAAAGGAACGCGCGCCCCGCTCAGGGTTTCGCCTTCCCCTGCTAGTCCTTTTGCGGCCGAGGCCGAGGCCTCCGTTTCCAGCCCACCTCGGCTCAGAGGTCAAATTAGCACTCATCTCGAGCCTTTGGGTGAAGGATCTGGGAGTTGTGCTCTTGGCATCTGGGAGCAAGCGCTGCACGCCTGGGCCTCGGACTGGGGCAAAGATAATTATGAGTAACTTGGGAAACGAAAGCGAAGCTCGGGGAAGCCACTACGGCCTGGACGAGAGTGGGGACCCGGGTTCCGCTTGCTGGAAGCTGCGAAGTGTGCGACACAGCTGGCTCGGATGCCCGTGTCCGGCGCTGGAAGTCACTGCCCGCTCTCCCCGCGGGCCTGACCTTAGCTTCTGGGGCTGCTTGGCCGACCGCGTTCCTGCACTTCTCGCCGGGCCGACCAGGCCTGGAGCCAGGCCAGGCTTAGAAAGCCCTGGGGGCTGGGAGCGCGCGAAAGCCGGGATCGAACCCCGAAGCTGGGGGCAAGTTCAGATTCCGATGGCCGGCTCCCTCGGGGCCCCTTGGTGGGGAACTTACCCTTCCGGAAGGCCCGGCGCTCGCTGGTTCTGCGCTGGGCAGGCCCAGCTCTCGTCTCCGCGCCGCCAGGGCGTCTACGCAGCACACGATTCCCAACTGAGCCTAGCGCGTTTCCAGCTGCGCGCAAAAGCTCGCGCGCATCCTCCACGGGGCCGCGTAGAAGTGATGCCCATCGATGAGACCCAAAATAATAATAATCGATATTACAAAATAAAATAGAGCGCCTCGTCCCTCTGCAGGCCGCTGCGCTATAATTTTTCTCTGCAGGAATAACCCCTCTCCATCCCCACCCCACCACCCACTCGCACCCCGCCCCCGCCAGGCCGCGCTGGGACGAGTTGCGTCCGCGGACCTAGCTCATTCGCAGAATGGACTTTTTCTCAGCCAGAGACATTGCGGCCGGTTCTCTCTCTTCCTCCCAACGTCTCTATCTTATTTCCCCTCCGCGATAACCCAGTAATTACTTCTGTGCAAGTCTGCAAGGGGACACTGAGTTATCGCGTCCCAAACGTAACCAGCTACAGAGGCGCCGTCATAGTCATTTGCCAAGAGCTTCTCCTTGGAAAAAAAAAATAATAATAATTTTTAAATAATATGAAGACTCTCTTGCCCCCTGCAAGAGACCTCGTTCCCCCTGGAACAACTTGATTTCTTTCCAACCGTGGGCTGAGGTGGGTTCCCACCTCCCTTCGCCAAAAGGCCCCCCTCCCCCTCCCAAAGAAAATCGATCTTGGCTCTATTTGTGTCTGAAGTTCGCCACCCCCATTTCCCCAGAGGGCTCTGGGTTTGTTTATTTCTTTATTTATTCCCGTGGCCGAGGCATCCGGGACTTGTGGCTGCGCAGACCCGGGGACCGATAGGCGAAGACGGAGAGAAATTAACCTCCCGCCACTGCCCCCCAGTCGAGCGTGACAGCGCGCGGACCAGTTGCGTGACTCGTGACGTCTCCAAGTCCTATAGGTGCAGCGGCTGGTGAGATAGTCGGTATCGCCTGGTTGCCTCTTTATTTTATTGGGGTATGCCTGGTAATAAACAGTAATATTTAATTTGTCGAAGACCACAAACCAACTTCGAGCTGGGAGGTACATGCTACTCTTGACAGACGCTGGAAGAAGGTTTGGCCTACAAGGGGTCTCTTTTGGGGGTCTTTTCCAAACTCTTCACCTGAGCCCCCCCCTTCCCCAGCAAGGCGTCACTCCTGGCTTCAGCGCTGGAAAGAAGAGGTGGGATTTTTGGAGGTGAGTGTCTGCCCTGGAGAGCTCTGAGGTGGGGGGTGGGGGAATAGGTTTCTCTCAGCTCTTCGCCTGCCCATGGGCCTTTAGCTTCCCACCCCAACTCGACCCTGCTGAATCCCCCCCGCCCAGCGTTGCTACTTTTCACCCTCGAAATAAGAATGCACTCTCTTACATTTTGCCTTCGGGTGTCACCTGGCATGAACAGATCCCTTCCCGAGGTTTCAGAATCCCAATTTCGCCTGGCGGCCCCACACCATCTGCGCTCCACAAACCTAAGCAAATCTGGCCCAGCCATGGGGGAGTCCAGATTTTCCCCTCTCCGGAGGGGCCTTCGGGTTATTTATGGGAATTTATTTTATCCGCAAATCTCTGCGCATTTAAAGGGATTGGAGAGGTCTTTCCGGAATTCGCTTTCCTTTTGCCAGAGAGGCAGACATTCATGCTCATCCTGAAGCCATATTTGTTTTCCGGCTTTGGCCCGGGGGGTCGCCTTCTTAGCAAGCGTAAAGTCCTCTGAGCTGGCATTTTGGAAGGGCGAGGGCGTTCTCACAGATGAACGGCCTCGGCGAAAGGCTACTCGCAAACTAAACGGGAAGGTAGAGTGAGGACGGTAGCAAACGCTCGCGTTGGTTCTCTCCAAGGTCGCCCTGCTTTCAGGGCTGGACAATCCACCCTGGAATTCTGCAACCATGTGTCAGGCCTGCCCTGGGATTTTAGTCCCAGCGGCCACCGAGGGTCACACCGAGGCGGCTGCTGATCCCCAGGGCATCTCTCCTCCCTTCATCCCTCGACCCAGACCTTGGCCTGCAGGTCCAAGTCTAATCAGGGCTCCAGAAAAGAACAGGGCGAGGGGGTGCAAGAGACAGGGGTGGGCAACGGGACAGACACCCTGGCATTTGTTATTCCAAGCCCCGGTACTCGGTGCTCCAATCTGGGTCTGCTTCTACTGACCTCTTCATCCGGACCCTCAAAATAATGCATTTCAAAGAAGGGGAGGGCATGGAGGGGAGCTGAGGGGAGCTGAAAACCCCAGCCAGCCCCCAGTGACTGTTTTGAGTATTGTAATAAAAAGGGGCACTGCCTTGTGTACACCTCCAGCCAGGGAGGTCTGGTGGCCCTGGGGTGGGTGGGGGCCAATGGCAATTTCTTGGCATCTTTGATCTCGGCCCCCATCCCAACGCACCTTCACCCTGCCTTGAGTCAGTCACTGCGAGTCTGGGTCATGAGTGGGGAGGGGGAGAGATGTCAGGGCGGCCAGCGGCGTCTGGCTGGGCCAGGCGGGGTCACGCAGCTCTCCGTCTTGAGGTCAGCGTTGGAGAGAGACCGCGGGCAAGGCTGCAGAGGGGGCGCGCGCGGCGGGTGTGTGCTCGCGTTGTGCGTTCAGACTCTGTTCTGTGCTCAGCCCGCCTCGCCGAGATTGCTTCCCCGGCAGAAGCTGACTGGGTTTTGCGATGATTTGTGCAGGATTTTTTGCAGCCACCGAGCAGCACTCCCAGCAGCAGAGATGGATGGACGATGGGAAGGGGGCGGAGAGGAGGGGGTGATCTCCAGGTCTGGGTTTGGGAGTCGTGTTGTGATGTGAGTGTTCGGGAAATCTAATGGAAAATGTGGTTGGGGGAGGGAGTGGGAAGGGAGAGGGAGGGAGGAAGGGAGGGAGAAAAGGAGGGAGAAAGGGAGAGAGAGAAGAGAGTGTATATGCATGTGTGTCTATATACATACATACATACATACATACATATATATAGGCAAGTTTTGCCTCTCTCTCTCTCTCTCTATATATATATACAGAGAGAGAGAGAGAGAGAGAGAGAGAGAGGCGCAAAGGCAGGCAGCGTGCAGTGGGAGCTAGTTGGATAGGCAATTCCAGTACTTTGTAAGCATTAAGGCAGCCCCACGTCACCAAGCTCAGCTGAGTCGGCTTGTATTT
>NW_006433949.1:1677502-1683252 GCF_000325575.1 Pteropus alecto | reverse complement strand
GAGAGTGAGAGAGTGTCAGAAGCAGAGAGAGAGATGAAGAGAGAGAGAGAGAGAGAGAGAGAGAGAGAGAGTATCTTACTCGGATTCCACAACTTTAACCCTGAAAGCGGCACTCAGAGAGGACTTGGACCATTCCCACCGCTCCCTCGTGTCTCCCTACTTTCCCTCTGTGGGGGCGCGGGGGAGCAGCGGCTCACTGAGCTTATCCTACTGAGCGGGCCCCGGAGGCTGCTCCTTTGCGTTCTTCAGAGCGTTTCTGGCGCCTGACAACTTCAGGCGGCAGCAGCGCAGAGCGGAGGAGGTGTGCGTTGGAGGTGGGCCGTGGCTGCCGCGGCTCCCGCGGTGGGTGCTCCTGCGTAGGCAGCGGTAGCCGCTAGTCCCGGCACGCAGTCCCCCGCGTAAACCCGGAGCCACCATGCCGGCGCCCCCGCCTCGCCGCCCGCCTCCCTGCTGCTAGGAGCACCAGGGATGTGGTGAATGCACCGGCTTCGCCCAGCGAGGTAACCTTGCCCGCAGAAGGCCCGGGAGGCTCGGGAGGGAGCCCCCCACCCCCGGCTCAGTGGGCTCTGGGAGGCGCGCCTGGCAGGACCGAAGCCTCGCCCTGGGTCCTGCAGAGCCCGGCTCGCAGACATCTCGCGCGCCGGGGAGCTCCGGGGCGCGTGGGGACGAGCAGGCGGCTGCGGGCCGGAGAAGCGGCCTGGTTCTGTCAAACCTCATCTCGTTCGCCCTGGCCAGCCCCGAGCTCCCCAGGACTCCGGCGGGGGTGCGGGGTGGGATCGTCCCCGCGGACGGCGGTGCGTGGGAGTGCACGTGGGGGACGCCAGCCCCGCTTTCTTTTGTTGTGAGGCGACCGCGGGGCTCCCATCACCGCCTCCCGCAAACCCCAAGGGCTTGGTGAAGGAAGCTCTTGGGAGTCAGGCCTCAGCAGCTGTCCTCGGCCCCATTTCTGGGTCTCGGGCCACTGCAGACCAGAGTGGGATCTGGCTTTCGGCTGGGCGGCCGCTAGGATTTGGGGGGCATCCCTTGCTCCCCGTTCTCCGTCTTCCCGGGTTTCGAGGGAGGACATCTCCGCTCGGGAAAGAACGTGCAGGGGATTGGAAGGAAATCGGCGCAGGAGGCAGGCTCATCCGGACTTGAACAGCTCTGCAGCTGTTAATTTTGCGTGTTCCCACCCGTGCCTGCGAACCCGCATTCTGTGCGTGGCGTCGGGACCGAGGCGGCTGCTTGCACGCCCGAAGCCCCGGATTTCGCTGGGACCCATTTTGTCCTCCTATTGCCGAGCTTGGGCCTGCACTTCCAGCGAGCCGGGCTCACTTGAAGCTTGGACAAGCTCCCCTCTGCCTGGCCGATCGACAAAATGCCCGTCACGGGCTGGAGAGCGGAGAAAGGAAGGGCACGCGCGCCCGGGACCGGCCCCGAGCTCCGGCTGCGGCGCCCGGAAGCGCGTCCTTCTCCGAACGGCTGCGCGGCGCTTTACCTGCCCGGTCGGCCCGTTTGGCTCCTTTTTTGTTTTTAACTTGACTTAAGGTCGGGGGAGAGGGGAGGACTCTTAATGTTAAAGGACTTTTAATTTTAAGGTCTGTAACTGACAAAAGATGAACGTGAATTCTCTTTCGGACCCTGTTTCTCGATCTGAAAAATCTTTCCCCTGCTCTGTTTTTGGTTTTGCAAGAGACGGGTTATTGCAGACATTTTGCCCACTGCAGAAAACTATTCCGCTCGCGCGTTTTCGTAAACAGAGCTCGGGTGACCTCCTGTAAATTCGAGGAAGAGAAAAGAAGTCTCCAAAGGACACTTGGTTTTTGTTTTGTTTTGGTTTTGGTTCATGCCCAATGGCTTCCAAAAATACCCAGGCCTTATCTTTATTGGCTCTTCCAGAAGTCCAGACAAATTTGACGGGCAGCTGGCTTATCGGGGGGGAGCCTGGGCAGGGGAGATGCGGGCCTCACCGCCTCCTCCCGGCCTGACGCGGGGTCTTTTGCAAGAGGTTGTGCGTGATCATAAAGTAATAGTAATGGCAATAATCACGAGACCTTCTGCAGCCTCCTTCAGCTGGGGACGGAGGTGCTGGTAGCTGCAAAGTGGGAGCCCAACTGCTCCCTCTCGTCACTAGAACTTGGCTTCCAACCTCCTCTCTCTCTCTCTCTCTCTCTCTCTCTCTCTTCCTCTCTCCCCTCTCTCTCAATCCCCCTCTCCCTCCCTCCTTCCCTCCCTCTCTCTGCTTCCTGTCCTCAGTGCAGGACCCGGTGCGGTCACAGGGCCCCGGGCACACCATGGCCGACGCAGACGAGGGCTTTGGCTTGGCGCACACCCCCCTGGAACCTGACTCCAAGGATCTACCCTGTGACTCAAAACCCGAGAGTACGCTAGGGGCCCCCAGCAAGAGCCCATCGTCTCCGCAGGCCGCGTTCACCCAGCAGGTAAGGAGACCCGCACTTAGGGGCTCTCTGCAGAAACCGAAGCTCTTCTTTTGAGGTGTGTGTGTTGGGGGGGGTTGTCCCCTCCCCCTAATTGTCCCTTTCATCCCCACTCAGTTCCACCTTCCTCTGCCCCGTCTCCCCAGATACCAGTCTATTCCAGTCTACCGTTCTGTGACAATCGTCTTTATGGCCAGAGGATTTCGGCAATACGTTTAAGTTGTTAGAGAAGCCTTAATTTTCTGGCTATTTGGGGCCGCGCTGAGAAGAACCCAGATCCTTCCTTTCCTGGGGCACTCGGTGTAGACTCAGCCCTGAGGTCCTCATTAAGGGCCGGGTCAGTGGCCGCTTCAGGCCGGCTTGAGCGATGGCTTGACCCCTCTTCAGATCTTCTGTAGCCTTCGCCTCCGCCCGCCTCCTCCGTGCCGCCGCCCAGCCCCTCCAGGCACACCATTTGTCTTGCCGCCGGGGCCTGGAGGGCTGGTGCTCAGGACTGTACCAGGGGGACACAGGGAGCCGCGGGCTCTCCTAGCTGGGAGCTGGGCCGGGTGCCCTGGGTGCTCCAGGTGGCCCCTGTAGACCTCGTTGATTTTCAATAGGGTGTCAGCGCGAAGCGCGGTGCCTTGACTCAAAGAAATAACTTGGAGGTAGCTTAAAACGCTTCTGGGGGGATCTCGATGTCTTGCCTGGCTCGTGCATGGCCTCTCTACTCTGCCCTCCACATCTCAGGAAAATGCGTGGAGGAGCAGAGAGAGCAGTGGGCATGCCGTTTCAGAAACTCAGATTTCTCTTCCTTTTACAGAAAAGTTAATCCGCTCATTAGATGGTGATGGCTTGTTGCAAAAACAAAGACTCTGTATGTGATTTTTTGTTTTTGTATCGCTTTTGTAAAATAACTCCTAGTCGAAAGCGGAAATGTTAACTAGCTTAGGCTGTGCCTGGAATTAAAACAGCTCGAAGTGAACAAAGCTGGATGCGCGAGAGCCTAGAAGGTTTATTAATTTCGGGCAGTCGAGAATTAATTTTTGTTTTGGACTGTGAGAACCTAGTGTAATCCATAAATATTTTTAAATTGAAAACCGCACCTATGTCGATATTTGCGCCACCATGGTGAGAATAAACACGTGCGTAGTAGGTGTTCGCACATCCGTATGTTTGTGTGCAGACGTCTGGGTCTCCATACGGATATCCCAATCGGTTTTTGAGATTGAGGTGTCTTTTTTTTTCTTAGTTGGATCTTGTCTCAAGTGGGTTGAGACCGGTCTCATTTTTTCGTCCTCCCCGTTGGACACTCTGGAGCTCTGTCACAGTTGGAGCTTTTTGTATCGTCTTGTGCTGGTGGCGTTAGGTGACCTCCCCTGAATGGAGCATATATGGAGATTCCGGTGTGGTGGCTGCTGGTGCTTCACAGCTCAGGCAGCTCTGCAGCGGGCTGGGGACAGGTTCCAACTTCTGAGCCCACAGACACCAGTGAGAAGGAGGAGAAGTCTCTGTGTTTGGGGGAAGTTTGGGGAGCGAAGGGCCACCAAGCCCAGGCTTGTCCATGTGACTTTTGTCTCCTTCCTCTAGGGCATGGAAGGGATCAAGGTGTTTCTCCATGAACGAGAACTGTGGCTGAAATTCCACGAAGTGGGCACAGAGATGATCATAACCAAAGCTGGAAGGTGAGACAGGCGCCTCCGTGAGGGGAGCACGGAGAAACTTCGGGAGAGATGAAGAAGGACAGGAGGGAAGGAGAGAGAGAGAGAGCGCGCGAGCACGATAATATTTTGCTTGACCGGATTCTCGGTATAGAGGCACAGAGACCCCCCCATCTCCTCGGGGGTAAATACCTGCCAGGGCCAGCTGCGGAAGCAGGCATTTCTCCCAACTGGGCATTTCTTCCACCTCTTATATAAGAACCGAGAGCAGCTTGGGAGGCTGGGCTTGCTATGTGGACGGGTTAGTAATGAGAGAGAGAGGGGTGAAGCGAGAGAGAACGGGAAAACAGAGAGGTGCAGCGAGGACCCCGAGATGAGACCCGGTTTCAGACCTGATCCCTCGCCCCCGCCCTCCTGCTCCCCCGCCCTGACCTTGCAGTCGGCCCAGAGTCCCGCCCGGGTTGCCGAGGTCTGAGTCGTTGAATGTATTCGCTCCCTCTTTCATTGTTTATAGAAAGCAGGCGAAGCCTTTGAAACTGAACCGGGGCTCGGCCGGGCTCTATATACAGACACCGATAAACACGGCAGTTTCGCCAAGACACTCACCCTGCAAATCCTCTTAAAAGCTCGCTGAGTTTTAGCTAGAAATGCTAGACTTTCTGGGGGTGGGGGTGGGAGACTCGTGTCGCTCAGGGTGTGAGCGAGAGCCCGTGTGCCCAGGCCTGGGGACATCCCGGCCACATCCCTACCCGCGCAGGACCAGCCCTCCGCGACCCGCAGGGCAGAAGGCCCCAGGCTGGCTCAGAGAGGCCGGTAGGCCCAAGCCACGGAGTGTGTGAAGGGGGAGGGCGGAGCCGCTTCTCCAGACGCCCCCGATTCTCCAGCCCAAAGCCTCCCGCAATAAACTGACAACAGTGACATTTATTATTATTTGAAATTAAACAATGTCTGCTCCCCGGCTCGGCCTGGGTGAACTAGGAGGCGCGTTCTGTTTACATACGAGAGCTAAGGTCTTCTTCCCATTCCTCCTACGAGGGAGAGCCACGGCTGGGCCTCCTTTCCCCACAGCCTGAGCCGAGAGGATTTAACTATAAAAGGCCTGCGAGGCCTCCCGTGCCTCCGCCTCCGGGCGTGCTCACTCCGGGAGATAAACACTCAGGCTCCCGCTCCAAGCCGGGAAGGGGGAGGCCTCCGCTTGCCCCTTCCCCCCATCCCTGGGCGAGCCAGGGTCTAGCAACGAACCCCTTCGCCCCAGGCCAGCCTTAAGGATGCTTGCTTTTCGGGGGTGCACACTTTTTCCGAGGCAGAAGGGGCTTTTGGGGCGCTCTTGTGCTCGGAGAGGGAGCAGGCACAACGCGGGCCGTTCTGGGTCACCGGCTCCCCAATCCCCCGATCCGATGGAACCTCCATCCTTGTTCAGGCCTTTCTCAGACCAAATCTGGACAGGTTTTGAATTTCTTTGCCAAGAGCCAAGGAGTATAGACGCCCCAAGGAAGAGTGCCAGGAGCCCTGGAGAAGTCGTGGAGGCATTTAGGAGGAAATTCCCGCAGGTGACTGGTGTCGGAGGTCACCAACCGAGCTCTACTCTGGGGTCAGAGGACTGAAGTCAGGACCCTAGGATGCCCACACACCTTGGTGTCCTTGTGACATGGCAGCTCTGCCTAGATCAGCCAAAGCACCTGGCTGGGCAGAG
>NW_006433949.1:1663874-1677489 GCF_000325575.1 Pteropus alecto | reverse complement strand
TTTTTTTTCCCACCTAAGAAGCCTCCTCCTGCCCCCCAATGAAAAAGTAGGTGTCTGGCTCTGAACCGCGCATGTAGCAAGAGTCGAATTTTTTTTTTTTTTCACCTAAGAAGCCTCCTCCTGCCCCTCAATGAAAAAGTAGGTGTCTGGCTCTGAAACGCGCATGTAGCAAGAGTTGAATGGGGGTCCCTCGCAGGCTGTCTACACAGCCTGTTCTCTAGGAGCCCTGGCCTCCTGGTTTCTGTTTTCCTAGATGCACACGGCTGCCTTTCTCCTCCCCATAAGTTCAAGGGAAACCTGGGGTGGATCTCAGCAAGAGTGGAGTTGGGGCCCCTTTCCCACGTTTCTCGGGGAATCGCTTCTGCCATGAACATGTATGGACACATTCTTTAGACTATCAGCTTTAATTCTCTCCCCCCCACCCCTGCCCTCCCCTCTCTCTCTTCCTCTCCTAGACGGATGTTTCCCAGTTACAAAGTGAAGGTGACTGGCCTTAACCCCAAAACAAAGTACATTCTCCTCATGGACATTGTCCCCGCCGACGACCACAGATACAAGTTTGCAGATAATAAATGGTAGGCACCAGAGTGGCAGGTGAGAAGGGCACTCCCCCGACCGACCCTTAAACGTTTTCTTGAATCCCTACTGTGTGCTAGAGGCTTTTGCTGCCTATCCCGTTGCATCCTCCTGACCTCACCCCGAGGGAAAGAAATAGGGGCCGTTAGTCCCCATTTTAGAGACGAGAAAACTGAGGCTCAGAGCAAGTAAAGTGCCTACGTCTATTGCTGCACCCGCGGGCTGTGGATTTCTAAAAAGGGTATTGTTACCACGCGCTGGAGGTATTTGGGGGTATAAACCATTTACAGTTACTTTTTATGAGTTACCCGCTTTGAACATGCCTTTTTATGAAATTGCAAAATCGGCCCGTGGTATTTGAGTAAAACAGGCAAGAGAGGAGAGGCCCATTCCTCGGGCAGCTTGCTCCCGTGGCTGCCAAAAGTGCAGAGGTTTGCAGAGGAAGCCCCCTCTGAAAGCCCTCAAGGAGTTTTCCAAGACTTTTTCGCACATCCAGGCTCCCAGAAACCCGCCGCTGGCTGCTAGGCAGCGAGAGGCTGCGAGGCCCCACGCGCATCACTCGGCAGCCCGGGGCTGGTGCAGGAACCGGCCGGCCCCTCGGGGCGCTAAGGCCGGGCGGTTCGCCTCTCCTTGGTCTAGGTCTGTGACAGGCAAGGCGGAGCCCGCCATGCCCGGCCGCCTGTACGTGCACCCGGACTCACCGGCCACCGGGGCGCACTGGATGCGGCAGCTCGTCTCCTTCCAGAAACTCAAGCTCACCAACAACCACCTGGACCCTTTCGGGCACGTAAGTACCCCCTGCAGCGCGGCCTGGCATCCTCAGCTCCATGCCTGCTCCTCTGTCTCCCTCCCTCCCTAACCCTTTCCCTCTCCCCTCTCTCTCCCTTCTTCTCGTCCAGTTCCTCTCTCTTCTTGGCCCCTCGCACCCACCCTTCCCTCACCTTCCCTCGCTCCATTTCACCCCCTTTATCCCCCTCCCCACCTTCTGGAGCCGACCTCCCTTTCTCTTTCCCATTCTTCTCTCTTTTTCTCTTATTTCTCTCGCCTTCTAATTCTCCTCCTTCTCTGTCTCCACCTCTCCCCATCTCAGACATTTACCCCTCTGCAGTCCTCCCTGTGGTCCACTATCCCATGCGCTGGTCTGTCTTTCTTGGGGGGATGAAGGTGGGGCCCCGGTTCCCAGGCCTGGGGCTCGTGCTGCATCCCCGCTGCCAGCCCCAACCCTCTGCCTTTCCTGAGGGGTGGGGGACATGGGGTGACCGAAGCTGCACATTCGGGCCTGGATGTGTTGAGGCTGAGAGCTGGATCTGCACCCCAATCCTGTTTGTAATTAGGGGTGGGGAGCTGTGTTTTAGTCCTGCAGTGGGCGTGTGTGTGTGGGGGAAACGTGTTCCCACTTACCCAGCGGGCACTCAGCACAGACGGCATAGAGACTGGACCACTGATGGGAGCCACATACCTTCTTCACCCGCTTCCAAACTCTGCCTTAGTGTTGGGATGGTCTAGCTGAGAGGGGGACCCCAGGCCACCTGCCCCATCTTTTACTGATGGATGAACCAACCCACAGAGGTGAACTCTTGCTGCTCCGGCCCCTTTTAGCTTGATACTCTTGGGCAGATCTGTTTTTTTTTTTTTTCCTTTCAAATTTCCTCTCCCCTCACCGTGCCCAGAGCAGATAAACCTAGACCAGGGGCCAAAACCTGGAGCCCCATTGGCCCCAAGAGTGAGGGGCCTGGCAGGCCCCCTGAAACTGTGTAGGATTTTGAGTGTGCAGACCCCACCCTCCAAGAGATGGATAGCTTTTAGCAGATGCTCCACAAGGCATCGCTCTTTTTTCCCCAAAGAAAAACAAAGGACGAATAAAACACTCGATTGGGGGGAAAATGTCCCCAAATCTCTTCGTTGGAAATAATCAAGCACCAAAACAGAACACCATCTCTGAGTCCGGAGTTTAGAACCCTTAGCTTGATGATTCCACCATTATCATTTGTGTTAGGGTATCTGACCCCCTAAACAGCCTAGAGAGGAGGACTGGGGGACAGAAACAGGCAGCCTTTGTAACTGGGAGTCCAGGAGAAGGGAGGGGACTTGTCCAAGGTCATACAGCTTGTATTTGGGTACAGGATTTGAGGCCAGGTCTCCAATCCCCAAAGTGGTCCCTGTCCGGCCATATTGTCTTTTTAGAGAGAACGGACAGATATATGATCCCCAGTTTGAGGACACGAGGGGATGGATGTGAATGGATTTAACCGGAAGGACAGTTTGTGGAGGTCCAAATGGGACTTGAGGGGCCTTAGGGCTGAAGCGCTGAACCCGCGGTGGGGGGCGGGGATCTGGGGGGGAAGGGGCGGCCGGACCCTCCACGGATCCGCTTCATGCAGCCTTCGCTGATGGGGAGATTGAACTGCTGACCACCGGTTCCCTTTTCGCGCTGTCGCTGTCGCCTTTCCATGTAAAGCAATATGTTCTGTCAGCAGCGTCCTGCTTGCTGACGCACCCCAGCGCAGAAATGACCTCGAGGGGGTCGTGCCTGCGGGTCCTGAACCGATCCTGTAGGTTAAGCGCTGGGGAGAGACGGGACTATTTTGTGAAGGTCCCGCGGGCATCTTCCGGCTGGCTGGAGCCCTTCTGAAGGCGGGGACCCCTATGGTGGGGGCCTCCGTGGGACCTTGGAGCCGGGATGCAGGACGGTCCCCCAGTCCCATTGGGGCTCTTAGTTTCCCCTCTGCGCCTCCGGGCGCGCCTTTGGGGTCGCGCGCGAGGGTGGACTCCTGGGGACCGCGCACAGCCCCGAAACCGAGCCCCGGGGACCCGGGCTTGCTTCGGGTCCTTCCCTGCGCGGGAAGAGGGAGCCGCGCTTTGCTCTGGTCTCTCCAGCTGCCACGTATTCCCGCCCCAACCTCCCCGGACTGCGAGCCTCGAGCCGTCGTCCTAATGAAATTAGGAACCATTAGATCGCCCTCGCGCTGATGTCTCCACACTGTCCCCGGCCGTCAAAGCAATTTGGCTAAGCCGGGACGATGGCCGCGTCGGCCCGGGGCGTCGGCGGCCCGCGGGGCCCCGCTGCGTCTCTCTGTCGCCACGTCGCCCGCGCCGGCGTCGCTATCGGCCAGGGAGGCGGCCGGACCCCGGCGGCCGGAGATTACAGCCGCGCGGCCGGGTTCGGGGAGGCGCGGGACCCTCCCCCTCCTCCAGGCGGGTCTCGAGGGTTGGCCCAAGAACCCTGCCCCAGGGTCATCAATGCAAATAATCAAAGGCACAGACAGGACCTCGCCGCTCCAGCTTGCGGTCGGTCTCGGGGAAAACGCAGGCCAGATTTTCAGCCCGTTAAGCGTGGCGACTCGCCCATTCGGTGGGCATCGATCAGAACGTTTTTGATCAACGTTAGCGGTCACAGCCTCCCAGGAGCATGCAAACCAGGCATCATCAGAACAACAAACTCGGTTTACTAGCAAGGATGCGGGTCTGTGTGAATAATCCTGCTCCGCCAGGGTCTGGATCCTGGAGGCTCCCCCACCCCCCACTCCTGCTAGTGACTCTAGTGGTTGTAATAACAGCGCAGCTACAGCAGTCAGACCCCACCTTGTCCCTGCGAGCACCCCAAATACGGAGAAGATTGCAAGGTAGGAGAAAAAGATTATGCCCCCCCAAAGTGCTGTCTGGGACCAAGTCTGGAGATAATTCCAGTTGTGGATCCTGAAATGTTGACTAAGTCGCAGAAAGGCAACCTCAAGCCAACCAGGTCCTTGTCCCACGGGGAAGGTGGGGACGGTGCCTCCCCCACCCCACCCCCAATCTCACCGTCCTCAGAGTCCCAGCCCCTAACCCATTATCCTTTTTCATTGACTCCACTTTGTACATTTTCCAAACAAAGGGCCAAGCCCTTGATTTTTATTCCAGTTCTGCCAACGCTTGATCTCTTCCTTTGCATCTCTTAGAGTTTTCTTTTCTTTTTTAGTGGAGGGGGTTATTTGTATGTTTGATTGTTTATTTGTTTGTTTCTTCTCCCTTTTCATTCCAAAACTGTCACCCAGGCGTGCCCCAGTACACCAGATTCTTGCTCCAGGCTCGCATTGGTCCCGTTGGGGGCGGGAAGGGCCCTACGCAGGGGAGTTAATTTATTAAGCAAACTTTATTAAGAATTCTGATTTACTGCCGTGTGTGCTTTGGGTAGATTCCTGGAATATTACCCTGGCTTTTTCGGTTGGAAATTGTCATTTTTGAAATGTTTCTTTTTAATGAAATCACTGGCCCCTTTTCAAAACAGGAGAAAAAAAAAAATCGGACTATTTTTCGAGAGCCTATATAAGGAGGCTAATTTGGGGGGATGGGGTGGGGTAGAGAGCCGGGTTTTATCTGGAAACAAAGGGGTGTTCATTTTTCTTACAATCTCATTTTCTTTATTATTTTTAGATTATTCTAAATTCCATGCACAAATACCAGCCCAGATTACACATCGTGAAAGCGGACGAAAATAATGGATTTGGTTCAAAAAATACTGCTTTCTGCACCCATGTCTTTCCTGAGACAGCATTTATCGCGGTGACTTCCTACCAGAATCACAAGGTAAGCCCAGGACCCCGTGCCAGGGAACCAGAGGGCCTGGGCTGCCTGCTCCTTCGCCTGACTCTGCAGGGGTGTCTACACAGTGGGCGTCAACTTCTATCCCCGGGGGCTGGGAATGAGACAGAGCCGCAGCCTAAGAATTGTGGTTGTTTGTACTATATTCACTGGCTTCTTCACAGATTCGCGCTCTCTCTCTCTCTCTCTCTCTCTCTCTCTCTCTCTCTCTCTCTCTCTCTCTCACACACACACACACACACACAAACACCAATTAGAAAAAAAAAACCTCGTCAAACCATAGATGCCCAGACGCTCAAGAAGGCATCCCACAGCACTCATGAAATGATCA
This sequence comes from Pteropus alecto, assembly GCF_000325575.1. Classification (NCBI taxonomy): domain Eukaryota; kingdom Metazoa; phylum Chordata; class Mammalia; order Chiroptera; family Pteropodidae; genus Pteropus; species Pteropus alecto. The sequence continues at coordinate 1,672,001 of NW_006433949.1, read as the reverse complement.
GTAAAAAACACATCACTTTACTTCATGACTCCGTGCTCTGGGGTGGAGGCCTGGGGCCACCCATCCCGGGGACACTTTTCCAATGGGGTCAATCAACTTCTCCCTTCCACTCTGCCTTTTGGATGCATTTCAAGTCGAATCTGGGCAGGTGGCAAAGTTACCGGAAACCTTGGGTTTGGATTTTCCAGATGCTTCTCTAATTGGTTTCAGCAATTACTGCCCCTGGACCACATGCTAAAGCATGGTTTGCACTGTTAAAACAAAAACAAAAACAAAAACTGATCAAGCTGTGCCACCAGCAGCCTAGACCACCGCTCCTAGGACTTAGACAGGATTCTGCAAAACCACAGCCTGGTCTTTGTGTGTCTGTTTGGAGGGGGGGGGGTGCGGGGGAGTGCGGCGTGCACGTGGCCAGTGAGTTGTTTGGGAGAAAGTGGCTGCAGCTAGAAGTGGGGTGATGCCAGAATGATTGTGTCAATGTCAGACCCCACGCTGTTTTGAAATACAGGCCCTGCTTTGGGCATTTCAAAGCTTGATAACTATATTGGAACATACGCCCCATAACTGCAGGCTGGGGGAGCGTTATTTAGTCTTCCTCATGAGAAAGGGTTCGTTCTGACTTGTCATGGTTCATGTCTGTTCTTTAGAAACCTGAGTGCATGTGGATCCGTTGTATTGGTGGGGGCAGCAGGACTGAACGATTCCTAAGGCTGGTGATGAAAGGATCTGGAATCTGAAATGGCAAGATATGGGAGCAGGGGAGGGGCCTCTGCTACTGCCGAGCTGTAAACTGTTAAGAGTATTCATAGTGATTTGGGGTTAGAGGGCCGTTTGTAGGGGAGAGGAGGGGTCTCCATATGGGAATCAGTGAGAGTGGGTCCCATGGAGAACTTAAAGAGATAGACATGAGATGGTGACACCTCTCCCCCTCCACAGCGCCTCTCCCACCTGCAGGAGAGGACACGTTGGGGGTGAGAAGCACCCGCAAGCCTCCAGTCACCCAGTGAGGGTCATGCCAGTCCAAACAGGGTGTCAGCTAAGCGCCCCCCAGAGAAGTCAGGGCAATTACAAAATGCTGTGGGCCATCTCCAAATTCAAATTGTCAGTGACCGGGCCAAACTGTGATGGATAGTCTCTTCCAGGCCACAAGGCCTGTCTGGGAACCCAGGTCACAAGAGAGCTTCTCTCCAGAAGAAAGCTCATTCCCCCTAAAATGCAATTACTTTTTAAAAGGGAAAGAAAATTTTTCTGAGTTCTCCCCAGAAGAACCAACAGGAGCCAAAACATTAAGACTAAATGTCTTGAAAGTTGCAAAATTATTTCAGGCTAATTTTGAGTCTGGCTGCTAGAAACCTGTTTCTTCTGTGGTTGCTGTAAACTTATGTTTGACTTTGTGGTGACAGTCACAGGGAGAAAAAATGGAAAAAAATGCAATATATATAGGCTTAGAGGGTCCAAAAATATGTAGGATTTTTTTTTCTTTTTTTTTCTTTTTCTTTCTTTCCTTTTTTCTTTTTCTTTCTTTCTTTCTTTTTTTCTTTTTTCTTTTTTTGCCAAGAAAGCTCATGTTCATACAGAAAGGACAGGAAGGGGTGTACACATGACAGTGACCTGAAGAAACCTGTGGGTGTGCTCAGATCCTTTGGCGAAAATTCTAAGCTCTGTGTAGTTAAGATCTTGGGGTCCATGAGGTGTGGGTCGATGAGAGGGAATTCTCTCTCTCTTCGTTTACAGCTCTATCAAGGCATAATTGTCATACGATAAACTACAGTATTGGAAGTATACGATTTGGTAAGTTCAACTCATATCCAGGAGACTATCACCATAACCACTTCTGAATATACCCAACACACCCCAAATTTCTTTTTCCCCCCTCATTTAAAAAATTAAAAATTTTGAGGTAACATTAGTTAATAGCATTATGTAAATTTCAGATTATAATTCTCTGCTCTGTCAGATTTCTATTCTTTAAAAACACGTCTTCTCTGATGAATAGGTTTAGCGATCTACGTGAATGAAAGCCCAAAGGGGTGTGTGTGTGTGTGTGTGAGAGTCCTGAGCACGAACTAGGAGACTGTGTGTCTAAATGCTCATGGATCTAAAAACGTGCATCTCCAAATATACATTTGGATATTTACGTATCCGATGACCCCACAAAGGGTTCACACACAGGGTTTGCTTCTTTTCTTTTGGGTCGGTCCAGGGAGCCCAGTTGAGCTCTGCATACGGGTCTTTTTAGCCAGCCTGACATCCGGAAGAAGGATTTCACGGGAGACGACTTTCTGTCACTCTCCCCCGTATGCGGTTTCCCCCGCTTTTCAGTTGTATAGAGCCAAAGGCACGAACTTTCTTCATCAGGAGAAAGCCTAAAGCAGTACAGTTTCCCAGTTCAAGTCCAGGGCTGCTGCAAATGTTCCCCGCGTGGATATATGATGTGTGACTTAAATCAGCGGGCCAGGCTGAGCGTGATTTGTGGACTCTGTCTTGTTACTTTATTGTCCCACCTGGACCGGGTGTTGAGGCTCCTGACTTCATGGGTAGAAGTCACCTGAGCTCTTACTCACCATCTCATGGGGTTCAGGTGGGACTCTGGAGGCAGACTGCCCGGGTTCAAATTCGTTTGACTTTGGGCAAGTTACTTCACTCAGTTTTCCGCATCTGTGAAGTGGGGGTAGTGGGAGAATTATTTGTTGTTATCGTTGTAAGGGTTACAGGAGATAATCCGTGGTAAATGTTGCACGGGCTGCGGCACAAGAGTGAGCACAGAAGGTTGGTGACAATCGCATTGATTGACTACTTAATGATCAATTTGTTAATGGGGCAACTCCACCCAAAACGCAGGCTCTGGAAAACACTTTCCTACCCTGTTTTAGAACCTGAAAGACTGAGATTTTAAAATAAGTTCTTATTGCTCTGTGGTTGAAAAACCACAAAAGGTTAGTCTTTGTGGTTTAGTTAGTTCATTCGCTGATCATGTGGTCAATTCAAGGACTATTTGCCCAACGTTATGCTTTGGATAAGTGAGCGGGAAAGAAAAGCAATCCGGGTGATTAAATTGCAAGAACAGTTTGGAAAAATGCGAGCCACCGACGTTTGGTCAGAAGGGCTCAGTGCCTTCACAATGACCTTCACTGCTAGGACGCAGGTACCAGGTGGAGGCAGGTATGTGGCGGAGTTCATTTCTTAGGCTGCAGTCACACGCCGGGTACCACAGGGCTGTTAATGACACGACATATTTCCTCAGCCCAGCTGCGACCCTAAGCTGGATTTGGGAGTTATTTCCCCAGATGGTTGACAGCTTGAAAAAGATATTTAAAAACTCGAATCTTCCCCAGTGACGTTCACTCTGTGAAACGCGTTTTTGTAAGGTTTTCGCTGCAGTTGTCAGCAGCTCCCGGAGCGATCCCTAGAAATATTTAGGTGTTAAAAAAAGGTCACGTGGGAACTTCGTTTCCCTGCTCTGGCAACAATGGCCGTGTATGCGAGCACGTCTATCCCCCGATATTAACTTACTTTGCCATTAAAAGGCATTTTCCTCCTGCTTAAATCATTGTGTAAGGAGCCTGTATTTATGAGGTATGAGCTTTCTGGTTGGGACCAGGAAATGAACCCCTAATAGAGAGACATAATTAAGATTTTTGGCCCTCGTGAGGATTTTTTCTTTCCTTTTTTTTTTTTTTTCAAAAGCAAGAATTCACAACAATTATTCTCATTAATTTTTACAACCTCTGTCTCACTGGTTGGAGCTGGCATTTATATTTGTTTTTTTCCCTCCACCTCCAACCCTCCCCTGGATATCCGGTTTTATGCTCCTTTTGGAGGGAGTACGTTTGTATGACTAATGGAAGTCCCCTTCAGGGGGGCCTGCTGGTAGAATTCAGAGATCCCTGTGTCTCTGTGTGTTTGTGTGCCCGTGAGTAAGCTAGCTGACTCGCAGCACATGAGAGGGGAATTTCAAGGACGGGGTTATCATATATATCGAAATGAAGATGACATTTTGATTACGAAATAAGATGGACATTTTCACCGGAAGCCAAGCTTGTATGTTGACATTTCTCGAGGGAAATTCTTATGTCCTGTAGGCATCTATACTCAGTGTCCAGAGCAAGACGTATGTAAGGTCAACACACCTAAGTGTCTCTACAGCAAATTGTGCTTATCCTAGGCAATCGTATTTTTGGAAGCTATGGTGATCAGTTCAAGAATTAGGTAAAAGTAAACTGAGGTGCAAAGAATGGGTTTGAGCGAAAGATTTCACCTGATGAAATATCAAAACTCACCCTTTTTATGTTTTCTCTAATTTTTTTTTTTTTCCCCCTTAAGCTCTTGGCGGAGCAGTGATGTCGTGGACTAGGCATTAATTAATTCAGCCCTGAAGCCACATCCCCATTTGTCTTCAATACTCTAAGGGACTGGCTTCAGTGACTGGGGGTGGGGTGGGGGATGTAGAGAGACGGGCAAGGATTCCCTCCACACCCTTTTACGGTGATCTAATTTTTACTTAACTTTTCGAGAATCTTTCCTTTTTTTAGAAAATGATTGTGAAGAAGTCGGTCACATTTTATTGTGACAAAGCCGGAGTGGGAAAAATCGCCCTGTGAGATGGGCTTTTACACTCAAGATAGAACTGGATTCAGGACAGCACATTTAAAAGACTGTATTTTAAGGGGGTTTGGTAGACTTGTCTACTCATTCTGAACTGTCAAGTCGAAATCAGAAAGCTGCAGGAATGGGTAGCATTTTTTAAAAAATTAGGGAGGAGGGAATATGTAGACATATAAGTACCCATGCGTGCAAAAGAAATGTTTTTTAATCGATTTTTTTAGAGCAGTTTTAGGTTCCCAGGAAAGTTGAGCAGAAGGTACAGAGAGTTCCCACATGTTCCCTGTCCCCCTCCACACACACAGACTCCCCCACTATCCATGTCCCCCACTAGAGTGGGACGGCTGTCACAATCCATGAACCTGCACCGACATGCCGTGTCCCCCAAAATCTGCAGTGTACATTATGGTTCACTCTTGGTGGTGTATGTTCTTCAAGTCTGGACGAGCGTATAAGGACCCGTAACCACCGTTATTGTGTGATACAGGATACTTTCACTGCCTTAAAAATCCTCCGTGCTCTGCCTGTTTGCCCACCCTCAATCCTGGCAGCCACTCATCTTTTTACCGTCTTCACAGTTTTGCCTTTTTCCAAAATGTCATATTGTTGGGATTGTACATTTTTTAAATGTTAAATGTACATATATTTCTATTGTGAACGCACACACGTAGATATATAGTAATTTTATATTCATTATAGAGTCTTTAGAAGACCTCCATAAGCAATCTGTCTTCTAGAAAACAGAACATACGAGAATGCCTGCCCCTCAGTGGACAAATTAGAGGGTGCCTTTATTAATTACCCCTGGTACAGAGTTCCTCAAAGGCTATAACTGTACTACTGGGTGTAGATGTGATTTTTGAGGGGGGGGGGCGTTACTTGAAAATGATAGAATCATAGAAAGTTCTCTTTCGATTCATCTGTCAGGGAGAGAGAGCCTTAGTTCAGTATCCACGTGTGTTAACTACAGCTCTAAAAATGTTTAATCTTCCTTTGCCACAAGGAGAAAGTAGGCCTTGAGTTGAGAGCTTTCTGCGGGGACCAGTAGAGGGAATTGGATATATCTGTTTTCTTTTTCTTGAACAGCAAGTGATTCTAGTTTGACATCTAGAGAAGGGACGTAATACTTCGTATGAAACGAATTTAAGTAAGAAGTGGTTAGATTTAAATAAGAATATTAAGCGGACCGGTTCCCAGGTGCTATACAGAGATGATATGGAGACGGCGAACTTTCAATGATTGAGCTTTGGTGAATGCTGCCCTGGTGACTTGTCACAATTCACTTGCAGTGTTTTAGGAACTGCTTCTAGCAAATGCTATGTGGACACATTCTCTGCCCCGTATCTGGTAGCGTTCATTCACGGCAGTAGACTCTACGTGGATGGTTTCCACGAAAGTTCTGGGCCTCTAACCAAAGACCCGCTTCTACTGCTAAGTTTTGTACATTGCAACAAAACTTTCCAAGAAGAGGGCTCTCTCTTTCTTACCTAAAAAGAAAAAAACAAAGAGCTTCGGAAGCTACTGGATGGCTACCACATATGTTATAATTCTATGGGTTGGTGTTTATTTCATTAGACACCGTTTTCCGCCCGAGCCAGCAAAGTCTATACGTGAAACTATGGACTGAACACGAAATGAGGCATGGTAGGATTTTGAAAGCAGTAGTCAAGTCCTTCCACATGGAGACTGCCACGCTGCAGGGTGTGTGACGCCGTGCCAAGATGCACAGCTTTTCGAAGGAGAAGCAGGGACCAGCCCACCGAGGCCTGGTTGGCGTTTGAAACACACAATCCCGAGCTTCAACAGCAACGATGAAACCTGGCTATGATGATGCAGAGTATGACTTTAATTAACGGGCAAGCCAAATCTAGTTCCCCCCGCCCCCGCCATTTTAAAGCAATCTGATGGAGAACATTTTTTTTTTTTTTCAAAGCTTCCTCCCGAAGTGGTAGGTCTCTTTGACGTGACCGGCTCAATTTGCTTTTCTTGGTCGCCAGAGGCCGCGTTTTCCATGACGCATTCTTAGCTCACGTCCTGAGGTAGTCTTGTAGCAATCAAGGGAAAACCAACTCTCTCTCTCTCTCCTTCCCTCAGATCACCCAATTAAAGATTGAGAATAACCCCTTTGCTAAAGGGTTCCGGGGCAGTGATGACATGGAGCTGCACAGGATGTCAAGAATGCAAAGGTAAGGGAGTGGGTTCCTCGCTCCTTCCTCTCCACATACCCCCAAATTACCCAGGTGAGCCAGCAGCAACATGGCGCCTCCCTCCACCAGCCATCCTGCACCGATCAGGCACCGAGAAACGGGGCCCCGTTAGCCATTGAGAAAAAGAATGAGCCTTCTCGAATCCCACTTTCTGATAACCCTCACGTGTGGTTTCCTCGACTGTGCAACCCAGAGAGTGTATTTTCTGGGGGGAGAAAGTACGAGAGGATTTGGCCTCCTCCATCTGCCTGGGGGACAAAGCTATCATGTTCTCCTCTTTCTTTGCTGTGTCTGTTTTTCTAGTGACATCCTCGCTCTTTTTCTTCCCATAAGTCGCAGCCGACGAATGATTTTCTTCCTGGCAACAGCTCTTGGTAAATGAAAGGGAAGTTAGCGACTTGATTTCCTGGGGGTGAAATACAGACAAACTTGACACTATGTGGTGTCCAGGGCACTGAGGGTTTGGGAGCTGGTGATAAAAATTGCTCGGTATTTTTACATATCCTGTGGTCACAGTTGCTGATATGATGAATAGAAGGGGCTGTAGCAAATGTATATAGTGGGAATTTGGTCTGATTTTGAAAGGCTTGTAGAAGCATTGCCAATTTTTTCAAACTCTCCCTACCTCTTGATATGCTTCCAAAATAAGTTACCATATGGCAAGAGAATTAGAAATACATCTTGATCCCTTTGACCAAGAACGTTGTTGTTGTTTTTTTTGTTTTGTTTTTTAATTTTCGTCCCTTTCGATGGGTTTCGTGTTCCAAAATAAAATGAGGTCATTCAGGAAGCTTTTCTTTATCCTTTCTGGAAGACACGAAAAGAGAGAGTCAGGCAGATGGACAGACATACTCATTCAGAGGAAGACGAGAGACCTGAGAGAGAGAAAGAAAGGCAGTAGCGTTGTGGTTTCAACACTGGGTTTAGAAATACACGTCGTGGAAGTTGTTTTTACATCGCAGGCTTATCAGATTCAACTTTGCATACTTTTAAGGAATAAAAGGCCAAAAAAGGTGAAGGGGAATAAGGTAGAAATTTCCAGCTATACGTAAGTCACGGGGATGTAATATACAGCATAGGGAATATACTCAATAATGCTATAATTGTATGAATATACTCAGTAATGCTGTTCTAATTGTACAATGACAGAGAATGGTTAGATTTAGTGTGATGATCACTTCGTCAGGTGTATGAGTGTCGACTATGTCGTACACCTGAAACTAATATAATATTGTATATTAACTATATTTTAATAAAAAATAAAAATAAAATAATACGCCGTTATCTTTGGGTAGACGCACTTACTCCACTCATTCCT
>NW_006433949.1:1651035-1663829 GCF_000325575.1 Pteropus alecto | reverse complement strand
TTATTAAAAGTGCTTTCTGTGGCTAAAATAACCAAGTTGTTAAATTATTATTTTAAAAAATTGTGGCATTAAGTGTCTGCATTTTGAAATTGGAGTTGGATTTAGTTTACGGTTAGTGGAAAAATTGATGACAAATATCACATACAGCTGAGTGGGATCAAACTCTTTGTGGCCCTAGGCTCAGAGTGCCCAGTTCTCATTTCTCCAGTGTTCAGACTCCCATCCCAGTAGGAGGGTGTTCTGTCATGTAGGCAGCTTAGCTACTGAAGACAAAGTCTGGCCTCCGTCCTCTTGCAGGTAAGGGTCCAGGCTATGTAGAGAGGGACTAGATGGAAGCCACCCCCATTCCAGCCTGCAGCTGAAGGGTTTTTTCTACCCCACTTCTTCCCTCCTTCCCACAAGGTCAAGGGCAGATGGGGTCATGGATTTAAGGTGTTGAAAATCATCCCCTCAAACTTAACCAGTCACCAGGTCCTGCCGATTCTACCTTCTTAACGTATCTTGGAATTCGCCCCCTTTCTCTTACCAGCCCCCACCATCCTTGCCTGCTGCAGCCTCCTAATTTATTCAGACGTCACTTCAGAAATGCTCCCCTCCAGGACATTCTCCAGGCAGCTGCCAAAGACATCTTTGTAAAACTGAAGTCAGACGAGGTTATTCCACACCTAGAACGTTCCAGGCCTCCCATGGCCCTCAGTATAAGGCTCAGACTCCTTCAAGCGGTTGATCACGCCCTTCCCCTCTGGCCTGGCCACTTCCCCTCGCTTTGTCCCTCTCCAGTGCCCCCTCTCTGCTTCAGCCACGCTCCAAGCCTATGTTCTTTGCATTATTTTTGGCCCTTTGAACAGCGTGTTTGGTCTGCCTCAGACTTTCCCCACTCCTCCTTCTCTCGGTCATCTCCAGCCCATCACTAAAGTCCGTAGCTTTTCCTTCCTCCAAGAAGCTATCCCTGGCTACAGATAGAGTCCTGTCTATCCCCACAACCCCTCTCCACTTTCCTAGAGTCAGGCCAGGGCTCTGCCTTTTGAAAGCTGATTGGGCGGCTGATAGACGTGGAAGCACAGACAGGTGGGAAGCGAATGAGTTTGAGAGCTCACCTGTCAGTGATTCTGGAGACTCTTCCTGAAAGTTCTAAACACAGCTGCTTAGATATTTAGGCAGCTGACTCTACTTTGGTTTCAATCGGTTGTCCAAACCACCCCCTTCATCATTGCAGATTGGCGAGCGTTTGACGAGATGTCCTTCCTGGGTAGACACTGCAGGTGGAAGGCAGGAAAGGGTGGCCGGCAATCACAGGCACTTAGTAATTGACATGTTGGAGCAAAACGCTTAGCCTGAGAGCCATGTGTGTCTTTGTGGCTGTGTTAGGAGTTGTGTTGGGGAGCGAGAGGGCTGAACTAGCCAGTGACCAGGTGGGAGCGTTGACAGGCTCATCTGCCCAGTGCCCTGGAGATGGCCCCGGGGAAGGACAGGGAACTAAGCAGAGTTCCTCTAACAGGGAACTAAGCAGAGTTCCTCTGGCTTCGGAGTCAGACAAACCTGGGTGCAGTTCTTGCTCTGCATTTATCCACATGTGACCTTGGGCAAATGATTTAACCTCACAGAGTCTCGGATTCCTCATTTGTAAAATGGGCATAAATAAACATGGCTTCTACCTTCCAGGGTTCTTATAAGAATGGTAGGAGAGGGTGCCTGGAAAGGCTTTGGTTCCTCAATCAGGCTCAATAAAATGGTATCTGATTTGGGACAAGACTCCCTACTACTCCCCGTTTTGGCCTTGTTCAGAATTTATTCTGGACTGTGGTCCCAGCTCCCAGGTTGCAATAGGTAGTGACAAGTGAGAAGGTGGCTCTCGGGAGACGTCCGTGATAACAGCCAGGCTGGAAGGCAGGCTCACTGTTAATCTTCTAATCCTGTTTCCTGTTCCACACACACCCGGTGACAGCTGGCTCAGAGAGAGAGAAGCAGGAGGGTGAAATTTCCTCTGATTTCAACAATGGAAAGGAGGGAGGGGGCGGGGTTACGGAGGGCTGAGCGTTGACTCGAGGGGCGGGGTTACGGAGGGCTGAGCGTGACTCGCCATAGCCCACAGAAGTAACTTTTGGATTAGCTTGGCAAATGTCTGGGCACTCACCCCACTATCTCTCTTCACCTAACTCTCCGTGTTTGGAAAAATGCAGATGATGTCTTAGTTATTTTCCAACATTCATTTATGGTTTCTAGTTACAGAAGCAACAACTGCTTATTATAAAAATGGGAGAGCCGTGGGAAAGCACAACGAAGAAATAAAATCATGATAAAAATCCCGCCTCTAGCAGACGGATTAAAATAAGTGCCAGGGTTATTTTGAATGGTGAATCTGTGGCTTAAAAAAAAAAAAAAAACAAACATCGAAACCTAAATATCCGTATTTTCCAAATGGCGGTACCCCTACCCTGGTGACAAATGAGATGATTTTAGAGGGCGCATAGATACATAGACACGTCAGACTGATTTCATAGACATTATTGCTTAGAATGAGACTAAATTCGAAGGAAGAAAGGGTGGCAAGGAGAACCGGAATTAGCTTAAGGTTGATCATTTAAAGAACTCTATGAACTAAATGGCAGTGCAGCTGGTATCAAGATTCAGCGAACACCGTCAAGGTGATGTGCAAATGACAGAAATTTGGGCGAATCACACCTGAATGCTCATTCTAGTAAGAAAGTGGTGGGAGCTTCCTCGCTGTGTGGAATGATCTGGGCTCTGAGTTTTCACAGGACGCTGGTTTCTTTTTCGCTCCATTCTTTAAGATGTGCGCAGACACGTTCTGAACTTTCTAGAGTTCAAAGACGCCCGGGCCGGGGGCGTGGGGATGGGGGAGATGGAGGGTGCAGAGACACCTTTATGGAGAACGTGGGCCCTGGGCCCTGGAGGAAGAAGGGGATTTGAATCTGTTGGGAAGAAGGGTTTTCCGGGTTCGAGCAGGGGGGGAAGAAGCGGGCAGGGCTCCAGAAACCTGGGGGTATAGAGTAGGGGTCAGGTTCGGAAGATCTCGTAGAAGCGTGGATTCTAGAGACAGAAGGGACCACGGGATCTAATAGACAGCATCTAATTCAGCCTTCCAAGCCCTTTTGCAGATGGGGAAACTGAAGCCTGGAGCATCGTTCATTCGTTCCGTTTTTGATCTGTTGATTTATTATTCAGCTGACACCCATTTATTAAGTGCCTACTGTATGCCGGGCACTGGGATGCAGAGATGAATTAACACACAGGGGAGCAAGGCCCACAGTTGGAGAAGCAGGCTCTGGAGGTGGGGTCTAGTCGACCACGCTGAGTGGGTCTAGTCGACCACGCTGAGTAGCTCCAGGCTCCCTGACTCCACAGAGCCTCTATCTCCTCATCCGTAAAATGGGGATAATTATGGAACCTATGTCCGGGGCTGTTGTATGGATGAAACGAGGTAATACGTGTATCCTGATTGCTGTGGCTACCTAGACAAATGACTCCCAAACTTTCCTTGGGCTGCCTGGAAAGGCCTGGGTTCCGAGCTATGCCATCAGCTCTACGCGTGACCCTAAATCCACGACAACCAAAGCCCCAGAGATCACCTTCCCTCAATGCATCCATGGCCCACTAGAGGAACGAGGAAGTGCAGGCAATCTCAGTCCTTCCACGAAATGCCATCAAAATACTCCAGATTTCATCCAGTTCCAATCTGCCAGCCCTCAGGGATGCTCCGTAAATGCTGATGGTGGAAAGATCAGGCATTGCTTGTTGTCACTGTATAAGAGGTGACGCAAGAAGTAACAGGGACACATTTTTGTTTTATTCATGATTTGTGGGTCAGGAACTTGGGAAGGTCCTTGCTTGCAGTTAGATGTTGGCCGGGGTGACAGATTTCTGAAGGCATGACAGGGCTGGACATCGGGGATGGTGCACTCCTGTGACCTGCGGTTGATGCTGGCTTTGGGCCGGGACCTCATCTGGGCTGTCCCCTGGAGCATTTGTATGCGGCCTCTCCAGCATGGTGGACTCTGGGGAGTCAGACTCCTTCCGTGCCTGGCTGGCTGCCTCTAACGGAACCAAGAAGCAATCCTGTGGCTTTTGCTCACATGTATTTGTCACTTCCGCTGCATCCTGCTGGTTGCACAGCCTGAGGGACATACTCAGGTGGGCCCAGATTCGAGGCAGAGGGGCAGGCATCCACCTCCTGGATAGAAGGAGAGCGTCGCAGTGCACCCACATGTTTTAACGCTGCCCCGGCAGGCACGGAGCCCTGGGCACGGTCTCCGGCCCAGACTGACGCTCGATCAGTCTTAGGTGTGAGTCAGGTTCCACGCCCTTGTGAAGCCGGAGGCCAGGTTGGTTTGCCTAGGGTCACACAGCTAATCAAGGTGCGGAGGTCTGGCTGTGACCTTGGTTTGTTCAGGGTGGAGCGAATTCCCCTTCCGCCCCACCAGGCTGCTATTTGTCCTCTTGTCATGACAGACGAACCCCAGAAAAGGAACAGACGGCAGCAAAGTGAGTCCCCCTGGCCCCTCTGGCATCACCTCTCTCTCACAGAGTGGCGTGTTGCTGGTCTTTACATCGTACACCATATATATGGAGCATCATCAGGGGCTAGCAGACTGTGGCCGTGTCACACCCGGGGAACTACGGTGGCTTAAGAGCTCCTCATGGAAAGACTGAGTTTGCCTCTACTCCTCAGTCTTTTTCATTGGGCTACTGAGGCCTTGGGAGGAAGTGGTCTCTGGAACTGGCGAACCCCGAGGCTCCATTTTGGCTGGTTTGGGTTTTGAGCCCAGCTCCAACCGGAGAGCAGATAGACAAACTTAGAGCCCAGGATGTTCTAGACTAAATAGATTCGTTTGTCAGTCCCAGTCCAGAAACATCTCTACCTTTAATGTTGGCCGCTGACCATTCTCACCCACCTCTCCAGTATCTATACTCAGCTCCTCCATCTTCTTCCTCTAGGGCTTCTTAATCAGGGTCTCAGACCCCAACTGAAAACCCGAGTAAAGCAAGGGGCTCTCTTAAAAACTCAATATATAAAATATCAAGGAATTTCATGGGATTCATGGGACCCCCAAAAGATGACAATCCTTCTATGGGAACCCACCTTCCTTTTCCAGCCCTTCCTTCCCAATCTTAAATTCGTGTTGAGCTTCTAACCTCAGATGGTCATTTTTCAAACGAAAGACTTACTTAGCGCCCTTGTATTCTCAGGCTTGTGGTTAAAGGTAATTGGAATGCCCAATTAAGGAGGAGTGATTTCCAAGAGAAGGTTCTGGAGAGGGCACCGACTACCCACTTCTTGCTGTCCTTTTGGCTGGCCAAGTGGAATCCCCCGGGAAGTGTCAATTTATGTACAACAAGAGGGGGCTTGTGTTTGGCAAGGAGCCAGCCGGCGTTGTAAAACTGAGGTTTGTCCCCAAGGTCCCTTGCTGGCTCTTGGCTGTCTGTGGAGGATTTGGATGCTCGGAATCGTCCCCTCTCCTTTTCCTGTTCATCTCCTACGCCGTCCTCACCTGTCTCCTCCCCGACCTCCTGCCTGCCCCAGTTCATCTGCTCTTCAGGGACAGCGTCCATGGGCGAATCACTCGCTCATCCACGTTTAAACAGCGTTTCTTAAACTTTCGGGCAGACATCACAGTTCCCTGGGGATACGGGGCTTGTGTAAAAAAAGCAGATCTCTGGGTCTCATCCTCAGAGGTTCCGAATTAGTGGCTCCAGGGAGGGGTCAGACGCTGTGCTTTAATAAGTTCTCTGAAGGAGGTGTCCCCTGGTCACACCTGGGTAATCCCTTGGCCCTACGGAATGAGCAAGGACATGCAGGTAATGCGTGACCTTCCTGTGCTGGGCTGTTTTATAAAAAAAAGAGCCCTTTTCTCTACTTAGTGCTCAGCTTTGGCTGAATATTAGAAGTACTGGAGTGCTCTCCAGTATTTTAGTGTGAAAACGTAAGACATGTAGAAAACAAGGAAAAATTGTACAGCGAGCACACTATACCCGCCACTGAGGTTCTACGATCAACATCTAGTCTATCGCATATCCATCCATCCATTTATCCATCCTTCCACCAGTCCACCCATCCACACACGCATCCACCATCCATCCACCCATCCGTCTGTCTGGCCGTCCGTCCATCTGTCTGTGTATCCATCCATCTTACATTTTTTTGATGCATGTCAAACTAAGTTGCAGATGTGAGTACATTCCACCCTTCTATACTTCAGCATGTATATCATTACCTAGAATCCAATTTTTGTTCACAATTCTGTTTCAGGTAAGATCAATATACAGTGAAATGCAGAAATCTCACACGTACACCATCTGCTTTTTGACAAAAAGCACATACCTGTGAAACCCAAGCCCCCGTCATGATCTAGAACATCCCCCCACCCCAGAAAGGCCCCTCGTGCCCCATCCCAGTGAATTCCTGCCTCTACCTCCCCACCAGAAGCAATCGGTGTTCTGATATTTTTTTACTGTACGCTAGTTTTGTCTTTTACAGAATTTAGCATAAACGGAATTGTACAGTATATGCTCTTTTGCATAAGGCTGCGTTCTCTTGGGGAGCTTTTAAAAGTCCTGATGTCCAGGCTCCAGTGCAGAAGAAGGAAGAAGGCTTCAGACTCTTGGCAAGGAGGGTGGCGCGCGGGGCTCAGGAGTCAGTATTTAAAAAAAAAATCCTCCAGGTGATTACAGTATGCAGCCAATTCTGAAACCCCCTCCCCTAGACAGATTCTCCATCTCTACTCAGCCCCACCCTATGCCCTGTTTCTTAACTGCTCGATTCCAGTAGTTAATGTTCCTGCGTTAGAAATTTGTTTTTCTAGAGAACATTCTTTTGTAGGTGTTCTTTTCTTATTTTCCTGCGGGGGAGACTCTGACCGTGAAATCAGTACACAGAACACTCAGCATTTCCTGCAGGAGTGTTCACCTTGGAGCGACTTTGCCAAGGTTACTATTCGAACCAGAGGTCACCAAGGCCCTTGACTGACTTCTGCATGAACAAGGGGGCCCCACGTAATCCCCCTCAGAACAGAGAAGGCCTCAACACAGTCCCTTTGGGTGGAGGAAGTAGTTTGAGAAAGGTCAGTGAGACCCGGCTCCTCTTACCTTCTGGCGTCCAGAAGAACCGAGGCCCAGTCTCGGACCCCTTCTCTTCACCTTCTCATCCTCCCTCCAAAACCGTTAAAAATATTTTTTTAAAAGCCTGCTAAAAGTAAAACATGGTTCAGTTTGTTAAAATTGTTAGTTTTACGGAACTGAACTAAATTATCGAGCTGTTTGATTCGGTACTAGGTGTCTGGTGAAGTGGCCATCAGCCCGTCAGTTCAGTTTGCATAGAACTTTTAAATCTGTAGCTTTACATCCAGCTTTTATTCCAGAGTTCACATCTATGGCATGTGATGTGGGTCTTGGTAATCGATCCATTCTGCAAATGGAGACCACTGAGGCAAAGGGAGATGTCGTGAGTCACCCGCCCAGCTGCTCCAGGACTTTTCCCATGATTCCAGAGCCACCTCTAAAGTGTCACCCAAAACTTTTTTTTTTTTTTTTAATCACAGACCCCTTCTGAGTAGCTAATGCAAGTATGAATAGCTCCCTGGAAAAATATAGAAGCTCTAAATAATCAGATATTGGGTGGTGGGGGGTTATAGACCATCTGGAGCCCTCGCAAGGTAAGAACTTCTGCTCCAAAATAGAATAATCTATGACTTATAAGCAGGTGTTTGTCAAGCAGTGTGTCCCAAATACACGCGAAGCCTTTCTATGCACTGTATCATTTTACAACCCTCAGAGGCGATGCATCTTATTATTCCCATTTTATAGACAGAAGACTGAGGCTCAAAGAAAGGAAGAACCTGGCCAGCACCACATGGCCAAGTTCGGGTCACAGCCACACAGCTTGACTTCAGAGCCCCAACTTGAAACGACCACCCCGATATTAAACCATCTAGAGATTTAACAAGGGGGGCCCAAGGTCTCAAACCAAAGCTGTCGTAAGTGGGGGATGCTCAAGACCAGAGGAGGAGGTATCTTTGAGTTTCTCGGTGCTCCAATTAGACAGCCTTGGTTGAACCAACTGTGGGAAATTTGGGTAACTTCTTGCATCTCCCCGTTCTCACCAGTGAGATGGAATGGCCGGCATTTACCGTCTCCTTCTCCAGCTTGCTGGTGCGGCCTGAACCGAGTGAGAAAACCATGGTGGATAAAAAGGAGAGAGCACTTATTAATTGCACTGAGCTCAAACCCCGCCTGGGGTGAACCGTCCCAGTTCTTCACGTGTCCACACAAGTTACATCAGAATGACTTCCCCAAGCATATTAGAAAGTTAATAAACAGCGAAAGCTCTGCGAGATTACGGGGCCCCTTTGTAAAGTTTAATCTAGCAGATTGAAGCGCCAGCAAGGGGAGGACTCTGCTCCCCGAGAACAGCGATGTTACAGACCGTAGCCTTGCCGCAGTGCACCGCTTTGGGTGTATGAGAAAGGCTGCCAGAAACTGAGTGAGCATCAGCAGGGCAAAACAACAACAAACCCCCCCACCCGCCCTCGGCACACCAGCAGCCCGGCCACCTGCTCCCGTGAAAAGGCCAATTCAGTCAGCTGCAGTGGAAAAAGGTTCTCAGAAGCGTTCGTTAGCTGGCGGCACACTGTGGGTGCAGTTTGGCCGCGGATTTCAATATTCCCTTGTAACGTTTTACAACCCAGACCCCGGCGACAATGGCGTCATTCATCGCGCTCGCTCACGTGGAACAGAGTGTGAGAGGGGGCCGAGCCCGGGAGGAGCTGGTCTGTGGGCTCCGACACCCAGGGTGAGCTGAGGTGCTCAGGACCCTCGGCCAGTGTCTCGTGAGCCCAGACTAAGCAGAGTGTGTCCACAGGATGTGGTACAGCTGCTGATACAGCAGAGAGCAGTGGGATTTGGCAGTTGGTAAACTTAAGATTCCTCAAACAGTAGGATTTGGCGGATTGGTAGAACTCTATGTTGATTGGTGTAGCCAATAGACACTTCTGTTATCACCAGGGTGCTTTTTAATCGTGGGGTGATCGTGTTGCCCAAGCAGTGAGTGGGAGGGCAATGAGTCCCTGTTATCGAGTATAAATCAGCAAGAGCTTTGAAGTAGCACTGACCCAGGGTAAAGCTCAACTTGACCTCTTTCTGACTGTGTGATCTGGGGCAAGTTGCTTGGGGCGACATCTCTGAACCTCAGTTTCTTTACCTCTACAGTAAATCTAATTATACCAATGACATGAAGTTTTTGCTAGGATCAAATGAGGGAAAGCATAAAAGTCAACCAGTACAGTGGCTGGGACATTAGGAGACAGAACAATGTGGAAGATGAGAATGAGGATGGTGATGATGGTGATGGTGATGGTAACGATGCTGGTGATGATGATAATGGCGATGGTGATAATAGTGATGATGGTGATGATGATGGTGAGGATGGTGATGGTGATGAAGATGCTGATGAAACACCAGCTCTCTGTTGCTTCTCTTCCTGGAACACACAAGAGGATTTCAACTTTCTCATGCTCTCAAGCTGTAGAGGAAAATCATTAATCTCTGGATCACAAGGACTCTAGAGACTTTTGCTGTATTACTACTAACTGTGTTCCTCTGATTGGTCCAGTGATGAGCCAGTGAAAATGACCCGGATGTCATTTGACTGTAGCCTTGTCTTCCCCTTTGCCTCTATCATCTCATACTGATTGAGAAGTCGCTTCTCCCTTCCAGGACCCTATTTTGGTACCTGTCAGATGGGCTTGCGGACGATGTATTTCAGGCACCAAGAGAGATGTGCATGATTGACGACAGGGATGATGCTTCTAGCTCCTAGGGGAGAAACAAGCCGTGAGGGACAAGTGGTTATTGGGATGAAATGGCTCTCCCATTTCTGTGAGTGTCCACAATCAAAGGCAAGATTGCCCTTTCCAGAGAGTCATTTTGCAATTTGGCAAAGCTGAAACAGAGAATTCCACGGAGCCCATTGATAATTTCTCTTGTAAACTCTCTCAACCAACATTTTTGAGAGTAATTTTCTTTAATTAAAGAAAAAAAGCCATCCCCATTAAGAATATAAAACTAAAAGAGATTCCCTTGTAACGTACTTCGACTAAGTGCTTCAACTAAGCAGACCTAAATAGAATTGCCAGTGAGACTTGACAACTTTCATGTTTTATTATTATTATAATTCTTCTTCATTTTCCATGACGTAGCTTGAGCCGCAAAGAGAGCACTATAAAGCTAATTTCATTCCTTTTAGCCTCCTGGCCCCAGGGGGAGATTCTGAGTGGTGTGGCTGCTCAGGATGGCTCCAGCTTTGATTTCGAGATGGCACACGCCACGGGAAAGTTCGGCTAGGAGGCCCCTGGGTGTCCTGAGGGTGTCTGGAATCTCATGGAAATTTAGCAGACACTTTGTGTCCCCTGCCTGGCTGCTCTGATGTGTTTTCACATGACAAAGGCAGGGTGGAGGTCATTACACCCCTGAGGGGTGGGAGAAGTGGGAGAGGAGCCATGAACCTCAAACCCCTGCTCCCCTGAAAGCATATTGTGTTTTAAATATTGACAAGTAATTAGGAGACTGTCTAGAAGTGATTAGAGGACTGTTGGGTTAAATTTCTGATTGCGTCTCATTCTAGCTCTGTGATTATGGGCAAGTTGCTTAATCTCCTTGGGTCTCAGTTTTCTAATCTATAAAATGGGGACAGGAACAGTACTTCCTTCGCAGAGAGGATGAAATGGGCTAATTCAACATCTTTTAAAATATGTTAGGTGTAGTGCTGTATGTATGTGAGATGATTTCAGGTGTACTCTTTGATTTCAATAGGTAACTATTGCTTTTAGCTGCATTAGAGGAACTGTATTTAGTGTCACAAGCCCATAATTTCACAAATATTATTGCTCAGAGCAAGGCTAAACTTATTTGGGTAAACACTTAATTTAAAATGTGCACTAAGTTAGAGAAGAGTTGGTCTGGTCTATGGAAAAAAATCACAACTAAGTTTGAGATTTACCGATACATATTTCTTCTGGAACAGAGATTATCAATATGTTTATTGCCATGGCCCTCGCTGGCAGTCTTGTGAAGCCTGTGGGTCATTTCTCAGAATAATATCATTAAATGCAAAAAATCAAATGCATAGATCATAAAGAAAACCAATTATATTACCAGTGATGATGACAGTGACGGTTGTCATTTGTTTGAGCACTGTGTACCAAGTCCTGTTCCATTTTTCAAACGGATTCATTCATTTCTTCTCTGCACATTCCTTTGAACTGGGGATTTTGATTATCCCTCATTTACAGATGGGAAAACCAAGGAGAAGTTAAATATTATGTCAGTGGTGACAAGTACAGCAGCTCAGGAGGAGATTCTAAGGCACGAGCAGCAAACTATTCAGATCAGGGCGACCTAGGAGCACTCCTGTCTATCCTAGATGTTCAGCTACCCTTCCTTACCGGTGTTGGACAAAGATGTCAGCCCTCTGTTCAAGATGGAGACCCAGAAGTGAAGTCCGAATGACTGCTCAGCTCTTCCAGTCTTTGGATTAGGGAGTTCAAAGACATAGACTGGGTTGAAATATTGCAAAATACCCCATGTGTTTATTGATATCGAGAGGGGTTCTTAACTGAGGGTGCTTAGTTACCTTTCTGCATACAATAGAACCTACTTGCCTAATGTATAAGGCATGAAAAGTTAGTGCCCAAATTTATATATCCAAAGCCTATGATGCCCTTGAGTAAAATTGGATTGCTTTGCTCATCAAAGACCCCCTTCGTTTCTTATTCTGTGAACTTTCCTGGTGGATTTTTTTTTTTTTTTTTGGACCCATTGCTCAGCCATTGCAGGGATCTATACCAGGGCACCATTCAATGTTGTTTTTCCCCTCTTCTCTCTTTCAGTAAAGAATATCCCGTGGTTCCCAGGAGCACGGTGAGACAAAAAGTGGCCTCCAACCACAGTCCTTTCAGCGGAGAGCCCCGAGCTCTCTCCACCTCGTCTAACTTGGGGTCCCAGTACCAGTGTGAGAATGGTGTGTCCGGACCCTCCCAGGACCTTCTGCCCCCGCCTAACCCGTACCCACTGCCCCAGGAGCACGGCCAAATTTACCATTGCACCAAGAGGAAAGGTGAGTTTGACACCCTCTGCCCGACTTGCCTTTCTCTACTTCTTTCCTTTCTTTGGAAAAAAAAAAAAAAAGTACTCGTAACTACATTCATTTGTTTAAAAATGTAAACAATACAAAAATATATAGAGATGACGAGAAATTCAAACCATACCAGTAAAACTAAAGGCTCCCTTGACATGTTTACCCCATCCCCCCATTCTAGCCTCTTCCTCAAGGAAGGCTTATTTGAAATGTTCAGACCTATTTTATTCATTTGCACACGTGCACATGCACAAATAAAAATAGGTTATCTTAAACTTTTAACAGTCGATATCATACGGTATGTATTTTGCAACTTGCATTTTTTTTTTTAAACTTCAGAATATGTTGTAGATTCTTTTCATGGACTAGAGCTGCCTCATTTTTTTTTTTTTAACTGATAAAGAGAAAGTATTGCTTCAAAAGGGTGAAACGGAGTTTATGTTGTCACCCTCCCTAGCAGACAGGGAGGTCGCTTCGTGTTCCTGGTTGTCTCCTAGGCCAAACCGCAGGAAACGTCCTTCTCATTAGACATCCCTCTTTAGTTCATGGGCCAGGATTTCTCCCAGGTGGATTCTGAGCCCTTCTTTCCTTTCCAGATCAAAATCAGCAACAGCACAAAAAAGGAAGGAAGGAAGAAAAGGAAGGA
>NW_006433949.1:1646725-1650992 GCF_000325575.1 Pteropus alecto | reverse complement strand
GGGAGGGAGGAGGGGGAAAGAAGGAAGGAAGGAAGGAAGGAAGGAAGGAAGGAAGGCAGGAAGGAAGGAAGGAAGAAGGGAAGGAAGGAAGGAAGGAAATAAATCACAAGTGACTTTTTCCCCCTTTGCATCCCCTTTTTAAATCTACTAGGCTGGTGTCTGGGACACTCAGTTTCCTTTGCCAAATGAGGGATGGATGACTTTTCCTAAGTCATCAGAGTCCAAAGGGACTAGATTAGAGAAGGAAGTTTCTAGTGGCATGGTTTTCAAGCCAGAATCGAAGCGAAGGACATGGGCAGAGCGGTCAAGTTCAGTTTACTAGAACAATTGCTTGGCGTGAGCTCTTCTTGTGTGACCTCAGGCAGGTGTCCTAGTCGCTCTGTGCCTCAGTTTCCTGCTTTGTAAATAGAGCTAAGTTCTCTAAAGTACCTGATAATTGTAAGCACTCAGTCAGTGGTAGCTATAATTGCATAAAGTGGCAGGTATCACTCCAGGCAGCAGGTCCCAGGAGGAAGCGAAGAGAAGGCTGCTCACCTAGGCAGAGGCTTGAGAAAACGAATATCGGAGGAAGGGACCATGTAGCCTAGTGCTTATGCCGGTGGTGTTCAGAATCAGACAATTGAGATGAATCCTACCTCTGCCATTTGCAAATTTTTATGATTAGGAGCAAGTTACTTAAGCCCTCTAAGCTTCATTTAAAAAAAAAAAATTCTGTAGATTTGGGCTCATGACTGGACCTGTCTCATAGGCTTGCTGTGAAGATGTCATGAAAGCATGCTTGTCACGTGGTTAGCCCAGGATTGACTCAATAAGCAGGCCCAAATCCTAGTCTTCAGAGGGGCCTGTCGAATCTCTCGGCCTCAGAAGCCAACACGATGCCTTTGAAAATCCAGTGCCCAGTGTCTGGACCATTAAAAAAAAAACTCACTAATAAGAACCGATGGAAATGGAGGCTTAGGTGGCTTTCTTTGGAGCTGGGGTTACGTGAGGAAACTAACGGTTTGACTATTTGACATTTACTAATCTTGCGTTTTGAAGGAGGGAGGAGCTGTCTTCGGTCCAAGCCTGGGCTGGGGAGCTGACCTGGGTGAGGCTGAGGTTTCCAGACTTACCTGAAGCCCATCCAAGCTCCCTGGATCTCAAAGGCCTGAACAATATCACCCCAACAGGCCCCCTGGCCCGACTCCCAGCACGTCCGCCGCCAGATGGGCTGGAGACCAGATGCCTGCAAACATGTCTGCCTCCTGAGGCACGAGCAGAGGTTAAGAATGTCTCACAGAGCACAGGTCCCTGCATGGAAATTCTGTTTTATATTATTACCCATTACCTAGGTAAGGGTACCCTGCCTAGGTTCCAGCCCTCGACCTTTGCAGTAACACTATTAAGTGGGTGTTATTATTAACCCACTTTATAAATAGAGAAACTGAGGCTCGGGAAGGTAAAATCATGTGCTGGTGGTTCTCGAAGGTGGAATTTGAACCCACTCCTGGTCTGCAGACTCTGCCTGGGCCCTGAACCACCACCCTATACATTTACTTTTGAGTATCAGCTACAGTCTCAAAATTTCATCCTCTGTTAGCGACCTGCTCTTGAGACTGGGTCAAACGTGCTGATTAAGACCTCACCAGGTTTGAATTAGGGAGCTCTGTCTATTAAATCAATGCCAGACCAAAAGACGAGGAGGAAGAAGTTAAAAAGAATCAAGGCGCTTTTTTTAGGTTCAATATTTATAGCAGCATCCTTATAAGTGCATTCTTGGAGGATGCATTGAGAAGGCTTTGAATGTAAGGCCGGTGAACTGCTTTAGATGATGTGAGCTGTTGACTTTCTTGGAGTACTCTGTGGGATCCTCCAGTGAATTCAAGGTGCACTTCAGGTGGCCGCTGGGGAAGCCGGAGTTGATGGCTGGTCCATTGCAGGACGTCCCAGTAGCTGGCGCTTTCCAGCTGTGTGGCCCTGGGCAGGTTGCTGCAATTTGCTGAGCCTCAACTATCTCTACTGCCCGATGAGATAACGAAAGTACCTTCCCCACCGGGTTATGGAATGAAATGAGATTATCCATGTAAAGCACCTAAAACAACGCCCGACACAAACAAGTGCTCGGTGCACGTTAGCTTTAGCTAACCGCCATCCTGCCTTTACGCAGCTCACGCTGTCACAAGCAGGTCAGACATTATAATGACGTATAATTGTATGTGCTTTTTGATGAAAAGGGTAATCGAATGCTATAAAGGAGATATGCAAAGTGCTAATGAGTATGAAACGGGGGTATCAGACGAGAGTGGGGATCAGGAAAGAATCGAAGCTCAGAGTAGAGGTCGGCTAGGAGAAGGGGGAGGGAGTGAGTGCCCAGGCACGGAGGGAAGCACGTGGGCGGCCCCTTGGAGATGGGGAGCGAACAAAAGCCTGGGTGGCTGGAGCACAGTGAGAGGGATGTGTGGGAGATGAGACTGTGGGAAAGGCAGGGTCCCGCACGACGCCAGGGCGAGCTGTTTGAAGGGCTTGAGGATTTAGCTTAACACCCACGGGCAGCAACCAGAGGGGTTTAAACCCGTGGGCGACCGGATTAGGTTCTCGTTTAGAAGCAGTCCCTTTGCCGTGATAGGAGGGGACTAGAATTGACACCGGAGCTCTGTGGAGAGGCTGTTGCAGGTTCCGGGGTGGGAGTCGATGGTGGCTCAGACCAGACCAGGGTGCGAGGAGGAGAGCCGGAGAGGCGGGTGGAATCAGGACTGAGTGGCTGGCTGGAGATAACCCAGTGAAGGAAACTGAGCCTCAGAGAGGTTGAGTAACTTGCCCAGCATCACCCAGCCGGTAAGCGGCCCCGCCCTAGGTCCACACCTCCATCTCCGCTCTCGGGCACATGGGATGCGTACCCTCCAGGACTCCTTTCACCTTTCCAGAAACCTCTGCCCTTCTCACCTCCCTCCGCTCCCAAAAGAAAGCTCCCAGGGACAGGGAACATTCCAGCCAAGCTCTGTCTGTCCTGCCTGCCTCGGAGACGACAAAAAGCAATTCATCATGAGCCTCCATTGTGAAGTGATAAGGAATCAGTGGAGGTTTCCTTCCAGTTTGGGATTCCCGTTAAGTGATAACTCCATGGGTGGCTTTGCCCTCGGCCCCTGCCTGCCCCACTTACTATCTGACTTCCCCTCATTGTCTGTCTCCTTTCCACCGAGCCTCGGAGGCCCCGGCAATGAAATGTCAAATGGCCAGGCAGGCCAGAGGGCTTCTTGTGTTTGGACCCAGCTGTCTCCAAACTATCTGTCCCGATGGATGGAGCCGGGAAGGTCTTTTATCAATGCCACTCAATCACAGCCGGGACCCCAGGCCTGGGAGAGCACTTGTCTGTCTTTATTTCCCCATCCCCCCCACCACCGCCCACCCTGACAAGCCCTCCCCACCCCCTTAGAAACCCAAGGCAACCCAAGTAAAGATTTTAGCAAAGCCATTGACTGCATTGGGTATTCACAGAGAAGTCAGAGGTGGGAGGGGAAAGGGAATTGGATACAGTGAAGGGTTTTGCAGGGTGCATTTATTCAGTGCTGTGTGCTTTCTAGAGCAATTTCACATGGCTTTCTTCGCTGGATCCTCACTGCGATCTTTGAGCAAGAAGAGATGCCCTTCACCCCCATTTTGCAGTGGGCAAGCAGAGGACTAAGAGGTTAGGTTAGATTGCCAAGGCTATGTGGCTGGTGAGTGGCAGATTCTGGGATGCAATCATCAAATAAGCATCGAATGAGCACTTACTTTGCACTGGGCACTGTGCTGGGTGGTGGGGATAAGGGGAAGGCAAGATGGCAGAGGCCTCTGCTCCCACAAAACTTCTATTCCACTGGGGGAGGTGGAGAATAAGCAAGTAAATTAATTTAACGACTTCAGATCATGACCAAGTGAGACTTGAACTAGAGCCTTTTGATTCCCAGTCAGGAATATTCCCGTGACACCATTCTAGTCCTGTCTACTTTAAGCTAGGAGCTAAAATGCATGCATGCATGCATGCATGCATGCATCCATCCATCCATCCATCCATCCATCCATCCATCCATCCATCCATCCATCCATCCATCCATCCACATATTTTTATTCATCTATCTTTATCCATCTGCCCACCCATCCATCTAATTAACAATTATTCATCGATTCCCAACTAAGTACCACACACTGTCCTAGGCACTGGGCACGTGAGCAGGAACCAGGCCCATGGCTATGACAGTGGGTCAGATCATGTCGGCAGAATCGCAACACGCAGAGTGGTTTGCACAAA
>NW_006433949.1:1643377-1645845 GCF_000325575.1 Pteropus alecto | reverse complement strand
CATGCATCCACCTACCCATCCACGCACCCACCCATCCATCCACGCACCCACCCATCATCCATCCACTCACCCATCATCCATCCACCCATCCACCCATCCACGCATCCACCCATCATCCATCCATCCATCCATCCATCCATCCATCCATCCATCCACTCACCCACCCACCCATCCATCCATCCATCCACCCATCCATCCATCCATCCATCCATCCATCCATCCATCCATCCATCCATCCATCCAGGTCAAGGTTACCACCTTTTCGTACTCCCTGAACACGAGTTTAATGAAAACTGAAAGGCTAGTGCCACCTAGCAGAAAGAGCACTGTTTGGCGAGTCAGAAAGCCCGAATTATAGTTCCACTTCTGACTTGCTGAAGGTCACTCTACCTCTGGGGTGTCTGTCTGAATGAATTCAGTCGCCAAGGGAAACGGCCCATTTGGGAATGATAACCATATTTGCTCAATGGGATTAGTGATTTGAAAGCAGCTCTGTGAGTTTTCCAGCTCTGGAATCCACCCAAATACCTTCAAGTATTGGACGACCTTCACAGAGCCATCTGTCCAATCTTCCGAGGGGAAAAAGAGGTAAAATAACCCGGGTAAATCAGACAGATAAGATTTAAGGGTTTACTTTATGTGCACAGAAGATAGAAACTACACTATTAATTATCTCTTACTATTAATTATCTCTATTAATTATCTCTATTCCTACAAAGGAATTGGTATTACCCTTATGTACAGTCAAGAACTGAGATTGGAATGGTCCCAGCAGTTCGTCCAAGGTCACATAGTCAGTGAGAGCCAGAGACATAACTCTGTGCCCTAAAATCTGTGTGCTGGATTCATCATTAAAGCCACTTTTTTCCAGAATCAATAGCATCCAGAAAAATGCCAGGGACCAGGGTTTTTCCCAGTGCTATGCAGTAATGGGCAGGCAGACTCAGGAAGTGCTTTACTGCTCTCCTCGGTGCTCAGCGAGCTGTGGACTCATCTCGTCAGGGACTTGACACATGACTACAGCCCCTTCCCCATCTTGGCTGGGAGAGAGAGCTTTGCTGTTGATGACTTATCGGGCTCCCATTAAAAAGAGAGGAACCAAACCATAACCAAAATAAACGCAGAGGTTACATCCAAAGCATTTATCGCAACCTGACATTTGGATGCTTGCTTTGGAATTTCTTTACAATGTGGTGAGGTTCGCGAGGAATTTGAGAATGCTCGGGACCCGCTTTCATCAATGAGCCAGGATCGAGCTTTTCTTAGGACTCTGCATCAGATCTTTGGGACATTAAAGACTGGAATGTGTAATTTTACGATTTTCCAAAATGGGCTCCAGCCCTTTTTCATATTATTCTTCCTTTTTTTACTTGTAACAAATCTGGAAGGGGATCAGAAACTCAGGAATGGTTAGTTTGCCTTGTTGTTTTTTTTTTTTTTTTTTTTTTCTCTTGCCAAGGGTACCCTGCAGCTGTAGTTTCTATTATTGAGAAGGGGAACGCCCTGGTTAAATGGAAAACCCAAAGATTCTGATTCCAGCAACAATGGGAACATTCAGATTTATGGATCTGGGGGCGGAAGGAAGAGTGGAGGGGAGGAATCGCGGGAGGAGGTGACGAGCACACACACAAAAACGTTGAGCGTAGCCATGTCTTCGAGACTCCAAGGGAACGCCCAGTTGAAAGGTGAAATATGTGGTCACTCGCTCTTCTGGATGTCTTCAAACATCTGGCACGACGTAGTCAGAACACCTGGAAGAGCGACGGCATTTTTCACTTTTTTTGGAGGGGGAGGGGACAAATGTTTGGGCATCCTCTGGGTCCCAGATGTGTCCCAGAAGTTGTCTGGCTGAAACTAGATCTGCGAGGGTGGGCACAGCCCTAGTGTGGATACGTTTTGTTCGGGAGATTTTGACTTACCTATGGGTATCACTCAGAGAATGATGCAAATGAAGGTACCGGGCGGAACCCACACCCAGGCTACCCTACCCAAGCTGGGGAGCTGTTTTATAACCCAGTTGGAAGTCAAAGGAGTTACTGATTGGAGCTTTATATCTGAGGACCACCTTTCAATCACAGAGGGTTGGCGTTCTGCCCTCACTGCTCAGGGTAGGATGGAGTGGGACCAAGAAGGTGAGCCGACAGCAAGAGCATAACTACCTGTTGACTGCTCTATGTCCAGCACCTGGCACTTGGTAGCTTCTCCTAGACAGCTATTGGGTGACTGAAATCTAGAGAGCTGGCAGTAAAGTATGGTAGGCAGAGTAGATCAGATCTGGCTTTAAGTCCAGCCTCTGTTCCTTCCCAGCTGTGGGATCTTGGGTAGGTCACTTTTCTGAGCCTCAATTTCTGTCTCTGTGAGACAGGAATGAGAGCAGCCACCTTGAGGGATTATGATGAGATTAGAGGAGATCCCTAAGTAGGTGCTCAACAAACAATAGCTATTTTTCCTCCCATCCCTGAGTCCCG
>NW_006433949.1:1623113-1643340 GCF_000325575.1 Pteropus alecto | reverse complement strand
AGCGTTTAATTTTTCTTCACACCTCCTAAAGACAGATATATTCGTTAACATTTATTGATTAGAAAGAGATTGGAAAACGAGGAAAAGAAAGGTTCAGTTTTGGGGGTGGAATTCCAGCTAAGAAACGCTGTGGTTCACACCTCGATGCACATCCCCAAATATCGCTCCTCTGAAAGAAGCACCTGGAGGTGTGTCATCACAGACCCGGCATGCCGTGAGCCCGACTGATGGTGGGCCCCTCGCTCGGGAGCTGCCCTTGACAATGTCACATCAGGAGATTTACCTGCTCAATTTTATTCAACGCTTAGCCGCCCAGTAGAGGCGGTCTTCCTGACTCTCGACCCACAGATACTAAGTCAAAAAGCCAGATTTGAACCCAGACGTGTCTAGACTTCTTAACCTAGGTTATAGGTTTGAGGGAGTCCTTGAACCCCTTGAAATTGTGTACACACGCCAGGCTCCCAACCTTGCATTTCCATGTATTTTTCTAGGAGAGAGCCCAGCACTTAGTTCTCAAAGGGATCAATGACCTTGAAGTGATTAAGGAGGACCCTTTTTCAGGGACGGGACTATCTCCACTGCTCCACACTGGGGAGTAACTGACACAACGCTGTGACACATTAGTTTGTACTGACTCAGCAGATATTAACCAGGCATTTGCTTGCCGAAGGCATCAGGAAAGCATCTGGGGATTTGTTCAGGCTCCATCCATCTGTCCCTGTGTCCATCTACCCTCCCGCCCATTACCCAGATATTTATTGCGTGTCTCCTCTAGACACCTCCGTGTCTCTTTTCTCTCCTCCATAAGACGGGGCTCGTAGTAGAACCCACCTCATAGGGTCGTCGTGAAGAATGAATGGTTTACTTCGTAGAGGGCACTTAGCGCCAGGGGGAGTAAATACTGTATGGGTTGGCTTTTACTGTTATCATGGATCCTATCATTATTTTTGTTACCAGGTATGAACCAGGTCTGGAAATGTAGTGATGGATGATACAGATACCATCCTGCCTTGGTAGAATTTACATGCCAGGGAAGAGGGAGGATGATAATAATACTTCTAATTTATTGAGCGTGTCCTTGTACCAAGCTCTAGACTAATATACATTCTCTTATTTCTTTCTCAACAATTCCTTTTGTAGAAAAAAAATGCCATTATCACCCTTTCCATTTTTCAGATAAAGAAACTGAGCTCAGAAAGGTCAAACTGTTTGCTTAGGCCGCCGTAGCCCAAGGTCTTAACCATGACGGTCCACCTCTTTGTGTCAGAATGGAGTTCGGGGCAAACCATCTCGTCCCCTCGGTCCTTCGGGCCTTCGGCCATATGGCTGTCTCTGCCTTCAGGTGTGGGGTGGCTGGTCCTGGCCTCACCGGTTCTCTTTCCTCCCATCTCAGCAGATGAAGAATGTTCCACCGCAGACCATCCCTATAAGAAGCCCTACATGGAGACGTCGCCCAGTGAAGAGGACCCGTTCTATCGCTCCAGCTACCCCCAGCAGCAGGGCCTGAGTGCCTCCTACCGGACAGAGTCAGCCCAGCGGCAGGCCTGCATGTACGCCAGCTCTGCACCTCCCAGCGAGCCGGTGCCCAGCCTGGAGGACATTAGCTGCAACACGTGGCCCACCATGCCTTCCTACGGCAGCTGCACGGTCACCACCGTGCAGCCCATGGACAGGCTACCCTACCAGCACTTCTCTGCTCACTTCACCTCGGGGCCCCTGGTCCCCCGGCTGGCTGGCATTGCCAACCATGGCTCCCCACAGCTCGGAGAGGGAATGTTCCAGCAGCAGACCTCCGTGGCCCACCAGCCTGTGGTCAGGCAGTGCGGGCCTCAGACTGGCCTGCAGTCACCTGGCAGCCTTCAACCATCTGAGTTCCTGTACTCTCATGGCGTGCCAAGGACCCTGTCCCCACACCAGTACCACTCTGTGCACGGGGTTGGCATGGTGCCAGAGTGGAGTGAGAATAGCTAAAGCGTGGCCTGCTAACTGAGAGCTCGTTGCTAGAGAGAGAGAGAGAGAGAGAGAGAGCGAGAGCGAGCGAGAGGGAGAGAGAGCGGGAGAGAGGAAGAGAGACAGTAGCAGAGAGAACCCCACGGACAAGAGTCTTCATTTCACCCGATGTTCACGTCTACACTCGGGACCCCTAGATTAGACTACTGATCTAATCAGTAGCTTGAAACCACAATTCAAAAAATGTGACTTTGTCGTTTCGTCTCAAAACTTAAAAAAAACAAACCAAAAAAAAAAAAAAAAAAGATGACTCCCATCCCCCCCGTGACCACCACACTCATCAACCGGCCACAGTCACACCACCTCCAGATGTCCTCCCTGATTCGTTCCTTTGGTCTCCAGAAAGTCTTGCCTCATCGAGTGTTCTATCCTGATGTGGAGTTGGAGTCTTTTCCTGTCTTGGTGTTAATGTTGACATTGTTATATAATAAATAATAATATATTTTTATCTTTCACTTTTCTTAACGGGACCCAGTCCCTTATTTTGGGGGTGGTCTGAGGCAAGTATGTTTCAAAGTATGTACTTGTGGGGTTCCCTTCATATATATCACCCCTAAAACCTAAATTTGCCACCCTCCCCTTGACTAAGAAATTACCTACCTCTGCCATGTGATGTTTCTAAAAAGGTTTCCTACGTCCCAGCTTTTCTATGATTGTGTCCTACCTTCCCCATCACCACGGAGCCCAGTTTTGTCTTCCAGTGGAGTCTGGATAAGGTTGGACTCCAGCTGGCGTCCTATCTTACTCAGCTCTCCTGTCTTCTCAGCTCTGGGTCTTTCCAGCCATCTGTCGCTGAAACATGGCCTGTAGCTTCTCGGCCGGAAAGCTTGCTTTGAAAAACTTAAAAAGCCTTGGTTTACATGCAGGCAGAACTGTGATAAGCAAGGAGCAAGGTCTGTGCTGACAAGAGCCGCGAAAAAGCCAAACTAAATATTCGTCCTGATAAAACACAAAGCCAGCCCCCAGCCTCCAAAGCTCCGTTCCTGATGGCCTAACTAGATGCAAAAGCAAAACCCTCAATTCCTAAAGAAGACATACTCGCCAATTAGTCCTAAAGAAGTCACGCCAGATGCCAACACGAAACTGTGGTTATCGAAAGCAGAAAACGGTATAAAAAAAAAAGTATGTAAGTAAAACGTTATTGCAGGGTTCTTCAGATGTAATATTTTACTGGTACTATTTATTTATAAATAGGAGTTCTAATTAAATAATAACATGAAATGAAATCCAGCATGGGAGCTGGCCAAGAGCTTTTAATTTTATTGATACTCAAAACCAAGTTTGTGTTCTTTTTTTTTTTTTCCTTTCGAATGTGCTTTGCTTTCTTGATTTAAAAAAAAAAAATTTTTTTTTTAACTGACCCTAATAAAGAGAACAGGGTAATATGCGAGGCTGAGTATGTCCAAGTTCATGAGCGCGTGTGAGTATGTTTCTATGTGAGTGTCTTCAAGCGATTATGTCTTTTTATGTTGCTAAGCGGGGGGGAGGGTGAGAATTAAGTACTCGTTTCGTATATTTGTGTGCCAATTAATGCCTAATAAATACCATGTGCTTAAAAAAGTACAAGGGACTTGAACACCCATTTTTTTTCCTGTTCTTTCTGCTGACTGAATAGAAGGGAAATTAGGTGGGACAAATACAGAGATATGGTCTGGAAGGTGAATTTTTCAGCTCATCTGCTCTCTCCTGCTCATCTCGAGATGTTTAGAATCCCTTGTACTTGAGTATGATGGAGCTGCATATAGGTACTCACTAATTTATATCCTTGGAATGGAGTTATTTATGTACCTTGAATTTGTGTTGGCATTGGAAAAGAAAATCATCAGGAATTTCAGCTGGTTAAAAAATGATATCGATCATGGAACACCCAATACTTGGTTTTCTGAAGGATCTCTTTGAATTAATTGCTGGAATCAAGTGTTTTCCAGGTCCCAATGCAAGCAACTTTACGGACCGTCAATGGATATTCACAAATTTAGGATTTGTGAGTTGGTCCTATATAACACATATAGGGCAGAACACAACAGCAAATTGGTGAGTAAATTAGTCCTGCAAATTTTTATTTTATCTCAATTATCAAGAACCTTCAATATGTCGCAGTATGAATCAGGAATAACTGGTGTGTTGATTACAAATCATTCATTTAAGCATGACCCCCCTCGTCCTCCCGGATCTTTCCCAGTCGAAGAATTCCTGAGAAGTGTGAATTAATTATAAAGAAATGACAATTCAGCTTTTTTTCAAGTACAATGGAGAAACTAGGTCAATGGTCCCCACAGAGAATGAATTAGCAAAGTCTCGCTGAATAAGTCCTGACTTTGCTCTAAATAGATATTTATTCTGAGGGGTTCAAAAAAAAAAAGTTACTTTGAAAAAATTACCTTCCAAACGAATCTACTAGCTATACAAGATAGTCTTATTCTTTCATAAGAACATTAGAAGAATACCGAATTGACGTCCCTACCCCAGCTCTCAAACAGTTGCCACCCTTGGAAAATCATTCAAAACGTGTCACAGCAAGTTTCATAAATCAGAAAAGGGGACGCTCATTTCATAACAGATGCAGGTTAACCTCTTTGTGTTCCAAACGATGATGATAAAGGATCTTTTCACTGTCTTGGTAGGTTTAAGGTATAATAGCCAAATATTCTTGTCATTTTATCACTGTTTGGATGTCAAGAGGCACAACACAAATTGTCCTATCCCTGTAATATATTTAGTGGATGCTTGCTCTGAACTAGCCATGTCGTAAGTGCCAGGAAAACAATGGTGAGCAAGGTGGCAGAGGTCGTGTCCTCCTGGAGTTTATGGTTTAGTGAGAGAAACAGCTTAAGTGATCATCTGCATAATCAAAGGTTGCAAACGCAGGAAGAACTGTGAGGGCAGCACACAGGATGCCGTAATAGGATAAGACAAGGGGTCCTGACCCGGTCTGGAGCAGGTGACTTTTGAGCTGAGCCATGAATAGTAAGTGAGAATTAACCAGGTGAGGAAAAGCATTTCAGGCAGAGGGAACAGCTTGTACAAAGATCCTGAGGCAGAAATGGTGATGGCAGAATGAGATGTCAGTTCATTAATGTGTAGTCATCACCTTGTCTACATTTATTCATTTATTTGACAAGCGTACCTTAGGGTCCCACCTTGCATGGTAGACACCTTTACTCACTGAGGACCTACTGATTGTGTTGGGCTCTCATCCAGTGACTTCTCACAGCTGCAGAGGACAGACTGGATTTGTAAGCGCGTAGGCTTCTTTGTACTTCAGGGAGGAGGGCTATAGCATCCTCCTGGCTTCCCGGTCCAACACTGAGCAATCGAGTGTGAGACTCAAAGTTCTGGGGCAGAAGAGCATCAGAACTTTCAGAGAGTCAGATCATTAGTATTCTTGATCTCAGAAAGGTTAGGAACATGCCCAGCATCACACAGCTCATGTGTGGCTGGGCTAAGCATGCAGCCTAAGCTGCTCTAAGCCTTACTTTCCTCCTTCTCTAAAAGGAAATAGTCTGCCAGCTTCAGATGACTCTTGGGAGGTTTAAATGGAAATGTCCAGTAACGTAACTATCACAATAGGTGTCTATTTTCTATAGCAGATGTATATTTTTAAACTGATGAAAACCTATTTTTAATGAAAAAATAGGAAATCTCATAAATGGCTGGTTGGGATGAAAATAGATAAACCTTTTGGGCAAAATATATTAAAAGCCTTTAAACTGTGCCAATCATTTTATCTGATAATTCTACTTTGAGAATTTGGTCCTCAGGAAAGAATCAGGGGTGTCCATAAGTATTTCTTTTCTGGGAAGTTCATCGTGATTTTCTTAAATCAAAAAACTAGAAACGGCCTTATTTTCCAAGAATACGGGGTTGGTTAAATAAATCAGCGTGCACCCATACGACGGCATAGCATGTGGCCATTAAAAAACACATTTGTGGAGATGATTTGAAGAAGATATTTAAAATATATTGTGAGTAAAGGAGCCGGTTACAAGTCACACAGGCACAGCTTCTCCGTTTTATTCCATGCACCTGCATTGTTCACATTCATGGGGAAAAAAACCCAGTTAGGGTATACAATACAATTATAACAGTGGCGGGACTGCGTTCAAGTTTTCTTCGTGTTATTGGGTCTTTCTCATTTTTTGTGTGAGTGTGAAGATGAATTATCTTTGTGATGAATAGAATGGGTAAGTTAAAATCTAGTTTATTTTCATCATGGATCAAATCGAGTTTGCGAGGAAGGTGGGGGTACCCCATTCTACTTTGAGGATGAGGGGATGGCAGTCCATTAAGGAGTGACAGATTTGGGTACCAGTACCAGTCAGCCAGTTGCTAAGCACGGGACGTTCTACCTGAGAAGCCAGGAGACTTCTGGATGCTTCTCTCTGTCTCCACTTTCCACTGCTGGCTTTCTTGCTTCTCTTGGGGGTTTGGTTCTTGTTCTGAGGTGAACTATTATTCTCTTGATCACACACATACACAGACACACACAAGCACACACGTGTTGAATTAAGCAGTTGTAAAATCTCACTTTCATTCTCTAACTGACCTGGCTTATAAAATTCACTTTGCCACTTACTGCTTCTGTGACCTTGGGCAAGTCATTTAACCACTTTAACCCTCCATTTAATCACCTACAAAATGAGAATAAGAAGAGTACTTACCCCAGAGAGTTACTCTAGCAAGGATTCGATGAGATGATGAGTATAAATTGATGAGCACAGTGCCTGGTATAGAGGAAATGCTCATTAATTGTTAGTTAATAAAAAGATTAATTAGTATTGGTTATTATTATTATTATTACTATTATTTCTTCTCTTCTTCCCCCTTCTTCTCCTCCTGCTCTTGTTGGGAAATCACCCCTATGATCTTCTATTATTTTAATACAGACGTAAGCTCATTGAGGATTAGAAAAACATCACCATCGTCGTCGTCGTCGTCATCATCATCATCATCATCACCACCACCTTCAACAATAATTAAAACAGCTTTCCACCTGGGCACCATCTCGAGGATGATTTAAATAGCTAGCTTTGTAAAAGACTATCAATTCTGGATCCTCTATGGCAACAAAGAGGGGACAGAAATCTCTACACCCCAAAAGACTAACAATCCAGCACCTGTTCTATCTGACCTCAGGATGCATTCTTATATCTCTTTAAAAAGCAGCCGCACATGTTAATCCTATTGACTATATTAAGAAACTTAGTCCCTGTTCCAAGAACTGTGAGTGTTGGGGTGGGAGACAGCCTGGTATGCAGGTTGAAGGTTATTCCTGGCAGAGTTTTCATATTTGACTGACATCCCTCCTCTATTGATATTAGTAGCAGAAATGGTAATAATAGCTTCCATTTATTGACCATACTATGTGCCAGTCCCTACACCAAGCAGCATGCTACATAGCCCCATTACTGGGAGGTCGGGACCAATCTGATCCCCATCATACAGATGAGAGCACCTAGGCAGAGAGTTGAGGTGACATATCCAAGGTCACTCTGCTTGTGGGTGGCTTGGCTAGACTCCCATATGTGATGGGCAGATCTGTGCCATCTCTGCCTTTTCCCATAGGCCCAGGAGAGGAGATGGGGTTTCAGGGGGAGATGGGCAGCTGCAGTGTGCCAGGGAAGCTTCTGTGCCTTCAGGTGGCAAGTCCTTGGAGCCTTCAACCTGTGGAAAAGTAAAGGAGGTTTTGTGACTTTGTGGCTGAAAGCTGACAGCCTCGAAAGGGCAGGTGGGACTGTTTGGCTTCCTGGTCTCAGACGCCCAGCTAACCCGCTCATGTGCGAGCGTGTTCTTCTCTTCCCAAGCCTCGGTCTCCACCCCTCTATAGTAGGGGTGATCAGATCTCCCTCGCAAGCCTGGGGTGGAGATTAAAGGAGAAAGTTTGCCGAATGTGCTCAGCAGGGCACCTGGCCCACTTAAAAATTGATCAAAGATCGACTGTGACCTCCCTCAAGAGGCTTTGCTGTCCCCAAGACCAGTTAGGAGAACCCCTTTTTTCCTTGGCACTCATCACAGCTCACCCATCTTCACTGACTGCAGCTCTTCTTCCCTGGAGTCAGGGGAGCTTTGTGAGGCAGGAGCATTCCAGTCTTGTCTGCTTGTATTTTCATTTTGAAGGTGTTCACTAATCTCGTCCTGAATGGGTTCATAAATGACTCAACCGATGTGCTTATCAGAGGACGGGACTCTATGAGCAAGTCAAGGACTTGGTGGCATCCCCAAATTTCAAATGTAGTTAAGGGGGACAGCTCAGTGCACGCTGACAGAGTGCCACCTCAAGCAGCCACCCACGATCTGTAGCCACAAGAAGGGTTGCATAGCGATCAACCACAAAACCTCAGAGACGTACATCAACAAATATTTATTTTTGCTCATGGGCAAAATGAGCAACTGAGTGGTGGCTCTGTTGAATCAGCTGAGTGGCTTTGTTTATCATGGCCAAGTTCAGCTGGTCTTGGCCGGGCCCATGTTCTGTGATCAGCTGATGGGTTGGCTGGGGGCAGGTTGGTCTAGGATTCCCTTGGATGGGATGACTTGGTTGTGCTCCACATGACTTCCCATCCCCTGTGGGCACATAGATCACATATATTCAAAGCCAGGACGTGCACAGTGTATATATATATATATATATAAGTCACATACAGGCCTTTCCTTAGGGAACTCCATCAACCAGGGTTCAACCAGAGAAGCAGAACCACTCAGAGATATATGGGTATCTATCAAGAGACTCTTTGGGAGGAATCGGCTTACGTGATTGTGGGGGCTGAAAGGTGAGGCTGAAATCCACGGGCAGGCCATTAGGAAGGGCGGTCAGTGTATTTGTCAGCTCAGGCTGCCATAACGAAATACCATAGACTGGATGGCTTGCAGTTTTTTTATCCATTACATTTATTTCCTCACAGTTCTGGAGGCTGAAAGTACAAGATTAAGGGGCCGTCAGGGTTGGTTTCTGGTGAGGTGTCTCTTCCTGGCTCGTGGACTGCTGCCTTCTTGCTGTGTCTCTCATGAGGTCTTTCCTCTGTGCCCACGGAGGGAGGGAGGGGGGGGAGCAGCAGCGAAGTTTTGTGAGAGAGAGTGAGGCGTGTTTCTGTTTATAAGGACGCCAGTTCTGTTGGATTAGGGCCCCACCCTTCTGACCTCATTTAACCTTAGTTACCCCCTTACCTCTGTCTCCTAACATAGCGGCGCTAGGAGTTAGGGCTTCAGCATAGGAATCTGAGGGGCAGGAGCACAATTCCCTAACAGGCAGGCGGGAACTCTCGGGTATGGCTGAAATTGCTGTCAATAGGCAGAATTTATTTTTTCTCTTCGGGGAGTTCTGCTTTGAAGGCCTTTTATCTGATTAAGTTAGGCCCACTCAGAGGATCTAGAATAATCTCCCTTACTTAAAGTCAACCGATCGTGGACGTTAATCACGTCTGTCCTAGCTGCAAGGGAGGCTGGGAAGTGAGGTACCTGGCAAAGTTGATCTGGATAATCTTGACTTGCTTAGGGGTCATCTGCAGGGTTTGAGGGTGGGGTATGTTCTGCGCCTGCTCCCTCCATGCAATCCTGGTTCTGTTTACAGAGGTGAGATGAGGGAAGGAGAGGACGGTGCTTGCTGAATAGATGATCATGGTGTCAGCTACGAATT
This sequence comes from Pteropus alecto, assembly GCF_000325575.1. Lineage (NCBI taxonomy): Eukaryota > Metazoa > Chordata > Mammalia > Chiroptera > Pteropodidae > Pteropus > Pteropus alecto. The sequence goes on along the minus strand of NW_006433949.1, from coordinate 1,633,697 downwards.
CCTTGCACACCCCGTGTCTCCTGATTCCACAAGGGCTCACATCTCAGCTCCTTCACTTTGCAGGTAAGTTCTCAGCTTCATTGTGATCTGGACTCGGAGACTCTGGCTGCTCAAGTGTATCAGACACTCAGTGGATGTCACAAGCCAAAGATCGACTCACTGACTTCGCTTTGTAGCATAGCCCCAGGCCACTATGCGAGGAACCCCATTTTAATCTCTGAGGTCTGAGGCCCCTCGAGATGTTGGCTATTATTATTCTGAAGACTTTCAAAAAGAGGACATGGAGGCCTGGGTGTCTCCAAAGTGGAGGCAGTGCCTTGCCTAAGGCCATGGGGTTATTTAGTGGCAAAGATGAGGCAGACACCTGGACGAGATTGTATTTGTTCTAGATTCCTTGTGTGATGGGTATCTGGTATTTTGTGGCCTCCCCGCATCCATTCCTCCTTCTTTTGGAGATGACACCCCAGTTTCGGGGGAGGGTTTTCTCTCCCTCATTGTGCGTAGTCTTGGCAGACATAGCGGATGCTGTCAGTATCCGGCCCTGGCTCCTGAGCCCATGCTCCAGGTCACCTGCAGCGGTGGGGGAGGGGTCCCACACATGCCACGCTTCCTGCTTCCGGCATCCGTGTCTCTCTGGCTTCCGGTATGCAGTTGGCCGGGGAATTAAGTAATAAGGAACAAATATTGGTTTGTAAAACCCCAGCTTCCTGTCCCTTTCGTGGGACAATTTCGAGTATATTTTACACAGTCTCCTAGTGGGTCCCCAGAAGGACTGAGTCCTGTTGCTCACAGAGGTGACCTGTCATTACTATACCCTTCCTTCTGTTCCTCACCTCATTTTCCGCTCCTTCACTCAAACAAAACACTGTACCCAAATCTTTGTTCTAGGGTCTGCTTTGAGGAAAATCTAAACTAATAGGGTAATACAAGATCTTTTCCCCCTTAGACAAGAAGTTGGGAAGTTTTGACTCAGGAAATGCTTATCCTCTCTCCTCTCTCTTTCTCTCTATTTCTCTCTCTCTCTCTCCCTGCCTCCCTGCCTCCTTCCCTCTCTCTCTCCATCTCCATCTCTTCTCTATCTCTCCTCTGTCCTGTCTGCCCGAGAGAGAGAGAGAGAGAGAGAGAGAGAGAGAGAGAGAGAGAGAGAGAATCTGGAGTGGAGGAATAAACAGACTGAGACGGCTAGTGCTCACCGGTCTAATCTCTAACCAAACTCTTTTTAAGTTCTTCCCACCTAGATTCCCAAGATTGTCCCTTTATTATGAGTCCGGCTCTCCAATCTTCCCTTCACGTCTGTGAGTTCCCTTTCAAAGCTGCCACCCACGGTCATATAGGTGGAGTGAAACGAAACCTTCGGAACACATCGTTCACGTTGGTCATCTATCTGAACGGTGCCTTTTGGACTTGTGCAGTGCACAGCCGGCCCAGCTGTTTGTGGTAGCTCTGTACCATTGATACTTTCAATATCTTCTTTTCTTCAAAACAGCTGATAGAAACCTTAATATGGAAATAACTTGGAGAACTTCTGTTCCAGCCTTCTGCCTTCAGGTAAAGGAAGGTCTGAATCATGAATGTGAGAGAGTTGCAGTGCAGTTAAATCCTGCTGGACACAATTCAGGTTAAAGTTAGTCCCTAAAACAAAGGTCCAGAAGAGAGAAAACAAAAAACAAAAAAAAACAGTTGTTACAAGGAGAACTTAAGGCAGAAGATTGGACTTTGCTTTCTCAATACCAAGGGTATTACAGGGGTCGAGGCTTATTTTCCAGTAACGTTTATACACTCGAAATAACTTATCCAGAAGCCCAGCCATTTTCAGTGGTCCGTTCCACCTCTATCTGCTTCCTGCCTACTTTTCCTGGAGAAAAGTACAGTTGAAGGGAAAGAAGAGGGGGGGTGGGGGGGGGGGTGGAGAGAGAGAGAGAGAGTGAGAGCGAGAGAGGAACTCAAGAAAAGCTTTTACATTGCTCTAATTTCTGAAACATAAAAGCTATTCTTTTAGAGTAAATCCATTTTTTTCCCCCTGTGGCATTAAGGATAGAGAAATTCCTAGGAAAATAATTTGTCAAGTCCTGACTGATCAAAGATACATATGAAAGGAACCCACTTTTTTTTCTTCCCAGGGAAAAAAACCAGCCCCCCACCTAAGCTCAGAATGAATCGGCAATTCATTTACCGACTGTCAGATAAAGTAGCACAATCCGCATCACGTCTTGAACGGGGACGGGACCAGAAGGAAGCAATTCTGTGCCCACTGAGTGTACAAGCTGGGGGTATGTTAGTGATTAGAGGGATTCTGGCCTGGGGGAGGCAGAGAGATATGACTCAGATTCGCAAATGCACCATAAATCTCCCTTTTATTCAAAATGTGTGTTTTATAGTCGTTTCCTGGCCAATTGCTGCCTTGAATAAATATATAACATATCTGGACTTAGCTTTTAGGCGCAGAGCTGGCGTTTGTCTGGAGGGCCAAATATTCTTGCTATTTCCCAGAGCTAGCAAAGAGCAAATAATGCAAATCTCCCTTCTCCCCGACTCACCGGCCACATACTGCATCGAAAATAAAAACGGGGGTTGGTGCTAATTGGGCCACGAGAGATAACGCAACACTCGGTCAGTTTGGTTCATTTCTTATATTCTCCAAACAGGCTGCCATTCGATTCTGTCACCCCGATGCCCTTCAGCCAGGCACACACCAAACGAAGTTGCAGCTTTCGAAACTCATTGAAGATATTTTGTTAGATCTGCTAACTCAGACGTTTGGCCCAGGAACCTTGATTTGGAAGATCAAGGGTTTCCAAAACAGTTTTTAGGAGATGTCCATTCGTTCTGGGAACACCAGGCCTTCCCACTTCTGGCCCATCGCATCGAGATTGCCACCACCAGAGGCGGGAAAGGGAGAAGACCCATGGCATTTTATACTCCTTTCCTCCCCCTTGCCATCAACTTCATTTGAGTTTGGAGTTCAAGACCCAGAGTGCTTTTATAGCCCTATTTATTGAGGGCTGATTATATGCTAAGCATTTTACATATTACCTGGCAGAGGCCCCAAACTTACCTTTGAACTTTTTAGACATCAATGCCAAAAGAGATACCTTCTCAGTTCCAAGAGTCTCGGTATAGCCCTGCGAGGCTGCAGGAACCATTCTTATCCCCATTTTGCAGGTGAGCAAATAGAGGCTGAGAGGGGTTGTCACTCGCCCAAGGTATTATTGCTGTAACAGACAAACGCTTTTACTCCTTCATTTGCGACGCTGGACACTTGCAATGAGCCCAGCTACAAAGCCGAAATGGCACCGTCTCTGCCCTCAAATAGATCTCAGTCCCCTGTGACATTAAATGTCTCGTGTCTGGATTCCTGTGAGTTAGCACAGGGTCTGGCAGGAAGTGGGTGCTCTGAGACTTTCTGCCAAATTCCCAAATTCCTGACAGGCTGGCTGAGCTAAGCTGGAGAGAATGTTAATTTTGATATATACGCAGAGGTTCATGAATACACTTACGGTCAGAGGAGATGTTTGGGGAGAGGAGAGGGCTGTGTCCGGTAGAGCCTTCATGTTACAATATCAAGTCAGGATCCTGGTGTGGAGTGTGGCTTAAAGGAGAAGCAGGGTGGAGGCGTGCGGGGTGACTACCTGGGGTGGAGCTGAATGGGCCACCTGGAATGGAACCCCACCTGTGCCACGGCTCCACTGTGCCAAATCTGGGAAACTTCTTTAACTTTCTGTAAAATATCGATAAGAGGATCGCTTGTGAATTAAAGCCGTGAAGGCATAAGGAAGGATCTGTTTGCACAGATCCTCGCCAAACGTGTAACACACACTCAGAAAACAACACTGACTGCAGATATTGTCTGTCTCCTGACTGTTTCCAAAAAGAATCTTTGGCTGCAAAAATACATGCGATCCACAGACCAAAAAAAAAAAAAAAAAAAAAAAGTAAAATGATAAAGCCAAGCATGATTAGCACATATCGACAAATTTTTGGTCTTGGGTGGCAGATCGTTTTTCCAAAAGTGGGCACAGCAGTATTTTTATCCCATATTGTCTTCCAGAAGGGGAGTCCGACTCTCCCCCTTGATTATGGGCTGGACCTCGTGGCTTACTTCTGGCAAATGCTCCCCAGCCCTAGGGGCCGAGCTAAAAGCAGGCCAGGCCCCGAGTAGGGAACAGGTGGTGACCTGCTCTGTCGGGAAACCTCCCAAGGCTAGGTCATAAGAGGTGGTACCACTTCCGCCTAAGTTGCCCCTGGATTGGGACACTCGCTCTTGAAACACAGCTGCCACTCTGTGAGGATATGCAAATGAATGCACAGGGGGAGCCCAGGAGGACAGAAGCTGAAGCCCTCGGCCGAAGCCAGCATGCACCCCCAGACACGTGAGTGAAGAGCCTTCAGGTCATTCTGTCATTCTGCCCCCAGTTCCTGACATCACGGTACCAAGACCGATCAGCTCTGCCATGCCTCGTCTCACCCTGTCCGAATCTCTGACCCACAGAATCCAGAAGCATAAGAGAGGGTTGTTTCATACCACATTTTAGGATATTCAGCCTCCAGAGCTGGAACACCCTGTGTAGTTAGTTCATAGAAGTGTATTTGGCTCTGAGCTTCCTTCTGCTAAAACAAGGAGAGAATTATAGTTACTTACAAGAGCCCAAAGAGTTTGTAAAAGACAAACAAATCAAGATGTTTGCTAAAAACCAGGAAGGAATTTTCCCCTGGGTTCTTGTAAAGATGATGTCGTGCTATGTCATTTTTTTGGTGATGTTCTTGAGGAGACCATCGTGCCGAGCCCAGTAACAGCTGCTATGAAACTTTCTCTCCTGGGTTCCCTCCTTATGCTGCCAAACCCCAAAATCTAGTGGTCCAGAGGCTAAAGTGAAAAATCTGGTCACCAAGGTTTCTGCACATCTGGTTTAATCTAGGGCGATATTTTATAGAATCAGTAAGCAATTGAGGCCAGACCCTTAACACCAGCACCCAGAGGCCAGGCCCTAAAAGGATCTGTTGAAGAAATAAAAAAATAAATGGCTGTACGTCAATTCAGACAATCCTTCATCGACATGATTTCTCACCACAGAGGAGGACAAGAAATACCCTGGTTTAAGGTAAAAAGTCAGCTTTCAAACTGAGAGACAAGTGGGTTCGAATCCCATCAATACCTTCGATGAGCCGTGTGACTTTAGGGGAGTTACTTACCTTGTCTGGGTCTGGTTTCCTGATCTCTGAGGCAGGGAAGATAACACCGCCCATTCCACAGTGTAGTAAGAGCCGCGTGAGTTTTTAAAGGCTCACGGGGCACAGCCGAGGTCAGAGTGATCAGCCGCAGGCCTTTCCCTTTCGCCCGCTCTCTCTCTTTCCCGAGTTTCACACTCTCCCCCGGCCACTTGAGAACAAGTTTCAGTTTCAAGTGGTTCCCTTGGGAATGGGGCCCCAGGTAGGGGAGCCAGGGCGAGACCATCTCGCTAGCACTCAGGACTGAGCTAAAAACAGGCCAGGCCCAGGGTTGGGGGTAGGGGGGTGGAGGTGACCTCCTCCCTCTGCAAACCGTGTCCCTGCTCTCTGGGGAAGCCGGCCAGCCAGGGTGCCCTGTCCTAAAGGCCTCATTTCCTCCCCTCCCCCAGCACCCTCCACGTCGGGCCTTCTCCTCTTGAGGAGGGAACTGTAAGTACTTTAGACAACAGGCCGATAGTGTCAAAGAGATGGATGGGACAGGCAGCTTATCTTGCTTAAAGAGACACGACCGGCTGGGCCTGTTGCTTCTCCCCCTCCTCTTCCTTCCCAGCCTGTGAATTTAATTTTCTTCCAGACACACACACACACACACACACACACACACACACACACACACACCCTGGGCAGCCTCTGTTTCTCAGGAGACTTTACCTCATCTTCCTCCCTCTCGGCCACTATTCTTATCACTTATAAAGCTCGGAGAGCAACCAGGACACGAGACTGTGGCCTTAGAGAGACTGAGAGTAGATTCTGCAAATTTGAGGTGGGGGCAGAATGAGGGAAGTGTCTTCCCCTCCCCTCAGCAGAATTCTCTAAAAAAAAAAAAGAAAAGAAAAGAAAAGAAAACAAGGAAAGAAATCAAGAAAAAAAGAAAGGAATCAGTTCCTCCTTATTCTTATTTGATAGTCTGTACTCCAAACCGCTGGGCTCACAGTTTAGATTCTAGAATTGTATTCCAAAGCTTCGGGGCTTTGGGGCTGCAGGAAGCGTGTGAAAATAAAGGTGCTCAGGGTTCTAGCCCAAAGTCTGAAGTCACAGGGACAAAAGGGTAGAATATCTGCCCCCAGGACAGTCCTAGAAAATTAGAGATTGTGAATTCAGGAGGAGCTTTGGAGCACCAGTGATCCTAAGAAAAAGCTCTGGAGGGCCCAGCCACTTTCCTTCTGAGCTCCTACCCAGGGCAGAGGCAGTGTTTCTTCCCCGGTGGATAGTTAGCGATGTCTGGCGACACTATTGATTGTTGTGACGTGTGTGTGCTTAAAAGGATGCTGCTGGACATCAGGGTAGCCATCATAGCAAGAACTGTCCAGCCCCAGCTATCAACAGTGCCAAAGTGAAGAGATGCTGCCCCAGAGGAGTACAGTGCAGATGTATAAGGAAGAACACTCAAAGTGGAGCCTTTAAAAGCCAAGATTTACAAACAGCTTAAATATGCATTAATTAGGGGACTGATCAAGTGAACAAGTCTTGTTCCTAGCTGCAAGTTAAAGTCACTGGGAATTATAGTATTCTGATACTTAGCTCCTGACCTCAGAACTGTCACTCAATTTGTCTGGGGAGGGGCCTAGACATCAATATTTTATAAAGAACCACTCTCCCTTCCAAGACACCTCGATGGTTTACTATACAGCCCTAGATGAATAAACTAGGTTCTATCTCTCTTCCGGAATACTATGCGGCAGTGAAAAAGGATGAGGATGATCTGTATGCATCTGGATGGCAAGATTCTCACACACTGTTGAATGCAGGAAGCCAGGTGCAGAAGCATATGTTCAAGGCGTATCCATTCAGAAGAAAACAAAACAAAGCAACTCCCACCCCACCGGAAAAGTCTATGTACCAGTAATATAGCCACACCCAAAACAAGATGTCCTCTTGTACGAGGTACAGTGGAGGTCAAGTGTAAAAGGGGTTCTGGAAAGATACATGCACACTAAATGCTGTCAATAGTTATTTCCTGGGAGACGTTGTGGGGTACAAGATTGGGGTGCGGGTCCACGTGGCTTTATCTGTCAGGTTAATTTTTTTAAGCAAGGAGAATGTATTCACGACTGTTTAAGTAAAACTTAATTACAACAGGAAAACCGAGGAGAAAATTGGGAATATGGTCACTTAAGGCTGTTAGAATCCAGTGAGGTCGGATATTGCAGGAACACCAGGCCTTTGTCAGCTAAGGCCTGGGTTTATTTATGTATTTAATATCTGGAGGCAGTGACTTCTCACTGGCTCTGGCCCCGACACCCCAGCTTTTCGGCTGCCCTGAGCTTCTATGTCTTGCCAAAGCACTGGGCAGCTGATTGGAGCAGAGGCTGACAGCCGCTCGTTTTATTGGTGAGTGTCATGTCCAGGGCACTTAAACTGCCAGATTTCTCTCTCTCTCTCTTTCTCTCTCTTTCTTTTGAGAAGGCTCCTGTCAGTGATCAAAGCTGTCCCGTGTCTCTGGGGAGGGCAGGGGAGAACAGAGGGGGCCGAGGAGGCTGTCCCACTGCAAGGCGCTAAGGGTCCCCACCGGGATTCAAGAAGGGAGAGGGGAGTTGAGATGGCTCAGGAAGGCGGAAGGGGTAGAGGGACCCTTTGGGGTAGAGTCATTCCCACCGTCACGCATTCAGCCATTCCCCATTTATTGCACATCTACTAAGTGCCAGGTCCTGCGCCAAGTGTTGATGATAAAGAAATGAAAAGGCATTAATTATCTCTGCTTTCAGTGAGACAAACATTCATTTCTCTAGTCAACAAGTATTTGTTGTGTACCTACTATGTGCCAGCATTTGCTAGGTGCTGGGAATGTGGAGGTAACAATAATAATGATATGTATTATTATTATTATTATTATTATTGGTAGTGGTAATATATTAAGTACTTACATAGGACATACTATGGCAGGCACTGTGCTCAGGTTTAATATACATTAACTCATTTAATTTTTAAAGCAACCTTAGGAAGTACATTTTATTCTTATCCTTATACACAGGAAGAAATTTAGGCACAGAGAGGTTAAGAAACTTGCTCGAGGTCACACAGCTGGTATGTGGACTAGCTGAAATGTAAATCCATGCAGCTGGCTTAGGAAAAGCCTCTGCTTTTACTCACTCCGTTATACTTTTGGTAAAAAATCGTGGACACCATCTTCGTCCCTCTTGTAGCTAAAAGGCAAGCGTGTGTGTTTTGGGAAGTGGCGAAGTTCTCTGCTTAACTCAGATTAACCACCTGTAAATGAGGTTGATGTATGTCATCGTGTGGGGACGTGGCGAAGGCTGCTCAGAGGAAGTGTTCTTTAAGTCGCAATTTGAAAAGGCAAGTAGAAGTCGACTATCAAACTAGGGAGGCAACGCTTCTCTCTGCAGAGGAAATACCATGCACGAAGGCCCTGAGGTGAGTCCTGAGCTTAACCAATTTTTGGAACAGGAAGAAAAAATCAGGATGGCTGGAACACAGGACATCTGGGGGCAGGGTGGAGAAGGTCAGAGAGAGGGGAGAGGGCCAGGCCACAGGGAGCCTAAGAGAGACAGGGCCTAGGAGTTCGGTCTGCTCAAGCCTGGGTCTTCGGCAAGGGAACATGGACACCAACTCACGCTGGCCGCAGTGAGGAGGAGGGCTGCGGGGTGTTAGTATATAGTAAGTGCAAAGGTGGGAACAGAAGAAAGTGACTCTTAATCCAGCCAGAGAGAGTGAGAGGTCAGGATCTCCTTTCTCTTTATGCTCATTCCCTTCCAATTGACACCCCTAATTCCTCCCCTGCTACACGCCCCCCCACCACAGCCCGAATGTCCACACCCACTCGGCACTCAGGCATTCTGGTTTTTGCCTTGTTTTCTGCATGGCCGCCTTGTCTCTGAGTAGATTGGGGTACAGATGACTGGGTACCCACCTTTGGGGCCTCTCAGGCAGACACTATCAGTTCCTTCTCTTTTTTCCTTACCCCGATCAAGGCAGCAATAGGCTCAGGGCAATTTTATGCCTTTTTTAGGTCAACTACTTATTTTCCCAGCTTTTCTTGCAGTAAGAAGGAGCCACGTGACTCAGTTTTGGCCAAAGAATCATGGAGGAACTTTGTTGGGGTTTTTCTAGGAATATTTTCCCTTCTTTTTAAAAGGAAGTGCCTTTCTGTTTGTCTTTTCTTCGCCGATTTGGACACTGGAGTAAAATGTGATATTTGGTGCTCCGGCAGCTATCACGTGACCATGAGACAAGAAAGATGAGATTGGAAGCCAACATATTAATATGGTGAAGACGAAAGATGGGAAAAGTCTGTACCTTTCGTGAAATTGTTGAGGAGCTGCAGCAGCTCTGGGAATTTTTACCCTCGGATTTCTCGTTAAGCGACCTTGTAATATACAATATATTTTAATATCGTTATGGTTCATTTGTCTGTTACTTGCAGCCGAACATATCTGGAATGACAGAGCATGGCAGGGAGAATGGGAGGCTCAGAGACCACCTCATTCACTTCCCCTCCTGGACGAAGGAGAAAACTCAGGCTCAGAGAGAGGAAGGGGCTGGTTCAAGGTCGCACAGCAAATCACTGGTAGAGCCAAAGGCAGGAACTTCTGCCTCACTGGTCTAAATGGGAACCTAGGCTATCCCAGCCCTAAGAACACACTCCTGCTTGTGTTCTACGGGAAGGTCTCCGTGGATGACAAGAACATCCAGGAAATGTACATTCTCACTTCGTTTTCCATTTACAGAGACATCAGCTGCATCAGGGAGAACGCCAGAGAGATCTTAGGTTTCTCGTTGCCATTGACATAGCGGAAATAAAAAGTCCTTGAAACAACCGTGCATATTAGCTTAGGCCTTTGGGCCAGGTTAAGAAACATCACACCTGAGTGTAAAGGTATCAGGCAACAAGGAAGGAAATACTGTCGTCATTCATCCATCCATCTGCCTACCCACCCATCCACTTATCTGTTCATTTGTCCATCTATCCATCCATCCATCCATCCATCCATCCATCCATCCATCCATCCATCATTCATTCAAAAAATATTAACCAAATAGCACTTTGCGCCAGGCACTGTGCTAGACCCTAGAGGTAATTGATGAGTGGGACGCTGTAGTAACAACTACAACCGCCATTGATTGAATGCTCATTCTTCACTCAGCTCAATTGTATTAGTTCAGACTCTTTGAGAAGTAGATACTAAGATGAGACAGGACCTTCAGGAGGTTTACTGAGGGGGACCATCTAAGGAGAGCAAATAAGGAGGGAGTTAGAGGAGGCTGATAGAGCCGTTAGATCTGATACACCTGTCCCCTGTGAAGGAGACAGGGAAGGAAGGAAGGAAGAAAGGAAGGAGGGAAGGAAGGAAGGAAGGAAGGAAGGAAGGAAGGAAGGAAAGAAGGAAGGAAGGAAGGAAA
>NW_006433949.1:1607650-1623084 GCF_000325575.1 Pteropus alecto | reverse complement strand
AGGAAGGAAGGAAGGAAGGAAGGAAGGAAGGAAGGAAGGAAGGAAGGAAGTTAGTTAGTTAGTTAGTTAGTTCGGGTCAGAATGCTGTTTTAAGGAAGGTTCAGCAAGGCCAATGAGAAGTCCTTGAGCCAAAGCCATCCACCCAAGGAATCCCGTGTCTCACAGGAACACACCTGCCTTAGTGTCCCTGCTGTGCTCAGTTCTTGGCTGGGAGCAGCCCAAGGTAAGTGTGGCCTCGGTGCCAACCCGGTGATGGGTTTCAGAGTGCAGCAGCGGCTGGAGCCCTTGCTCAATTACTCCTTTCATAGTTGCTGGTGTGCAAGGAATATTTTCATAGCTACCACAATATCATTTCATTTAATTTTCCAAACTAACCTATGAAGTAGCAACTTAAATTGATTCGGTCGAACTCATAAAACTGTCCTAAAGAAAATGTATTATGTTCCATAGCAGTTGAGGTGGCGCAGCAGCAAGCAGGGCTGGTTCGTTCCATCACCATCCAGTTAAAGATCCAGCCTCCTTCAAACTTCTTGCTCTACTGCCCTGAGCCCTCTGATCCGCTCTTTGCATGGGCATCAGCCAACTTCAGCAATGCCAGTCCCTACAATCAGATCTCACAAGGTCCATGGCAGAGGAAGGGCTGTCTGTCCTCTAATGTCTATTTCCTAGAAGCTCCTACACACACCTTCTCAAATCTCATTGGTCAGAATTGGCTCAGGGGTCCCTTAGAAAGATCACCAGCAGGTGATTTTCATAACAGGCTTTGTCTAAGCAGGATTCTGCCCAGCAGCTGGGGCCTGACTATCCAGAAACACAGAGTCATTTTGGGGATGATTCAGTCAACAGATTCAGGGTTTTGTCAGCTAAGTGAAAAAGGGTATTGTGGGTATTGAATCTGTGTCACAGGCTGGGTTCTCTGAAGAGCAGACCCTACGATGGAGTTTGATGTGCAAGAGGTTTATAAGGGGGTGCTCTTGGGATCGACAACTGTGAAAGAGAAGAAAAGGAAGCAGGATGAGCAGAAGGAGGAGTTGGGTAGCGATGCAGTCTTAAAGAAGGTTTTAGCTGACCCCACAGAGATCCTTGTATTAATTACAAACTTAGCAGCTTAAAGTAATGTGCATTTAGTAGCTCACCGTTTCTGCAGGTCAGGAGTTCAGACATAACTTCTTTTGTTCTCTGATTCAGGGTCTCTCAGAGCTGCATCAAGGTGCGAGAACAGAGTGGGGTCTCATCTCAAGGCTCAATGAGGGAAGGGCCTATTTCTAAGCGCATATGGCTGTTGGCAGGATTCAGTTTCTTGGAGGTTGTGGGAATGTCAGCCTCAGAGTCTCACTGGCCGTTGGCGGGAGGCCACCTTTGGTTCTTAGCCATGTGGGCTTCCTCGACGTGGCCACTTGCTTCATCAAAGGCAGCAAGGTCTGAGAGGGAGTCTGCTAACAAGACAGACCATCTTATGTGATGTAATCACAGAAGTGACATTCTGTCACTTTGCCATGTCCAATTGTCAGAAGCAAGTCACAGGTTCTCATGGGGAGGAGATTAAACAAGGACATGAGAATCAAGAGACAGGGGTAATGGGGGGCTATATTGGAGTCTGTCCACTGCAAACTCTAAAGCTGGGGTGTTGTTTCAGAGTCATCCCCAGTAGGGTCGAAGGGGTCAGACCTTTATGCCACTCCGTTGAGCTGTCATTGGATGTGGGCTGTCCCAGGAAAGGATATGACCTTGGATGAGTTGGCTTTCTGCTGATGAGGCAATTTGACAACTGAGGGCTATCAGCTGACAACCCTTTAGTCCCGAATGAGGGATCTAGGAGCCACAGCTACACAGTGTGCAGCCAGCAGGATCTGCTACACGTGTTATCCCTATTTACAGACAAGGACGTGAAAGTTACACCTTGCCAAGTCCACACATTAATAGATAATTAACCATATTCTAACCTAAGTCCGCCTGATCCTAAAGTCCACGTGCTTAACCACTGCTTTATGATTCCCTGATAGGATTTACAGTCTAACTATGGGGCAGACGGATGGCCCGATTTACGATAAGCTAGGAATAGTCCTGATGGTTGATTCTCCCTGCCACCAGATATACAGACTGCTAATCACAGCTTCTGGGACATTTACAGGTAAAGATGGGTTGTGGAAGGTGGTGCATAAGTGGGTGGCAGTGATATCTCATAAGCTGATGGACTTTTCTGAATCTAAGTGTACTAGTCAGGGTTGGCTAGGTAACACTGCAGTGACAAACCTCCCAAACTCAGTGGCTTAACATTCTGGCTTTTAACACAGTCTAATGTGGGTTGGGCAGCCATCTCTGGCTCTTCTCTAAGTGGCGATTCAGTGATCCGGTCACCTTCCATCTTAAACAAATAGAATCCTGAATCATTGAAGAAAGAGCAGAAGATTATAGGTGTTGTTCGGGGAGTCTCATGGCTGAACCTGGAAGTAATGGATATACTTCTACTCCCTTTCATTAGCTAGGACCTCGTCACGTGTCTTCACTCTCACAAGGGATCCTGGGAAATAAAGGACTGAAATGGAATTTTACGGGCACGGCATTATCTCTGCCACACCCACCAATGTGTCCAAAAAGGGAGCAGACAATGTGAGTTGACAGCTCTCTAAAACTAATATTTATGATTGGGTTAGGAAGCTCCAACACTTTCTCCTCCAAGCCCCAGCTTTGGCATTCTAATCCTGCCTGTGGAATATTTGCTAGTGGAAAAAATCAAATGGGCCATATTTACCAAACCTTAGAGCATGGATAAACACCATCGTCCCATGCCTCTAGAGTCCATTTGATCCTCTCCTGGGTTTCTTGAAGCTCTTTGCAGTCTGTGTGGATCCTAGGAGTCTCAAGTCTGAACCAAGAGACCCTGAGAAGAGAGGGAGAAGCTATCTGGCTTTAAACTGTTCCCAGACGAGGGGGCTCCTAGCGCCTAAGCCTCGAGGGGAGAGACACTTGCCTTGAGAGACCGTTTGAGCCCACACCTGGAAGAGATTGATTGAGAGACAGTTAATATGGCTGCGTGATTTATGAGGAGGAGATATTATAGCCAAGGTGCGTGGGGGCAGGGGGGTGGGCGATATTGGGTACTTACTGCTGGGTCAGGAAACACTTGATAAGGTCCCACAGTGGAGCTCATTGCTCAGGGAGGAGGGGGAAGGGCCAGACAGCCAGTGCTGGGAGAGCTGGCTCCAAATCCAAGTGTGGAGGGGGCTGGGGGATGTGGAGAGCTTCTCCCATGGATGGCTGGTTTCGGTGGGACCCAGGGCTCAGCCTTGCTGCCTCACATTCATCATGTGGATGAATGGTCCCACGTGAAATATCCCATCTGTCAGGAGCCCTCCGCGCTTGCTGGCGTCCATCGCTTCAGCTCATGTCCATCCAGTGTCTACTTGGTGCCAAGTGCTTAATTCACACACATGTCTGAAACCAGACATCTCTGGGAGAATGAGTGTTCCTCTGGCTTGCTGCTCTCCGAACCTCACTCCCTTTTTCTGAATTAATAAGAACACTCTCTTCCAGGAGCTTAGCTGATCCTTGTGCCCTTTTGGACATGTTGGTGATTTTTTGTGAATTTTGTGTCAATTGCCTACACCTCAGTTTCCCATCCGTAAAGTGGGGATAAGTAAGTTTTTGCTTGTCTCACTTGTAAGAATGCAAGCATAATATTAATTTAATGCTTAATAGCAAGGATTTTGGAGCCAGACACACATGGATTGGAGTCCTGGCTCCACACCCTACTAGCTGTGCAGCCTTGAGCAAGTTACTTAACCTCTCTGAGTCTCAGCTGATTCGACTATGAAATAAGTAACAGCTACCTCTTAATGCCATACAGAATTAATATGATGATATGGGTAAGGGGCTGACCTCAGGGGCTGCTGCATAGCATGAACTTAACAAATGAGACATAAAGTAATGATTACTGATAATACTAGTATCGAGAATGGATAAAGGGTATGCACAAGAAAGTGTTTACAAACACAAGCAATTGTTACCATCGACTGCATACCCAAAGATCATGCCAGCTCTGTCAAAAATAGAAATTCTAGAATTCCCACAAACTATTGTAATGTTTCCTTTAGCCGATTTCACACATCTTGGCCACGCTTCCATCAACCAGTTGGAAAATCGAGCCTGAATAAATAAGTCCCTATTTAGTTTCTATTGTCTAGAAAATATTCCTCTGGAAAGCTCTATTGTTTATATCTTTATAGGTCAGTGAAGGAGACATTTAACTAAACAAATGGATGAAAATATCGTCTGATAAGGGCACCTGATGGAGTCAGACAGTTGGGGATGAATGTCGCCCTGAAAAGAATGATCAGAAAGTCATTTTCTGGAATGACCCAGGAAATGATTCCAGGAGTTGTGACATTGGAGCTGGGTTTGTAAGGATAACAGGGATCTGGCAGGCACTTTTTGAAGCTCCTTCTTATTAAACTTTTCTGTCAATTGATGGGTAGAATGCCTATAAAATTTCATGGCTGAAAGCAAAAGCATCATTTATGTCTTCAGGGGAAACTGTGTTGTTCCTAGGAAGACCTAAGTTCTGGGAAGTGTGGGTGATGGAAAGAAGGTGGAATAACTAAAGTTATGAGATGGACTTTTTTTTTGTAGTGGTCCTCTTGTGGTTTTTACTATCTCACATTCATTTCCTCTTTTTCTGACAAAATCGCCTCACTTTTCCCTTAGATATCCACCTATTTTTTACTTTCATTGTGGTGTAGGTAAAATTAACTGTACTCTCTATCTCCCAGGATGTAGACATTCCCCAAACCTGGCCAATCAGAGAAGCCATTCCCTAGTGGGATTCGCACAGATTGGTTTAGAGGTGGTCATGTGACTTTAAAGCAGGCCAATGAGACTCAGCTTTGGGACTTTTGCTGATAGCGTTAAGAAAGAGAGGCTTCCTCTTTCTGTAGGTTTTGAAGTTGGGTGGATGTAGGCTGGAAGTTCTGGGAGGCCACCATGGGGAGAAAGTTGGACTGGGCTTAGAGCTAATAGGGAAGAGAATGGAGCTGAGCAAAGAGAAAGAGAGAGACCAAATTCTGATGGCCTCCACATGCTCTAGCTTTTTGGATGCTTGAGTTTCACTTCTCCCAGGTTGCTTAAGCCAGTCTGACTTGAGTTTCTGTTGCTTGCAGTCACAGCAATCCTAAAAATTACACCATGTATCTTGCCTACATGCTTGGAGCTGGTATTTCCATGGGGTTGCAGGTTGAGTTCGCTGAGAGGCTGACTCTAAGACGGAGATTAAGGCACAGGACCTTTATTGGCCCTCGGGACCAACAGATGTGGAAAGAGAGAGAAAGAAGCGATAGGCAGTGGGAACAATTGAGCTGTGAGGCAGTTACAAGGCTCAAGCTAACCCCACAGGGAGCGCTGAAGCTGGGATGGCCTTTCTGAGTCCTGAGTCGAGAGAAGGAGGCCTGCTCCTTCTTGTGGGATGCCCCGAGAAGGGAGTGTGACTTTGGGAGAAAGGGCTTCCTTCAGCCAAAGGCAATTTTCAGAGAGGCTGCCAGCTAAGAGCCATCAGCTGGCAACACTCCTGGCAGGTGAGGGAACAAATCCTTTAGTCTCGAGGAAGGATCTGGGCAGCACAGCACAGCATCCACTACAATGCGGACCCTCTCTCAGTTGCCCACCATCCAAGGTCATGTCTCTTTAGTTTTATGTGACCTACTCTCTCAGCTTTGCGTATTCTGTAAATGCCTGCCACCGTGAGTTGGATAAAGCACATGAGAGGAAGGGGAGAGCTGAATGGAGAAGAAAGAACACCAGAGGAGGCAGAGAGCTCACATGTCAGACAAGGACTTGAGCATCTTGGGCTCCAGGGAAAATGGGGTCACGTGCTCCGAGAGGGAATGATACCAGTTTGCTGCACTGAGACCCTGTGAGAGCAGGACACCCTTCCTCTTGTTCACTGAGCTATTCCCAGCCCCTAGCACTGGGGCTGGTACATAGTAGGTGCTCAAGAAATATGTGCAACCTTGACTGAGCCTTCTCCTGCACACTCTCACAATTAATCCTCATCATGGACCTGCAAGGTGGGTATCTTTTTGTAAATAATAAAAGGAAAACTTAAAAAGATAAGTGGCAGAGTCGGGTTTGAATCCCTGTCTGACTTCAAAGCTATTGTTTGTGCTGCTCTGTCATCTGAGAGAATGTCTTAGACTATTCTGCAAGGAAAGGAACACACATTTAGGAATAAGGATTTGAGACTAGAAACAGAAATGGAGCTATCACAGTCCAAGTTTCAGAGTCCAAGCGCACAGTTTTCAGAGGAAAAGAGTATGATGTGGGAATAAGACAGGCAGAGGCCAAAGCATTCATTTAAGAACATTTATTTATTCAGCAAATATCAAAAAATAATACATTGAAAATGAAAATGTTAATAACCACACATTTTAAACATTAAAACATTTCTTAATTTATTTAAACCATTAAAATATCTAATAGTAATAATACATTTAAAACATTTATATAATATTTATACGTATTAAACACTTAGAACACATTTAAGATGTTGAACATTTAGTGACAATAATGATTATTATTATAATTACCGAGCTTGGCCTAGACTATCCACAGCTGTTTCATTTACTCCTCACGCTGATTTTATGAGGCAGGTTCTATTATGATCCTCCTTTACCGATGAGGAAGCTGGGCTTCAGAGAGCACAAATAAATTGTCCAAAATCACACACGAGTAAGTGGGGTTTAAATCTAGGAAGTTGGATGCCCCAGCCCGGCTCTACCCCACAAAGGGAAAAAAGCCAAATAAAACAATGTTCCTTCTCGCCAGGAGCTCAGACTGGAAAACTGACTGCCCCGTCGAGACAGAGGAAAGGGATGGGGTGGGATGCGAGGAAGCAGGGAGGGGTCCAGACGCTCAAAGGACTGCTGGCTGGTCTGTTTGGCTTTGCTCTCACTGGCCCTCCCTCTTCTCAAATGGCCAAAGGGAAACAGATCCTCACCTTCCATCTCTCAGCCAGTCAGTTATTCACTTGCCGAATTCACTCATTCAACACAACTTGTGTACACGCCGAGTGTTGTTCTAGATTCTGGAAACGCAGACGTGAGCGAGGCAGTCAAGGAATCTGCCCTCTTGTGGCTTATATTCTAGTGGTGGTGGGGTGGTCACTGGCAACAGGCCCTCAAATAACTAACGAAGAAGGTAATTTCTCACAGTGAAAAGGAAATAAGCTGGGTGATGTCATAGAGCATACTTGGGTGGAACCTAATCTAGGTCAGGTGGTCAGGGAAGGCTTCTCAGAGGAGGTGACAACTGGGTTGAGATTTGATGGTTGAGAACGAAGCACCTATAGGACGGCTTGGTGGAGCCTTCTGTCTGCAGGAGTGGGGAGAGGAAGATGAAGGAAGCTGGCTCCTCGTTTCCAGCTGAGCAGACTAAAGGTAGAGACTTCACTGACCAGCCCAGGAGCACGGGGAATTGAGTCTGCCCAGTAGGGGCTCCAGGGAGCTCTTTCCAGCTGGGCATTAGAGGCTCTGATGGTTAGTTCTTCCGGAAGTCCGTTTGTAGCTTTCCAGAGGACCTGGAGGACATGTCAGCTCTGGAGCCAAGGCTAGAGGCAGCCTGTGCCATTGGAGCTAAGAGATTTAACTCACCAGTCACTCCCCTCCGGGGTCTTCCACAGCTAAACCAGGCCGGATCCCAAGAGGGCTACCATCAGCTTTTCCTTGCCTCCAGATAATGGAGACAGCTGCACTAAAACCAATTTGGCTTTCTGTTTTTATAGGGAATGAGCTTGCTCATAGCTCCAGGGGACTGGAAGGTCACGGAAAGGCACAGATGTTGTATTATTAGTTTTTGGGTAAGGCTGACATTAACACGCACCGAGTCCTGGTTACCGCCTGTTTGGGATGCGGGGGCCGGTAGTTGCTAGGGCAATCTGATCTTATAATAAAAATAAAAGAAGAAAAAGACGAACTCCATCCATTCCAGTGGCACTGGTCTCGCTCGATGGGTTTTTCTTATTGGATCTTCGATCGCTATGGGAACAGCCTCTGGGTGGTTGTTCGTTGGGGTGATTAAAGCTTTGGGTCCAACTGACCTAAGTCCAATTGACCTCTTACTACCATATAACCTCGATTGGGTTTATGCAACCTGCCCGAACCTCAGTTTCCTCATCCGAGAAACGGGGATGGCAGCGATGACCTACATCTCACAAGATTATTAAACACTTACTCAGCACAGCGCCTGGAACATACTAACTAACACAGTAACCACCAGTCGTTGTTACTCTTAATATTATTATTCAGGGTAGTAATAGTCCTAATAGTAGTACTCCCAATTAGTAACGGGAGGTCACGCCATACTTCCAGATGTGGAAACCGAGGCACTGAGCGATAAGGTAGCTAACTTGCTTTAGTCAATCCTTCCCATCTTCCATGTCAATAATGGGCTTTACAGACCCAAAGAGGGGAATTTTAAAAGTCTTCTCGTAAATAAATGGGAAGAAAGCAATCTCTTGGCCCTGGAAATGACTTCCTAGGCGAGGATAAGCAAGTAAGATATTTACGACGCAGTCTCAATAGAGGGGATATTGTTCTGGGCAGACCAAGAGAGCACATCTAAAACGCTTCCACTGTTTTTTTCCTGGGGCTGTCTTTTTCATAAAGAAAGATCTTATTGCTTCTCACAGGGGCTACTGGGATAATTCCAGGTGGTAGCGTGGCTCTAGGAAAAACCCAGGAGAATATCTCAATTGAGGGAGGATTTGGGGGTCAAGGAGCAAGATGAATTACCTCCTCTGGTTTGCAAGGAAAGGAGAGAAAAACATAAAAATGGAATTAAGGTTAGTGAGGGAAATTGGCCAAGGACCTTTTGGAGACGTAGTCATAACAGTAACAGCAATAAAGGTTGGCAATTATAGAGCACCTACTATGTGCTCTGTTCTCATCTGTTCCCGTTTGATCCTTAAAACTTTCCGGCAAGAAGGACACCAATTTTTTATTTTACGAATGAGCCAGTTGAGGATAGACAAGTGAAATCATTCTCTGTTGATCCCTGGATTCCAATTCGAGCCTGGCTGGTCGCTTTCAATGCCCATTTACCCCGCTGCTATCATATTGCCAAGCCAGGAAAATGAATGTGAAGTGGAGATATTTACCCCCAAAAAAGGGAGGCCTGGCCTTGGGGACAGACAGTGGATGTTTGACTTATCCCGATATGTTTGCCCCCTTCTCGCTGGAAAAATTCTGGCCTTTACAATAGCCGTCCTTCCTTGCCAGGAGGTCAGAGGCTGGAGCCTTGCTTGCCACTCCCTTCTCCCACCACCCGCACACCCACGAGTCATTGCCAAGGGTGGGGAAGCCTTTGAAGTCAGCGGTGCCGGTGCCGCTGTGGAGGGCAAAGGCGTCAAGGAACTGTGGAAGGGGCCAGCAGATAAGCAACCTAAACAAGCACCAGCGCCCTCCCAGTCTCAGAATGAGGAATTTCCGACAGCAGGTTGTCCTCGCCTGGGGTTTGCTTCCTTAGTCTCGTTTTTTTTTTGTTGTTTTTTTTTTGAGCCATGAAAGATGATGTTCCCAGACGCAGCTAAGCCAGAAATGGAGGGGAGTATGAGCTCAGAAGTCGTCCAGGAGTGTCTCCCAGAGTTAGCGCTTTGGGCTCTCCCGTCCCTGAGGCTGACTTGCCTGTAGCTTCCTCTCTCTGTCTCCATATCGAAAGAATCAACCTGGGGCCCACAGAGTCCTGCAGGGTGCATTTTGTGTGAATGTACATTTTTCTCTTGAGAACATCGTGGTTTGTATCAGAGCCTCTGTGATCCCTCCTTGAAAAAGGTAAAATATTTTTTGGAATAAACAAATGAAAAAAAATGTAAACAAATATGAAATAGGTAGAGAATGCCAATCCTATTTTTGTTAATATTCATCCATTGTCTAAGGTAGAGTTTCTCCAGAAGTAGAGCTGAGACAAGGATCTGAGTGCCCATAATTTTTGCTTTGTTTTGCTTTGTTTTTGGAGGTGGCCCCAAGAAGCACCAGTACGGGTGGAGAGAAATCTGCAAGAAAAGCAGCCAATACAGACTGTGTTAGTGAACAGGTAACTGCTGTGGGAAATGGAAGTTCAGTCCTGCTGGGTACCCCTGGGACACAATACAGAACATGCCTCAGAGTCGTCCCACCTGGGGGACAAGAAGCTGGAGAGCCTATCTTTCAACTCCAGCCTATCATTGATTGAGGGCTACTCCTGGAGGTGTCATCTCCCCAGACTGCTGGTCTACCCCATGAGCTAAGGCCAGGGGAAGCTCTCAGGTGGAGAGCTGCAAATGCTTGGCTTGCACTAGGAAGCCATCAGCATACATAGGAAGGGTGTGGGCTGAGAGCATATGGGTGAACTCCCCACGGGATCTACTAGATCCATAAATTCACATTGACTTGTTTCATTGCCGACTGCGATTTCTACCTGTGGGAGACACAGCTCTAAAGATGACAACCTTGGATTTCATAGTAAATTAGGAACAGAGCTCATGTAATATTAATAATATAAGTATGTACATAAATGCTGTGGGCTTACAGGTGAGCTTCTGGGCTAAAGCATCATAAAACATTTCATTGCATTGAAAATTAATGTGCAAATGTCACAAAAAAAACTAAAGGAATTGTGAAATTAAGGAAAACTAAAGTCGAGTGATATTTCTATAGCTACTCTAAAGGGATTCAGATAGTTCAAGTTCTAGGTCTGACACCTAGGATTGTGTGACCTCCAACAAGTTGCTTAACCTCTAAACTTCAGTTTTGGTCTCTTTTTTTAACCTGTCAAATAAATACTTGTTTTGTCTTTTTTTTTAAACCGGTCAAATGATATGAATACCTTTTACATACAGCTGTCAAGAGACTTAAATGAGGTAATACATGGAGAGACAGTTGTAGATTGGTTTAGAATAGGTTTATAATTCCTTTTTTCTTCTCCACCCTTGCCACAGTTTGCTGTGTCAGGGGCATACTTTCTTGTCCCGTTGACTTAGGTGTGGCCATGTGGCTTACTTTGTCCAATGGATGTGAGTAGATATAGTATACACTTCATCAAAGTAGAGACTTCGAGTGTACTCATATAATTTTGGTTTTCTCTTTTATACTCCTGCTCCAAACCATGAGAAGAACAGGCCTTGGGTAGTTGAAAAAGATTTAACTTAGGTTCCAGAGTTATAGACACATAGAGCAGAACTGAGCTCAATTCACGGCCTGAGCGAGGCAGAGGCACACCAGCTAATCATAGGCCAGTGAGTGAGAAAGAATACTATTGGTACGAACCACTGATTTTTTGTGGGTTGTTCATTATGCAGCATTATCTCAATAATAGCTGACTATTACACAATGTAAAACCTTTGGCACAAGGTCTAACATACTGTAGGTAGGTACTCAATAAATAGTAATTACTATTATTGTTATTGTTTTTATTACTAGTGGAAAAAGGGGTTGTTAGGCAAATATATTTGGGGTACCCTGTGTGTGATATCCCCCTATGGAAGATTTAGAAATATCATTAGCATATCAAAGGCTTCAACGAGTCCTGTAGTTTACTTTTTTTTTAAAAAAAGGAAACTTGGGAATTTTCTGTAATAAACACATAGTTACATTTTTCAGAGCCTTTTGGGAAATATCAACATGACGGTCTTGCATTTAGGATGGGAAGTGTTCCAGGTCAAAAATTGGTTATTTCCCATCACTCGTCTGATGGGATGTAAGAAGAGCGTAGAAATAGATGCAGAAGCCTCACACCCCACCGGCTACACCAGCTGCTCACACTTTTCAGCACCCTGTTAGCCAATATGCAATTCCCTTCCTTCTCCCTGCTGTTCTCAGGCTGTGTCTGCCAGCCACACATATTTTTGGTGGAGATGAGGGTTGCTCTACAATACTCAGAGCTGTCATTTCACGTGCGTCATCACGTACTAGGAATTTTGCACACGCGATCTCATTTCATTCTCCCCCAAACTCCACAAGGCGAGTGCTTTTGTTAACCCCACTTTCCAGAGGAGGAAACAGGTTTAGAGAAAATGAATGAACTTGCCAAAGGCTACCCAGCTGACGAGGATGGCACCGGCACTCAAACTCACATCTGTCTGATGCTAATTTAAATTATATTGCCTGTTGACGCAGAGAAAAGATGGAAGGCGAACAATTCATTTTCCTTTCTTCCATCCCTGCCACACAGAAGGGAGTGGGTAGCAGCGGAACTAGACTTTCTAGGCATGTGCTAGGACCTAGAAGTAGTTAGGCAGGAGGAGAAGCAGCACCAGGAAGGAAGCCATCGTGGGAGTCATAGAACCAACAGTTTATATGCGGCAGACAGTGTCTTGCCCACGGTCACCTAGCCAAATAGGGTCAAAGTGGAGATTGGAACCTACGTCCTCTGACTCCCAGCTCAGTCCTTATTTGAGGCAGAGCCGAGAACTATTTTCTTTTTGTCTTTAATAAGGTCCCCTATGTTGTTGGAAGCAGCATGATGCCAAGTTAAAAAGAAATTATAGTGTGAAGTACTCCTTGCAGATAGGTATAGACAGCGGTCACTGGGTGGAGCTTCCGGAAAGCTCTTGCCCTTCTTTCTTTTCTTCTTCATCCAATTATGATGGCTGGAGCTCCAGCAGTCACCTATGATTATGAGGCCACCTTAAAGATGAAAGCCAGTGCTCAGGAGGGTAGAGTAGAAGGACACAAGCAACCTGAGATACTAATGGCATCATATACTCACCTAATCAGCTCAACCAGCCCAACTGACTCTGGTTGTTTAATTCCAGGGGCGCCATTCACTGCTTATGCTATGACTGGTCATCCATGGAGTTATGCAATATGGTGGTTCTGGCTACCTTTAAACTTGTTTTACATAAGAGAAGATAGATCTCTTTCTCTCTCTTGCTTATTCTATGTGTCTGACTAGCAGCTGAATGCAAACTGGAGAGATACATTAGTTCACTAGGTTTATGTGCCAGGTTTCTTCCATTTGTCCCTCCAGGTCCATTCTTCGGCCTTCTCCACCCATGTGACTGACTTGTATAGACTCTATCAATGGACTCCTTGCGTTTGGCTTCCAACTAGATTCAGGCAATGGGAGGCACCAATAGGAGATGCGAGGGATGGAGGATAGTGAAGCCGGGTCCTTCTTTCCCTGGTCCCTTCCATGCCAGGTTGTCTAGGGCGGGCAGTGTCTTGACCAAAAGTCTCAGCTTGTATCAGGAGCTCTCGCCTTCTCTTCCTTTTCTCTGGGTTCTGGTGACATTTCCTCTCTTAACTCCTTCAGGGCTGATGATAGTAAGAACTCCTTGATGTCTCCGCCCCTTGCTGGTGTCCTCAATTCTGCCCCCATTGTTGTAAATAGCACCCGTGTTAAATTCTCCCAGTTGTCCTACTTGAGTGAGCCGTCTGTTTCCTGCCAGGACATGTCCCTGGAACCCTGATCGATACAGTTCCCCAGCCCACGTTGGCCGGAACTCCCCTTTCTACTCTGTCCCTCAGCTTCTCTCTCCAGGTGGGCATGCTTGAGTCTCTACTCTTCCCTCCCTTATTACCTTAGAAGCTTTTCTACTCCTATACACTGCCCAGGTTCATTATTATTATTTTAAAAACACCATGCGGTGAGCATTAACTACACGCCACACACCATGTAGGACGCCTTATGTACATTATCTCATTGAGTCCTTCCAACAACCCAGTGAAGTAGGTCATCTGCCCATTCTACAGATGAGGAAAGTAGGTTCCCTCGAGCCATGTGACTTGCTCAAGGCCACACAGTGCAGGGAACAGGAGGGCTGGGATTTGAATCCAGGGTTGTTCAACTCTATTCCTGGTGTTAATGCTAAGCGTGATGCTGTCTTATCCTTGGTTTGAATTTAACTATAATCACAGCTATAGCTGTCACAGCTAGCTCTGCATACATTAAGACATCTCAGAAGAGGGTGTCAGATGTTCCAGTGTGCATAGGAGACCAGTAACATCTCCTACATGTGCATAGGACATCTGGCATCGCTTTTATCCCAAATTATAGGGATTGAGTGCACATTGAAGTTTAAGAGCCACTGGTCTGAGGAACATAATTGGGAGAAACTCCTCAATCTTTAGTGTACTTATCAGTATTGTACCTTCTCCTTATTACCTGAGGTCAAATGAGCTCTTCTCATTGTCTTCAATTTGACCAGCATACGGGGAACTTGCTGGCCCCCTGTGGCATTGCACCAACTTCTGTAAAACTACCTTGGAATAGGCTGTCCCAAGCCAAGCTTGCTGAATGCTTTTCATTTAGCCTATATTTAGTGGTGCCAGCCAATTTGGACACATCCCCAAAGAAAGGGCTCCTGGTCTCCCCAGTCTGAATCATGATTGCCGAGCAATTCCATAAAATCTGCTTCAGAAAGACCCAGCAATTTTTTTGGAGGTAAAAAAGCTAACAAAACTAATCCCTCGCTGTTCCTTGAAGTGGACTCAGATGGAAATAAAATCTTTCCACAAAGTGAGCTTTGGCCCCACTTCCTCATACCGGGTCCAAAAACGACTTTCAGAGAGCATGTTAGCAAGAGCTCTGGCTGGAACTGGGGAAGGCAGGCCTGCCACACGAAGGCGGAGGGGCCTCCGTCACCAGGGAAGCATGCTAATGAGCTGGGCTGTGCAAACATTATTTTTTAATTCTGAAGGTAGAATCAACTGTTAGAGAATTCATCAAACTCTAGACAGGAAAAGGGCTTGGTTTCTGCTCCCTGGCACTGCCCAAAGCTCTGAGTGGAGTTGAGTCGCCTCCAGTTATTTGAGACACGGCCAAAGCCAGACCTTTGGTTACCAGCAGTCCTGGTGGACTTTATGGGAATGGAAAGGCCATTGGCCCTGACTGACAACTGTAAGGGGGCCCGTGGAGACTTTCCGGGGGAGGCGGGATTGTACCGGGCAACGTAATGGCAGAACATGCTTATTTCTCCATCTGAGTTTGTCTCTTTGGCCACCAGGTTGCCCCTCTGGCTGCCATATTAGAAGCTAAGAAGGCTATTAAGGGAGACAGGTCATAGAGAGGGACCTCTCACTTTTTTTGTGCGAGTCACTTGCCTGCGTCTCCCCAATTCATTTCCTGCCCTTTCTCGGCTCTCTTCTGTATAGCAGATGGCTGACTACTGTAAACTACATTTCCCAGTGTCCCTTGCTTCTAGTTAGGTTCAGCCAATAAGAACCTCCAGATTGGAAGATGGTGGGAGAGGCTAAGGTCATTCTCCCACACCCCACACTCTCTCGTGTTTGAGGAGCCTCTCTGGGCTTGGTGGCAGCTCCAGCAGTGGTTGCAGCTCTCCCTGTGTCCATCCAAGGTCCCGATTCCTACCAGGCAGCCCCGGCTCCCGAGTTCTGGTATTACTACCTCCTCCCTTTGTCTCTTCTGTCTCAGGGTAGTGGTGGCTTCTTGCTCTTGCTAATATCTGA
>NW_006433949.1:1600401-1607619 GCF_000325575.1 Pteropus alecto | reverse complement strand
CCTTTGTGCCTAGTGACCTATATTAAATCCTTTCTCTCAAACTCCCTGGTTGGGTGGCTTTGTCTTCCAGACTAGAGATGGACCAATAAATGTTAAGACACTGTAGCTGCAATTTGAATGACATCGAATGAATAAGTATTTATAGAGACTCCATTAGTTGATAACTTGGGTCCACCTAAACAATTTATTGCAAGGACACAGGTTATTCCAGTGATTTGAAAAAAAGAAAAACTGAACAGCTGATCCTGAACAAATAGAAAGTAGAAAGCTTCCAATATCTAGATAGCAAGAACTAATAGGACAGTCTCCTTAGGGTACCACATTTGAGAGGAATCGGCTCCAGCTACCTTCCATGTTTTTTTCACAGTACTCGCGATTCGTTTCTTAGTAGACAGAGGCTCTCGTGGCCCTAATTTGGGTCCCACGGCCCCTGGTTGACCGGAATGCACAGGGCACTTTGATTAACGGTCCCATCAAAACTGAAAACAACTGGGAGAGGAACTTGTATTAGTTAGGGAACAGTGTAAATTTTTTTTGGCGGGGGGGACACAAACATTCAGTCTATAGCGTTTCCCTTAATTAATTTAATAACGAGGGTTTCCCACGTGAAACTGCAAACCCACAGTACCCTAAGCATAGTAGGTTGCTTTTAGTGGACCGCGCTGACTTGGATGCCTACCATCTTTTCCAGCTAGCAGCATCTCAGTTCTCCTTTGACTAGTGTCTATGGTTAGATTGCTCGTTTACTTCGAGTATCTCTTCTCTCCTTCGATAGTAAGGAAACATAAAGTTCATAGGAAATCAGTAATTACTGAAGATAGAGAGGAAAGAAGAGCAGGGTAAGGACATAGAGAGTGACAAGGTACAGTTAAGAGCAGTCTCTCTAAGAAGGCGAGCATAGACCTGAATGAATTAAGGGAGCGAGCCAGGCAGAGCAGACAGCAAGTACAAAGGCCCTGGGGTAGGAGCATGATTTGCATGATGGAGGAAGAGCAGAGGCCAGTTCTCCTGGTGTGGGATGAAGGAGGGTGAGCATGGTGGGAACTGGGGTGGGGAGATCACCATGACGCAGTTCCTACAGAGGCTAAGGATTGTGATGAGGACTCTGGATTTTATTCTGAGTGAGTTGGGAGCCTCTGGACCTTTAGAGTTGAAGAAGGATGGGACCACGTACATTTTAGAGCAGGTCACTGACTGCTGTATGGAGAACAGACTGGCAGGGAGGAACACAAGATCGTTATTCTGTAAGTCTATTATCCGCATAGCCAGAGGAAGGGCGAATGTCAGAAGACAGAAGAACAGATGGGTATTGGAAGTTAAAGATTTAAGTAAGAGTTCAAGACAAGACTGAATGGGCAGCTACAGGCCCATGCATGATTCATTGCCAAAGGCAGGAAATGGACAGGATTTACTCTGGGAAATCCAAGGTGGGAGCAAATACTTCTACCCGGGGAGAGCAGGTAAGGTATTATAAAGGAGATGGGGTTTGAGCAAGGCTTGAAGGACGAGGTGAACAAACTCCAATCCATGCCACGGCAGGAATTCATAATTAGAGGGAGAACTTGGGCCAGGCGGGTCTACCAGTTAGTCTCGGGCCAATCAGGATTATTAATCCATCCAGCTGTCACGGGTGGGTGAGTGAGATAGATGGCTCTTCACTCTGTTAGCACTGGCTGGGTCTCTGAATCTTCCTCCAAAAGCTCTGAATTCCAGCGTCTCTGGCTGGCAGTCTCGGCTTCCAAAGGCAAGGTTAGTGAGTGAACTAGAAGAGCCTACGATGATGACTAAAACACACAAGCCCGCTCCCCAAGGGGCTCGTGGACAAGTGGGAGAGTGAGACGTGAAAGAAAAGGGAGAAAAATAGCCTTACAAATAATCGGTGAATGTTATGCTGGGAAATATCAGAGCTGGGGAGGGGCGGGATGGAGGGAAGTGACACTTGGGTGGAGACCTGAAGGAGTCTCAGCTTTTGTGCAAAATTGGAAGGAAGAACATTGGAAGCAGAGGGGACAGTAGATGCTGAGCGTTCAGGGCGAGAAAGAGCTTCCTGGATTCAAGGAAATGCGAGGAAGGCAGTGTGGTGGGAACAGAGTGTGCAGAAGAGTTGTGCACGAGTGAAGATTGTCCGTCATCTCACTCCACCACCTGTGACAATTCTCCCCTCCCCGCCCCCCACCGCCACTTATTTGGAGCAAAGGCAGAGAAGGATGCACAGGCAGGAGCACAGAGTTTCTGGGTATATTATTACAAATATCTTGCTCTTGTATGTGGAATAATGTGGGCTGGGGGTGAGTAGCTGAGCATCGATGACAATGGTCACTGCGCTGATTTCCAGTACAGCTGGTCCTCGAATGACGTGTCGTTCAGCGTCGTTTTGTCACGATGTTGATGAGATGCAGTAGAAACTCAACTCTCATTCACATCAATTAGCCTATGGTGAAACTGGTTTCATTATCCACCCTTTCTCCACATTTCCAAGAATCTATCAACGGCGTTAAGTGAGGACTTACTGTATTCTCATCAAGAAGTAATAATTTCCCGGCCTGACAAAGTCATGAAAACTCACTTTAAAACTTTATTTTGCCAAGCACCGGGTTCTGCTTTCCCGGCTCAATGGTTTAACTTGTCTACTTTGGGGAGCGTTTTGTCCCCAAGGCTTTGGTGGTCTGGACAGTTTGCTGAATTGCTACTGTGCCCAGAGATGTCAGTTAGCAAGGAGTCTTTTTCAGATGCAAAGGCACTGCCCTGTAAAGCCTATTCAAAGTTGCCAAGAAACCAATCACAGCTACTCAGGAAAAATGGAAAAACAAACCTGCTGTCAGGGCAGGCCCATGGACTTGCCTGAAAGTAGCTTAAAAAAACGATTTTGTTTCGAGGGCCCAGCAGATGTTCCAGCTGAATCTCCTTCATTCCAAAGTCATTTTGTGTTCCACGGCATCTTAATTCCTGTGATTCAGATTCATTTGCACCCAACTCATCCAAAGGGATTTGTTTGGTTTCCAACTCCACACAACATCATTCGATACCCAAGAAACCTCACGATCCACGAAGCCTCACCAGCCAGGGGTGTGCTGCCAGTTCCAAACAGGATCCAGAATGAGTCTGGAGCCCAGCAGGCAGAAGCCTCATCACTTGTTGGCAGCTGTGTTCCTTATTTTTTGTTTTGTTTCCAATTCGAGTAAAGGATTGGTCCCTGGATAGTATTTTAAAGAGGTTCTTCTCAATCTCTCCATTCTCTGTGACAGGGATGATCATTCATTCATTGAACAGGCCTTTAGCGAGTACTTACTATGTTCCAGGCCTTGAGCTAGAACTGGGAACAATACACAGCGTGAATATGACTCATGTCCTGCCCTAAATGGAATTTGCAGTCCAGTGAGGGAGCTGGTCAGTAAACCCTAATGACATATAAAGTAATTTAATTGCAGGTGCAATTTTTCGACAATCAACAGTTGTCTGTTGAATGTCATTCCAGGCACTGGAGATACAGCAGCGAAAAAAATAGACTCGGCCAAAGTGGGGGGTGGGTGTTAATAGTACTGAGGTTGAGATAACACACATAAGGCTCAGGGGCTGTTATTATAAGTTTAGCTACATGGCTCTAATTTCACAATGGCTCCCCAGTGCTAGAGGGTGATAATGTCCCAAGAAAAGCTGGGCTTTTCTTCTTTATTGAATCGGCCCAATATTGTTTTCAACTGCACAGGTTGTGCAGTTGTAAGTCACGTGTATTTCTCTGAGCCTCAGTTACCTCTTCTGTAAAACGAGGCTAATAATAGCATCTATCACGAAAGACTGCTGTGAGGATTAAGAGTTGGGCTTGGCGCAAGGGTAAACACTCAACGAATGTGAGCTATTATTATTATTAAGATTATTGTTTTAAAAGTTATTGCTTTTTGTGGCTGAGAGTCTTAATTTGATTTCTCCATTTCATGATAGTAATCGACTCTTTAGCGGATACGTGGCTACTCAGCATAAAAAAAAATACATTTCCCAGGCTCCTTTGCAGTTAAATGGGGCCATGTGATTAAGTCCTGGCTAATGGAGGTATGAGCAGAAGTGATTTGTGTAGTTTTCACCTTGTGCCCTTAAAGAAGAGGGATCTCCCCTAATCTCACACCTCTCGGGTGCTGGACACTGTTTTGGGCTCCTTGGATTCAAAAAAGAAGAATAGAAGGACCCGGTTTTCAAGGAGCTCTCAATCCTTCATCCGTTATTTCATTCGACAAATATGTTATGGTCCTACTGTGTGCCGGGCACTGGACTGGGTTCTGGGGAGTCAACGGGGAAGAGAACAGAGAGGGCCCTTACTCCTATGGAATGCATGTTCTAGTTGGGCGGGGAGGGACAGAACATAAGTACATAAATCCATAAGGAGGCGAGGTAACTGCACATTACCCAATAGAGTATGATATCAAGTGAAGGAGGAAAGTGTGTCTAGAAATTAGGGGAGGCCTCTCTGAGGAGCTGATGCTTGAGCTAAGACATGAATAATGAGAAGCACCCTTCACAGGAAGATCTGGGGGATGCACGTCCTAGACAGAAGGAATAGCAAGCCCAAAAGCCCTGAGGTAGGAATGAAATTGGTGTATTTTGAATAATATCAAGAAAGAGAGTGGATTAGAGCAAAGCGAGCAAGGCCGAGATGGTAGAAGGCAGTGTTTGGGAGGTGGGCAGGGCCCTGACCGCAGGAGTCCTTGTGTTTAGATTATAGGAGTTTAGATTTTATTCTTATTACAAAGAGAAGCTATTGGGGGGATTGAAACAGACGAGTGAAATGATGTGAATGGCACACAGAACATCTCTCTAGAGTACAGGGGGACCAGAGGGGGTTGTGGGAAACCGCTTAGGAGCCTGTTGTAGTCACCCGGGCAAGATCGGCTCAGGTAATAGAAATGCGGAAAAGTAGATGAATAACAGATGGATTTTGGAGAAAGAACTGACGGCATACTACAAAGATGTGGAGGGCTCACTCCCTGTCCTCAAGCAGCTCATAATCCTGCGAGGGAGATAGATACGTGGATGGATAAATATAATACAGTCTGGTACCCACAATGAGAAATCCTCGGACAGGCCTACTTCATCGCCGAAATTGCCATTGACCTTGTCGCATACCGTGCTCTTGTTTCCCACGGAAAGTTCCTTGAGAACTGATTCTTCTTTGTGTCACTGATAGCTCTTGGCTCAACGCGTGGCACGTAGTTGTTGTACCACAAATATTTGTCAGATGTCTGGAGAGTTAAATCAACCCCCGACATTAATTATTAATATCAACAGAATGCTAGTTAATATTTACTGGAAATATTATGTTCCAGGCGCTGTGCTGGGTACCAGGTTTCCATAGTTTTAAGTCATGCCTACCATAACCCTTTAGGGTAGATTTTTTATTTTCACCCGCATTTTGCACTTGAGGAAATCGAGACTCAGAGAGGTGAGGCAAGTTGTTCCTGATGACACAGCTTGTAAACGGCGGCATTGGCATTTGAACCCGGCTCTGCACGACTCCAGAATCCAGGCTCTTGGAAGCAAAATTTTATTCATTTCTTCTTTATGGGTAACCAGGCCTGTTTTTATATGGGCTCTCTCACTTCCTAGCTGTGTGCCCCCGGGTAAGCAACTCATCCACTCTGCCTCCCATCTCAGAGGATCTGTAAAATTAGGTAGGTTGGGGTGAAGAGACTGTCCAAGATCATAGGGGCACACACATTTTTGTTTCTCTGCGGGCTTAGAGTGTGACGAAGGAGGACTCTAGTCAAGGTCAACTCTGCCACTTATTGGCTGTGTGGCCTTAGGTGAGTTACTTTACCTCTCTGAGCTTCATCTGTGAAATGAGGAGGATAATGCTAACATCCATTTCAGTTGCTAGAAGGATTAAATGTGGCCATAGCAAACAGCCAAAGCATGATGGTCATTATCGTTGTTATCCTGGAGGTGCAGGTTCAGGGTTAACAAGAGGGAGGAGGGGCTACTTCAAGGACCTTTTTCTAAAGTTACAGGAGGTGTACCTGAGTTTCTCTCAACATGGATTATTTGCACTTTGAGTGTCCTCTTGACCTACCGCTCCCTCCCACTGCCCTCCTCCTATCCCCCCTCGTGTGATCTGAGCATCTAAACCCGGTGATTTTGGCCTGAGAGGGAGAAGCCCAGTAGCGTTTTGGAACTATAAGAGTTAAGCATCAATTCAGCTCACAAATGCAGAAAAACTGCACAAAGACACTGGGGAAATAGATCTCATCTCTGATAAGGAGTGAAAATGGAGCGACTTCTTCCATATGGCCGGCGAGAGAGGCGGGCAGGAGCCAGCGGGGTCTGCGGCACGCATGGCTGGTGACCGACCAGCGGGCTGGGGACGGGCAGACCGGCCTCGACTTTGGAGGGACCAGGAGAGAGTGAAGTGAGAGAGAGGATCTGAATCCTGGAGGGGGAGCGGGCATTGCCAGAGCCCACTCGGTTTTTCTTACGGGTGGCAGCAAGAATGTGTGTCGACACCTGTCGTTTTAAAAGAAAGGGCAGCTTTAACAGGCCAGGACCCTGGTTCGGAGAAAAATCACACAGCCTATCTTCGTGAGCTGTTTGGCAAGACCGAAGAATGTACTTTTCCTTAAAATCGGTGTCTGGAAAATAAATTAAATACTGCTTGAGTGGAATCGGATCGCCTGGCCGTTTGGCTAGATTCGGCGCATTGATGTGGGGTCCTCGCTGCTGCTCTGCCCCTGACCTCTGCGCTGTGCCCTCTGCCTGGAGCACGGGTCCCACCTCTTTTTTCCCTTTTACCTGGATATTTACTAACCCTTACATAATATAATAATGTTGCCTGGCCAGGCACTTTCAAAGTGCTTTCTAAAATATTCACCTCCTTCTAAAACAACAACCTCTCTAATCCTTCCAACAAGGCTGTACAGTTGGTGTTACTAACCAGGAAGCCTCAGTAACGTGTCCCGTCTACACGCCTCGCCTAGAGGGTGGCGGAGGTGGGCTGTGAACATACGCAGCCCACCCCCCAGGTCCACATTTTCCTGACCCTTAAGGAGCCGGGTGATTTAGTTTCCTTCTGATGTCTTCATCACCAGTTAATTGCCTTCGGTAAGGCGTGAGGATGTCACAGAGTTGCCCGTTCAGACTTCCTTCAACAAGGAGCTTCCGGTTCAGAGGCGAGCCATGCAGTATGTCACAGCCTCCAGCTGTGGCATCTTCCAGACCTACCTAGGCTTCCTGCTG
>NW_006433949.1:1599834-1600391 GCF_000325575.1 Pteropus alecto | reverse complement strand
AGATCCAGCGGACGATCGAGCGTGACAGAGGTACTGGGCTTGGCCTTATTTGTCCAGTGGTCTGTGTTCTGGAGTGTCAGCCCAGACTCCGTCGAATTCGAGTCACAGGTGGAGGCCCACTGGCCATTCTGCTTTCTTCCCCTTTTCTTTTCCCCTTGCCTCATGAGAGCTAGAGCCTTGTCCACAGGCCAAGTCTCGAACGCCATGCCTGGTGGATGCTGTATATTTGTGGTGGGGTACTATTTTTTAACATGCTAAGTGAAATCTCTTTCTGGTGTTTTGATATTTACTGTTATGCTTCAGATTATGCCTGCTCCTCATTTCGCCGTCCCTACCCCATCCAAGCACAGTTTCAGAGAAAAGCGAAGGCAGCAGGAAACAAAGGAAAATGGAGACTAGCTGTGACTTTTGAAATTCAAAATCCTATACCTTTTAATGGGAAACTCAGGTCATAGACAGTGTACTTGGTTTTTCTTAAGAGTGAGCTTTCATTCCCTGAGCTGAAAAGGGACAGCCGGGAGGGAAGGGAAAAACTGGAGAGGGTTGAGGAGGGAAAG
>NW_006433949.1:1578725-1599730 GCF_000325575.1 Pteropus alecto | reverse complement strand
AGGGAAGGGGGCCGAGGGAGAGGCTGAACAGACATACGGGGATGGATCAACCTCCTCCTGAGGGAGCATCTACAAGCCAAGTAGGATCTGAGCAGCACGAAATCATCCAACGTCCCCTCCAATGGCACTGCTGTCCTTCCTGGAGGTGTCCACCTAGGACTTCCCTTTGACCATGGCTGATATGCCACTTGTTGAACAGCCAGTCCATGGGGCCCTGAAATCTTCTTAGGTTGCAGTGTGACTTTCTCCTTTGAGCAATTTCTCCTTTTATTGTCCCAGACACTCATAACATAGAGGGGAATGGAGGCAAAGGGTGGGGTCCTGAACAGCCCTGAGGTGGGCAGTGGTCCAGAGGACCAGAAAGTCCCCCACGTGCTGTGCCTGGATGGGGCTGAACAGGACCAGCCCATGCTAGCCACTAAGCTGGGGCAGTCTAAGAACTTCAGGCTTTATTTAGGTCTTAGCTCAAATGTCACTGTTCAGAAGGGTCTTCCTTGGCTTTGGATGAAAGTCCCAGATATTCTCCAACTAACGTGTCCACTCCCTCCCTTTAATCACCATCAGAAAACGTCTTCCTTGTTTATTTACTTGGTTAGCATCTCTGTCCTGCCTGGAAGGTGAACCCCACAACTGTGGGATATGGAGGGCTCGTTGATGGTGCCATGCCCAGTGCTTGGTCCAGGGCAAGCTCCATTTCCATCCTGAAGGAGACACTCAATACTCTGGAAAGAATAGTTGAACTCCTTGTCTTCAGAATAAAATGCAAAGAAGCAGTGTGTTTCTGCAGACCTTTTACTGGCAAATGGATGAACGCATCCATTTAGAGGGGCGTGAAGTGGAAGGGTGGGAATAGCCACTGAAATGTTGATCGGGGTCAAAACAGTCATGGGAATGGGGAGAAGACCGTCTCAGTAGGAACCGGAGGCCGTGTTGGTGAACTCAAGAGATGGAAATGGTCCAGGTGGACATCTCTTGCCTGAGGTAAGCCATAGGACGCCAATCTGCCTGTCACACTTCCACTACTGTGAGGTGGACCTTGGCCAAGTTTGAAGGTATAGCCTCCTCCCCGCTGACTTTCATTTCAATCGGATAAAATTCCTGATCGCTTAACTCCCTTTATAGTCTTTAAAAGCATCTCTGCTAGAGCCACAAATCCTTCACGGGCCATCCCGAATGGGAACACCATTGGTCTGTTTTCTGCGTGGCTCCTTAGTGGGCAGTAAATCAGTCTCCTCGGCTCACTCCGCCCTCAGAGCCAGAGATGGGAGCTACTCGCCAGAGTTAGTCAACAGGCCAAGGGCTCTCTGGGGAGGTGGCTCTTTCCTGCAGAAAGTGTGGGGAGGGCGTTGTTTGGAGGAGCATGATGGGGATTGTATTCACTACTGGGTTCCAGGACTCATGGGGATCCCCAAGTCCCAGAGGTTGATCAAAGTCGGGGGAAGAGAGGCTGGTCTCCCTGGAAGGCCAGGGAAAGACAAACAGCCAGGGAACAGTAGAGGTGAGCGTAATTAATGAGTATTCTGGGGACCTTATTGAAAATATACTTGGACCCCTATTCCTGAAGTAATCCATATTTTTGAAATAACAATGAAAGAACACAGACAAGCCAAAAGAAACAAAATATATACATGCATAATCCCTCTACCCAGACATAACATTATTAACATGTGGTTTAGCTTTCCAATAATTTTATGCATAAATATATATGCTTTTTATTAAAATAGAGTTATACAGTATATACTGTTGTATGACTTGTCTTTCTCACTTAGCATTATGTCAGGACTTATTTCCTGGAAAATAAATGTAGAGCTACATCATCCTTTTCGATCGTTACGTAAGATGCCAACATATGGATGGCTTGTGATTAGATGGAAAGTTAGCCAAGTTCCTATTGTTGACATGTAGGCCACGTCCTTTTTGTTTTGCACTCATGAATAATAGTGCCATGAGCACCCTTTTATGTCCCTGCTTTCATACATTTCTGCGTATATCTTTATAATAAACTAAACGAAGTGGAATTGCTGGGTCAACGGGTAGGCACATTTTTATTATGTCTTTGATATATGTTGCCAAGAACTTTCTAAATAGGTATATCAATCAATTTCTCCTGAGAAGTGTTTATGAGAAGATGTCTCGATAGAAATTACCTTAAAAGCAATAGAGGTGCGTATAGAGGTGATCAAACTACACGGAACTCTAAAGAGAAAGCTGTCGCTTCAATTTTTACTGCACTGATAATGGATCTCAATTTCCATTCAGTCTCGATCCTGCCACCTAACTCCACCGTCTTCATAAGACTTGCTTCTGAACGATGCTTCTCGTTATATTTGTTTTGCTCATTTTTTGTACGCTAGTGCCTATTTCAGGGCCTGGCACATGATGGATATCTGCTATGTAACAAATCACCCCCAAATTTAGCAGTATAAAGTGATAAACATTTATTATCTCAGACGGTTTCTGTGGGCCCGAAGTCTGGGAGTGGCTTAGGGAGGGTGGGTCTGGCTCAGGGTCTCCTGTGGGGTTGCAGTCAGGGTGTCTGCCAGGGCTGTGGTCTCATCTGAAGTCTTGGCTAGGGCTGGGGGATCCACTGCTGAGATATTTTACTCACATGGCTGGCAAGTCACATTTGCTGTTGTCAGGAGGGCTTAGTTCCTTGCTACATAGGTTTTCCACATGGCTGCTTGGCTATCCTCACAACACGATGGCTGGCTTTCCCCAGAGAAGGGATCCAAAAGAGAGGGCGAGGTGGAAGCTGGAGTATCTTTTATGGCCTCGCGTCAGAAGCCACCCTCTGCTACCTCTGCACCGTTTCACTGGTCACCTAGGTCGGCTCTATTCAGTGTGGGAGGGTCCGACATGAGGACGTCAGTTCCAGGTCTGACTTTGGGGATCATTGGGGGCCATGTGGGAGGCTGGCCACTATATTTATTAAAATAAGCTGAATAAATGATTGAGCCATTGAATCCTAGCCTCAGAAGTAGAAGAGGCCAGTGGTGTTCTCCATGCCTTCCCAACTGTTCTGTGTAGAGATGGGATAATTATCTGAGAACTGAGTTGGACAAAGTGGTGTATTTGCCGTAGAAGCTGACAATTGGGACTCTTCCTGGCTTGAGTTGGGATGGGCGAGCAACAGCTTACAACTCTCAGAGACATCTGGGAAACTCCCAGGGGGTTGGGTCTTGTGGTTCAGACCACAGGCCCAGGAAAAAGCTGGTTCTTGCCACTCTAAGGAATGCCAGGCCTGCATGTCAGTCAAGACGGGGTGGGTCATTTGGCCAAGGGAGGTCACTCTCATCATCGAAATACTCAGTAGTTTATGACCTCTATAAAGCTATTAGTCCTGAGAGATGAGGGGAAAGTGTTTACCAGCACCCTCTGCCTCTCTGGGGTCCATTAGCATCAGGGTTATAAACTCCATCTCCGGCCATGGGTGACTGGTTTTATTATCAATCAATTACTCTGCTTGTCAGCAAGTCTCCAGCATCCCGCAAGCATAGAATCTGGCCAGAGAACTGTGGGCACTTTGGGCAATTTGGTTCTCTACCCTAGGCCTCAGTTTCCCCATCTATAAAGGATTGGACTAGATCAGAGGTTGCCAGACTTCTCCTTACCAAAGTTTATTTCTTTTATTTTATTTCTGTTGTGTTTATTTCATATTTTGAAATTATTTCTTTAGCAATGAGAATTCCTTAAAAACCTATTTCTCTTCCCCATTATTATTTAACATTATAGAAGACAATTCTCTTTATATAAAAAGAAATATACAATGGACAATTGCAAATTCTGACCACCACAGTCAGGGCTGCACCCAGAATGTATGGAGCCTCGACCAAATATTTTTCTCAGGGCCTCTCTATGAAAACAATTTGAGTTCCCTAAAACCGGCATGTCAGGACCTTTTCGGTGGCATGATTCCATGAAAGAGGTACTATGCGGGCCTGTGGGTATGACCTATATGCCAAGCTGCTCTCTTGGAACTGGGGCCAGCCTTGGGGCCCTGTGAAAACCCCAGAGATACAAGTCCTGGAGCTCCTCGAGGAGCTCCTCGAGGTTACCCCCCTTTATGGCTCTATCTGACCCTCTAGCTCATCTGAGGTTGACCTCTCAGATGGGCTAGAGGGTCAGACAGAGCCACAAAGTGGGGTAACCCAAACCAAAACCCACGTGGGTCCCATCCAGACTCAGACAGCAGGGGCAGCCACGGCTGGAACCAAGTGTCAGAGGGAGTTTAGAATATTTCAAGGAGATAGTCCAAAGTTTGGGCCCCTTTTGCTCAGATCTAAGGGCCATGTTGACCGTAGGATAATCAATGTTCCTATAACAAAGTGAAGTAAACACATTTTTGTTCATCTGTGAAGCCAGATTACTGGCAAAAAAAAAAACCAATTCTGTCCATCCATTGGAAATACGGAACAAAAGTTGAGACTCAATCTTGGTACCTTCTAAGACTTTTGGGGGACCCAAAGACTCTAGTCATTATACTCACTGCTCTTTATTGAGCAGCTATTTTGCCCAAGACCCTTTACACATATATTTCTTAACCTTTATAAGAATCCTGTAAGGAATCTCTCTTTACAGGCACATAAACTGAGACTCACAACACACTTTCTTTAGGCTAAGAACTGAAGGAGTAGTCAGTCTCCAAGAATTATTCTCTAATAATTGCATCCCACATGAACGACATGAAGGTTTTCTATTACCAAGCATGTTTGAGCACTTTCTGTGAACTAAGTCCCGAATCCTCGCAACAGGACTTTGGGGGAGGAGCTATCATCACCCCCGTTTTACAGATGAGACCGAGGCTCAGAGAGGTTTCATCACAGGCTGATGTCACAGAGCTTGTGTGTGTTGGACATGGGATTGGAAGGCACGTGCTGTCTAGCGCCAGTGCTGAGTTCTTAACCACTAAACCACACGGCCTTGCTCTGACCTCACTTTCCCAAGATTTTACCCCGAGAAATGCCTGTTAAGCAGGTTTTCTGGAAGAAATGTGCGTGAGCAGCCAAGCTACTTAGCTTAGTCTTCGGAAGCAGAACACTAGACTTTCAATTCCTGATGATAATTCACTCCATCACTCTGAGCTTCGGTTTCTTCCTCTGTAAGATGGAAATAATCTCATCTTGCTAGAGGCTGCCATAAGATGAAATGACATAGGGTGTGCAGGGTACTGGGTCAATAGGGACTTGCTGCCCTTTCTGTTTTTCGCTCAAACTGCTTAAAGAAGTGACAACTGACTTACAGCAAAGGCATTCTTCATTGCACGTGCAAAACGGAATTAAGCTCCCAGGTAAACGGGAGGGGGATGGGTGTTCTGTCAAAAGGAATATGGCACCTCTTTTGGCAGGAGTTGGTGCAGGCGGAAGCAGAGTAGTTTGGAGATGGGAAGAACTTCTGTGTCTGTGTCTCTGAAGGGTTGGGTTTTCTAGAAGCAGATACTGAGTTGCCTGCATTGGACCAAACCGGCCAGGCATCCATAACCTCTATCTTGCTCAGTGCCACTGCAAGGGCATGCGTGACCTTGGGCAGGTGGCTCTCTGCAGCTGAGGAAGACCTGAAGGGACCAGCTGCTGAGGCTCATCTGCTGACCTCACTCCCTGCGGCTGGACAGCAAGTTCTTTCTTGAAGAAGGATCTGGAAGGCGCATTTTCATTGGCTACCAGACCTGCTAGGCTGGTGGGGCCAAGGGCACTGGGAGAGAAGCGATGAGGTCAGTGGGCTGAGCAGACAAACCACATGTTTAGTCTACGTGCTGCCCCCTCATCCCCACTCCACCTGCCCAAGGCTGGATCCATCGTGTCTCATCGTCCAAGTCCTGCCCGGCCATCAAGAATGCGCTATGACACCTCCCCATGTGGCCGCAGATGTGGACTCTACAGAAACCCTCATGCTGGCGCAAGTTATCTGTTCCGGCCGGAAATGCCACGGTGTCTCTGCTAGCCTCCTGGTGACCAAAAGGCCCGGAATGGAAGCATCTGAGGTTGCTTGCCCTTCAGTCCCCAACATCTGAGAACACAAGAGGTCAACCCACGGCCAAATAAGGCTTCCAAAGACAGGCTGTTTCTGGGGAGCAGAGGAGAAGGTATGATGGACCCCAAGCACTGCAGGGAGACCTACAGGCGCTCGGGCTGCGGGCAGATGGAAAAGTCAAACCGAGGTCCTGCTAAGCCCTGCCTTTCTGCTTCCTAAGATGTTGGAGGACGTTGACATACTTTGTGGACTCAACGGATTTCTGGAACATCTCAACGACAACCCAGCCTTGGAAAGCAGAAGAGAAGCCAGTGATGGAGGCAGAGTCAAAACAGAAGGGCAGAAACTGCGGGGACAACCGTTATGTGAGTTGGAATTAGATGACTCAAAATAAGAGTATGACTAATAATTATAGCACACCCATATATAAAGTAATTAACTATTATTGCAATAAAATGTTTCTTTAATTAAACAGTTGTGTAAACATATATAGCAATCATTATTTTAGCTGATATTTATTGAATACTGCTGGGGGCTTGCATCATCTTATTTCATCTTCCAATAACCCAAAGGGGGAGATACTATTATTATCTCCATTGTATACAGATGGGGAAGTTTAGCCTCAGAAAAACAAGCTTACTTGCCAAGTTTATGTTAATAATAATCAGTGGAACCAGTTGGAACAAGCAGCAGACTTACTCAGAGTAGCATAGCATGGGATGGCTTTTAAGGGCACAAGCTGTAGAGCAAGATCATCTGGGTTTGACTCCTAGATGTACCACCTATTAGCTGTGTGACCCTGGACAAGTTACTTAGCCTCTCTGTTCCTCGGTTTCTCACCTGTAAAATGGGGTCGGTAATAAGCACGTACCACACAAGTGCTGAGAGGATTAAGTGAGTTAGCGCATGTGGCATTCTTACAACAGTACCTGGCACACAGTAGGTATTTCATCAGTGACTGCCTTTACTGTTATTCTGTGTGGATGTATTCATACAACGGATCCCAAAGCTCCCACCTATTTGAATCCAATCATGGGGATGAGAATCGTGGTATGACTACCGAACACAGGACAGAAGGGTCTGCACACATGTTATAAATAGTGACTCAAAGGTAGTAACACCGTACCGATTAGCTTAGAGGTTTAAAACAGCCATTTACTGAGCTCATGATTCTGCGAGCTGATAAATTGTGGCTCCCCCAGGTGGTTTTCTGGTGGGGATGGAGAGAGGCTGAACAGACACATTGCAAAGGAGGGCATAAGCATTGATGTTTGCAAAGAATCTGCCAGTTACTATAGAACCTACATTCGGGGTTGGTCCCAGTTTCAAATAATCTGCTCCTCCGTCACCATAAACCATTGACGCATTCTGGAAATACCAATTCTTTGGCACTGAACTTTATCCATGAGCCTTTTGTATCCTGCATCATGCCGTAGGCTATATCAAAATTAGTATAGATTAACAAACTAGAGTATTCTGCAAAAATATCATTATAATTGTTTCAGGATAAATTTGAAGTGAAAGAGAACTCTTTTTTTTTTTTTTTTTTCATTTACGCAGTCCAAGTCGCAGCTAGAAATGTAAAGCTGTCAGTAGAGTATTTAACTTGCAACTCCGGGGTCTAAGACCTGGGTTCAAATCCAGGCTCTGCCAGTTACTTGCATCATGACTGTGGACAAGCCGCTTGCCCCTCTCACACCCTCAGCTTCCTTATCTATAAAATGGGACTCATCATAGTTTTATGTCACAGGGCTATTGGGAGGATTAAGAGAGAGACAACAAGTGCGAAGCACCTAGAACATGGCCTGGTCCCTGACACATGAGTGCTGGCTTCATTTATTATTATTACTATTATTATTATTATTATTATTATTATTATTATTATTTATTCCCCCACCATTGACAATGGTAATTATTGTTTCCTTCCCTGGTTTGCAAATTCTAAAGGCCAGGAGTGAGAGTGATGCATGGCGACCTATAATCCATGCGATGAGCTATGGACAGCCACGTTTCCTTCTGCTGGGAGAATAAACTATGACACTTCTTCCCTTCTCCAAGGCAGAAAAACAAGACAAAATAAAGAATGACTGAATACAGCGTTTCACCTCCTGGTGCCTCTGAGAGAGAAGACCCGCAGAAGGATGAGAAAGCAGTTTGGAAACCTGAATTAGTGTCTATGATCACTTCTTCCGCCAGCTTTTTTTTTTTTTTCCTTCCCCAACGCAGATCATCACTGTGAGAGATCTAGACCAGGGGGGTCTTAAAGTCTCACAAGCCATATTTGAGGGTTTGCTCA
This sequence comes from Pteropus alecto, assembly GCF_000325575.1. Classification (NCBI taxonomy): domain Eukaryota; kingdom Metazoa; phylum Chordata; class Mammalia; order Chiroptera; family Pteropodidae; genus Pteropus; species Pteropus alecto. Next base: position 1,591,467 of record NW_006433949.1, on the reverse strand, counting down.
GGAATAAAGAAAGGGTGATCTGGCCAGAGAAGCTTGTGGCTGGAGGCCTTCCAGCTACGCTCCGTGGCTCTGGCATGTGGGGATATGGTTCTGATCAACAGCCCAGCTTGGAGTCACGCTTGCCAGCTCTGGATTGGGGGCTGCTGATGGAGCCTGACGGGTGCTGGGGCTGGAGGAGACCAGGGTGCAGGTTTCCACCAGCCAAGACTCTTTGGCTCAGCTTGCAAAATGTGCCGACTCCGAAGACCCTGCCCGAAGTTCCTGACCTTCCCCGATTTGTCTTTCTCTTAAGCCTGGGGTTCAGCACAAACCTCTCTTCTCGAATAGCACTAGGCCAGTACCTCAGGGGCTGGGGGATGGATGGAAAGAGTTTGGACTTTGGAGTGGGAAACACAGGCACTGTGGCTGGCTGGCTGTGTTCTCTGAATGTCTCTGAACCCCATCCGATCATTCCTAGCCCAACAGGAATAGGCATTAAGCCCTTTTGTCAGATGGGGAAACTGAGACCACGATAGTATGGCTGATAACTAATGCTTCTTGGGCATTTCCTATGTACCAGGCAACGTGTTTCAGATGCTCTACCTCATTCAAGCCCATTCATTCATTTTTTCCATTTTACTAATGAGTTCACTGAAGCCCAGAAAAGCAAAGCCACATGCTCAAGGCCACACAGCTGGTAAACAGCATTACTAATGCATGAGGCTATTATTCATAATCATAAGCATTCTTGCTAAGCCTTGTGCACAGAGGTTCTGATTAGCTAATGAGAATGCAATCCCTCCCTGTAGTTACATACCCACGTGGCTTAGACTAACAAGGTCTCCAAACTTGGTTTCTTTTAAACAAACAGTTCCAGTCATCTATTGTTTCATATATTAAAAAAAAAAATACCCCCAAGCTTAGTCAAGTAAAACAACCATTTTTTTGTTTCCAGGATTTTGTAGGTCAGAAATTTGGTCACGGCAGAGTAAGGATGGTTTGCTCATGCTCCGTGATGACTGAAGACTTAGCTGAGGTGGCACGCATGGCTGGGATGCTGTGGTGGCTTGCCCGGAGCCATGTTTGGGGCCTCGGTTCTAGCCATCAGCTTGGTTCCTTGTTTCTTCTCCACGTGGTGCCTACAGGGGCTGGAAAATCCAAGATGGCTTCTTCATGACTTGTGTCCAGGCTAGGATGTCTGGAACAGTTGGGACTACCCGCACATCTCTCTGTCCAAGTGCCCCTCCACCTGGCTAACGTGGGCATCCTCAGGGCATGGCCATCTCAGGGTAGATAGGCTTCTTACGTGGAAGTCCAGGCATCTAAGAGCTTATGTTCCAACAGGCTCTCACAGAAGCTATAGGATTCTTATGACCTAGGAAATCCCAGGTCAACCAATGTCCTAAGCTAGCATCCCTGTAGGTGTGACACTTGGAACATCCTTTGAAAAAGAATTTATCATTCAGCTAGGAGCAGTGTCTCCAACTGCAAGCCAGCATCTTAGGGTGGCATTCCAGTCACGGGGCCCCCCAGCCAATGACTGAGCGTAGTGTGGGTCCTAGGGCCCAGCCACTTCTCCCCAGTGCCAGACTCCTCCAATGACAGATCTTTGCCCCGGAGCTCCACGTCGAGTCAGCCACGACTTTGTCAGTCTACAGTATGGTGTAAGGCTGTCTCCACCCAGTTCTGCCTCCTTCCCTTCCAGGATGCCTAAGAACCCTCTTGGACTCCTAACTCCATCTTACCATCTGCTTCTCGAGAGACGCCAACTGACACAGGAAGACAAGCCCGGACTCAAAGGGAGAGGAGTTAGACCCCACCATTCACCGAGAGAGGGAACAAAGCCATGCAGCTGTCTAACACCTGCTATTGTCAACTCTATCAATACAGAGTGTATTCACGGAGAGCAAAGTTCATACAGCAGAGTGTACAGCTCAGTGGACGATCACAAGGTGGACACGCCCGTGTATCTGCCATCACAACAAAGCAATAGAACTTTACCGGCCCTTCAGATGCTCTGCTGGTACCCTCCTTCCCCATCTCCACCCACCTTCCCACCCAAAGGTAACCGTTATTCCGACTTCTACTAGCACCGGAATTTAACTTGACCCTTTTTTGGTACTTTATAGAAATGGAAACATAGAACATATATTATTTTGTGTCTGGCCTTTCTTTTATATTACGTTCGAGATCCATCCGTGTTGCTGAGTGTGGCAGCATACTTATAGTATTCTATCATATAAATGCATCACGATTTATTTATCCATTGTATTATTGATAAATATACCTTTTGGATCACGCGCCCTACCATTAAGAAGTCTTTGAGTATGCACTATAAATATATAACATATATTATATTGTATCTACTCTATATGTACACCACTATAGTAATAAACTTTATATATTGTAAAACATATACAGAAATATGTAGAAATTTTAAAAGATGAGCTATGTGGGGTAGAAAATACAATTTTCCCTCTGCCCTCTAGCTTCTTGTGTGGGACTCCACCCCCAGAATAAAAGACAGATTAACAGGAGAAAATCAAACAGAAGTTTAATAACGTGTGTACCTCCAGTATACCTGGGAGAGACCCGGGAAAACTGAGTAAGTCCCTGAAACGGCCCAGGCCACCCCCTTAAACACCAGCTCTCCAGCTAAAGATAAAGGGAGATGCTGGGGGTGGGGAGAGGCAGGTTTGAGAGGCGACCCTCCCAAACTCAGTAGACAAAGGTAAGATCGTTATGCAGATTTAATCCAAGCCTCTCTGGAGAGAGCCAGAAGGCACTCTTGCAATGGAGATTTCCCTTATCAATGTAAAAGTCTCTTATAAAAGGCTCACCTCTCAGTTTTCAGAGTCTCTCCTATGCTTGCTTGTTTCTTTAAAATAATCCTTATGCTAAAGGGATATGTTTTGGGGTGTCAAACTCTACTCCCCTAGCTAATCTAGACGTTTCAATATTTTCTTTCTGTACCCCAATGGATCATGCATGCCCACCCCCACTTCGTTGGCTGCTAACTTAAGGGAATAGGATTCTGATAACCTATATATGTTTAAATAAGAGGTCATGTGACATACTGGGCCCATCAGAGGCTTTGAAATCAGACAGACCTGAATTTGTCTCTGTTTACTAGCTCTGTGACTCTAAATAAGGGACACTATTCCTCGTTAATGGGGGGCTGGGTTCCTACCCTGCATTCATCCAGCATATATTTAATGTGCACCTACTGTGTGCCAGGCACAGTTGTAGGCACTGCAAAGACGGCAGAGACCTGAAAAATCACATAGCACAGGGGATAGCTGTATTTATTTTAATCCTGGGAGGGAGTGAAGAATTGACCATTGGCCCACCTACCCACCCAGGCCAAATAGACCAGGGCGTTTTGAGTAATTCTTGGGAAAGCCTGGTGTTGGAAGCAGACATTGGAGTGAGCTCACAGGCTGCCCTTCTGGGACTTTTCCTGCAGCGGTTCTTCATCCAGAATTCCCTCCACTCAAGAGCTCCTCCCAGCTCAGCCTCCCCTCCAGGGCGGAGGGGGCAGTATCTGGTGGCAGTGGGAGGAAGTCAGAGGATTTAGGGGAGGCAGGGATGGGAGGGTAAAGGGCAGCGTGGTAGAGATTGCAGAGCCCCTGTGGTTCCATCAACCACCCCCTCCGCATGCCCCCGCTAATAGTGGCTGCTTCTCCCTGCCTCTCCCTGAGTTATCTGGACGAGGTGCCTAATTGAAATTGAAGACCTGTTTAGCTGTGTGCCTACACAGTCTGATCTCAAATATGGGCAACCACAAAGTAAGCGCTGGTGCTTCACATTCCCAGGAATATGACAAAGTGATTGATGCCCAGAGAAGCTATTCCTTCAGAGGTCTGGAGCCAGTCTCTTATTTAAGCCCCCGAATTGAAGATTCATTCAACACACCAGTTCCACGTGAACTAATCTAAGAAGGCTGAAGTGAAGAGGGGCCTAGATGGCCCTGAGAAACACCTAAAGTTTTGTGCGAAGCTTGGATCTGTGCCGTAAGGTTGCCTTGCACATAAGCCCTGAGATTGTACCAGCCCACAAAAACTGTAAGAGAAACGAGGCCTGCTAGCGACTGAGAGGATTCAAACAAATTCTCATCCGCGTGATGAGGGTAGGTCCAGATTAGGGGAACATTGTCTCAAAAGAGAGGGATTTTTTTTTTTTTAAATCACAAATCCCTTGGAAAATCTGGTGAGCGATATGGATCCAGGAAAAAAAACGCACATACATAGATGCATAAAGTTGCAGGAGGTGGATACTATTATTATGCCTATTTACCCAAGATTGCTCAGAGGCTAAGTGGGGGAGCTGGGACATGAACCTGGAGTCTGAGGTCAGTGGCTATGTTCCTAACCACTACTCTATACTGCCTTGCAGGGTCTCTGGTGGGAGGGACTCAATTATAATTTGTTGTGGACCCAATGATAACATGTCACACTTGATTTTTTTTAATGCACATTTTACATATTCAGGTGGCTGGATACCTGTTGGTTTTGCATGTCTGGTGTCCTTTTTTTTTCCATTATGGACCTCATTCCTCCACCCCCATTTCAGTCCTGGTTGTTTAGATGGGGTCGGCTGCAAGCATCACCTCCCAGGATGGGCAGGTATGTGTCCTAGATCTGGCTAATAAGAGCCACAGTTCCCCCCGGCCACGGAGATTGGTTTCAGAATTGGATACACAGTCCAAGTAGGATCACTTAAGTGCCGTGGAATGTTAGTCTAGGGACTAACCTAAAAAGAGAAAGTTTCTTTTCTGCTGAGGTTGCTAAGAGGCAAACGTTAACATGTTGGAGTAATCAAAGTAATGAGCACCCTAGAGAAGGAAAAAAAAAATTTAGAGTCTAGGTAATAGTTTTTCAGTGATTAGATAATCACCTTGATCCATCCATGCCTGATTTCCTCTTGTATAGTTACATGAGATAGTATTTTTTCTGGATTGGGAGGGAGGGGTATATTTCTGTTCTGTGCAACTGAAAGAGTCCTGATAAGTATTCAGATACTTTATCATTTCCCCCCTCTTTCCATCTCCAATCCCAGGCTCCCTCCACAATGCAGATAACAACCTAGTACACCGTTGTGTTCAGGGAAAGCCACATAGCATCACATTGTACTCACTGGCTACGAAGCCTGGAGTTACCTTGTCCTCTGTTATGTTTCAGGCTTCAAATCTCTCTTCCTACGTGCTTAGCATACACAGATTCGTAAACAGTAGATGTTCCATATTTTTGCTTACCAGCGTAATGGGATTATCGATAAAGCCTTTCTCCTTTCCTGCCTTGGGATTTGAGCCAAACTTCAAAGCTGAGAATAGTGATGGCTGTTGGGTGCTCACACATTCTAAAGAAAGGGGTTGGGCCCTATTTACAGGACTTGCAAGAGGAGACACCTGGTTCTTATCACCCAGGACAGCAGGTGATGAACATGGAGGGAAAACCGGAGCACGAGGATGACCTCAAAGAGAGTTGTGAGACTACCATGTCCTTCTTTTCATGCTGTTCCCTCTTCCGAGATTACCTTTGTCCCCTTATACAAGTAGCGAATTCTGGTTATCCTTGAAACTCAGCTCAAATGTCGCCTCCTCTAGGGACCTTTCCACAATATCTGCAGTTAGAGCAGTTTATCCTCTAGCCTTCCTCTCAGAGCCCTTAATGTTTATTGAGGTTATAGTACTTGAAGATACTCACTAAGAGTGTAATAGTGTGACATCTGTCATCTCTCTGTTAGACTAACAGTGCCAACCTGGCACAGACCTGGCTATTCATCTCCATGATTTGAACCAGGAGAATGAGGCAGACTGTAGGCAACTCTTTTGTGGGTTTTTTTTTTTTTTTTTGGCACTTTCATAAGTTTGCCTACGCAAAAACAGACTTGGAGCTGAATATGGGAGTGGAACTAGGAAGAATGGAATCACGCTATATAGAATGGGGTGTGAAGAATTTGGAGCTCCAGGAGGTGGGGAGTAAGGTGAGGTGGGGTTAGGAATGAGAAGAACTGGAAAAGAAACAGAGAGTGCGGAGCTGGAGAACAGCCACAAAGACAGGCTGTCCCATGCGGTGAAGGGTCAGTGGACAAATGCCCCAGCGGGGGTTGGGTCAGAGATTTTGGATAATAAGAACGTCCGTTATCCATTTGAATTTTTAAAGATATTCTTGCAATGTAACTCCCCTTGGTACCTCTTAGTCTTAAGTAAAAGCTTCAACAGAACCAGAAATCTTACGAGATTGTTTTCGCTTTAATTAATTAATTAATTCATGCTTTCTTTGAAATAAGAGCAAGGGCTGAATTCATATATGAGTAGGTGGCATTAGAAAGAAGTAACGCAGTGATCGACAAGTAGAGTGACTTAAACAAACATTCGGGTAAAAGATGACACAGATCCTAAGTCCCCTGGAAGTGGCAGGCATCTTGGGGAGGGCTTGAGATTTCTCTAAGGCACGAAATGGGGGTTTTGAGTCAGTCTCGTATAGAACTTACAGGGCGAGGGGGTCCCAGGTGATACTGTTCACCTCATGCCTGACACAGTGGTTTCTCAAGTGTAGTCTCTACAACAGCCACAGCAGCAACACTTGGAAACTTGTTAGAAATGCAACTTCTTGGGGTCCAGAAACTCTGGAAGGTGGGGCCCCAGAATCTGCAACTTTCAAACCTTCCAGGGGATTCTGATGCAGCTAAATTTGAAAGTAGACAAGTTACACCTTCAGTAGCTTTGCATTGAAGTAATGAATAAAAAGGTTGTGGAAACACAGGACACTTCTGGTAGCATCTTTTTATATCTTAACAAAAACTTTTCAACTCTGCACTAAATCATAATCCATCAATGGCCAGGCTTCTAGCCCAGAAGAGTTGTGCTTGAGTGGCTTCCTATCAGCTTGAAACCAGACTGCTTGCATCCCAGGGTATAAGTTAAGCATGGTTGTCTTGGGTTGTCCCATGAAAGCGGATATTCTGAGGCCTCCCAGGGCCCACAATCCAATGGCAGATTTCCCACTGGACCCAAGAACTGTTTTTCTGTTTCTTGATGGGAAAGAAGAGCATAGCAGTTGCTTTTCTTAAACATGTCCAGGGACTTAAAAAAAAAAAAAAAATTACTCACCCTGGCAGATTCTCCCACAGAGGTACAGTTCCTTGCCTGTCAAGCCAGGATATTAAATTAAGCAATTTTCATCAGATAACACATCTTCTGGTTCGTGTTAATGTCCCACAAATCGCTAAGCTCATAACTCAGCCTGATCGAAAGTGAGCCGCTGATCTATTTCACTTTGTAGATGGGTCGTGGGCTAGTTGGGAGATTGTCCTTGCCCAAGAGCCTGGTGACAGCCATGCTAAGATGCCCCCTCACGTCCCCTTTCTCCCTCAGGCCAGGAGTATTGCTTAGCATCCAGTCCCCCTGGCCTCAGACCATATGACTTCAGGACTCCTGGTCCCAGGGGTCTTAGAGGAGAAAGTGCCCAGTGCCCATTATAGGACACACTTGAAGTAAAGCCGCGATGTGCATGACATTGGCCGGGATGTTCTCCACCTCCCCTCTAACATTCTTCCTAAGTTCAAGTCCAGGGACCCGCTCTCTACTCCTATTCCAGCCCAACAAATGTTGGCTCGGGCCCTTACCGGCTGCGTGTTTTAGTTTCTTTTCCTTATCTATAAAATGGGAAGACAGCACTACTTACTTAGAGAGCAGTGGACAATTGAGTGAAATAACATCTGTACAATGTAAAATAAAACAGTGGCTGACACCTCATCTCAATAAATTTGGGTGATATTATTATTATTATTATTATTATTATTATTATTATTTGCTCTATATTTTCAACTCTGTCTGCCCCTTTTAGAAAATATTGCCACCATTTATTGAGTACTACCCATATACCAAGCATCACTTGAGGCTTTCAATACATTATCTCAATTAACCTGCCCAACCCGGTGATCCACAGTTGCATCCTTAGCAAACTAGAGCTCACAGGCCAAATCTGCCCGCCACCTGTGTTTATAAACAACATTTGATTGGAACATAGCCACACCCATTTGTTTATGGCAACGGCAGAATAGGGGAGTTGGGACCAAGACCATTTAACCCTCGAAGCCAGAATACTTACCATCTGGCCCTTCACAGAAAACGGTCTCTAATCTTTACTGCAGAATATTGGCTATTATCGACCACATTACCAAAATCAATTCCATGAGACATTATAAGAATAAAATGAGGGAATGTAAAGTGATTCAGCCTCATTGGAAAGCAGCATGGAGATTCTTCAAAAAATTAAAAGTAGAAGTAGCATGTGATCCAGCGGTTCCATCCCTGGGTATATGCACATAAAAACAATATCAAAGAGATAGCGGAAACCCCTTATTCACCGCAGCATCATTCACAACAGCTGAGATATGGAACCGTCAGCAGGTGAGTGGATAAAGAAGATGTGAAATGTGCATATATACGTATGCAGATGTGCATATTATCCAGCCGTGAGAAAGAAGGAACCTTCTCATGCAACAACACTTTGGATTTAGAGGGCATTATGCTAAGTGAGAGGGGACAGATAGAAAAAGACAAATACCGTATGATATCGCTTATGTGAGGACTCTGAAAAAAAGCCAAACTCGTAAAAATGGAGAGTAAAATGGTGGTTACCAGGGGCTGGGGTGGGGGGCAGGGGATAGGAGAGACATTCAAGGATCAAACTTGCAACGAGTAGATCAATCTAAGTCCTGGAGAGTTAGCACACAGCCTAGTGACTGTAGACAATGATACTGTACCGCAATCATCACACTTACTGACTGGACCTTAATTATTTTCGCCATAAAAAAAGGGAAGATAATTTGGGGAGGTGGTAGAGGTGGTAGCTGGTGCTGGGGTGGCGATCCTATTGCAGGAGAAACGGGCCAAATCCCCACTCGTGCGCCTCAAACTTACACAGTGTTATAAGTCAAGTGTATTTCAATAAATAGTTTTTTTTGGGGGGGGGAGAATAAAGTGAGGATAATAATGTCCAAGAGCTTCGACCATATTTTAAATGAACCCACGTCTGACAGAAAGGATGGTTCATAAACCATCCATCTGCATAATGGACTTTTATGCAGAATTTTTTAACGGCATGGATAAAGACTACCTAATTATATGGAAACACGCACACGTGTTTACACGCGCACGCACGCACACGGTACTTACGATGTGCGAGGCATTTGCCAGGGGTCATGTAACTTCATCCTCAAACGTCTTTTTGAGGTGGGTGTTATTTTTATCCCCATTGTACAGATGAGAACATTTAAGCCCAGTATTTAAGCAATGTCTCCACATTTACACAGGTAGTAAAAGGCATGTTCCGAACACAAGCCTGTCTATGGCTGTAAAAAAAATAAATAAAAAGAAAAAAGAAGAAAGCAACGAACAAGTCAGTTGGCAAAACAGGCCGTGCAATAACATCTAATTTTTGCACAAATAGGTAAAAGTGTGTGTGTACATACTTAGAAGTGACAGGGAAGACATATATCAGCATTAACAGAAGTCCTTTTGGGGTTGTAAAGTAATCGGCAGTATACTGAAATTTTCTTCTTTATAGCTAATAATGTCTTCTTTGGAATATGTATAATAAAGAGGGGAAAGAGAAGAAAATGATGTGGGTACTGTGGAAGTGTCAGGTGTCATTCGCAAATCCTCACACTTCAGACCTAATTACCAGCGAGGTTAATAAGGCTCGAAAACAAACAGAAGTGATTCCCAAGGGAGAACCTGTGGTGTGGGAGTCAATACAAGGGAGCTTCCCAGTTTCCTCCACGCCTGAGACCTGCTCCCCTCCCCTACCCCCTCTGTGCAAAGCCACCGTGCTCTCCCTCCCATTCTGGGAGGTCTGTGATTACCTCTTGTCTTTGAAGAGCCCTGCTGCTTTTTATAAATATTTTGGAAGCATCTCAAGTCTTAAAAAAAAAAAAGAAAAGAAAGAAAATGAAAGAAAAAGAAAAAGCCACTTGGAAGAGATACATCTTGACAAATCAAGGAGTCCGTGAGATCATGATCCAGGTTTTTATTGTGTTTTCCCTGACTCCAGAAAGTGGGACTACATCCAAATGCGAATGACTGCCCTGTTGTATTTCTGGGAGAATAAAAAGGAATCTGGCCGTGTCCTGCGAAGCATCCGACATTCACATATTTTTCTGGCTGAGCCGTTTTGCCAAATGTCAATGTTACTCGCAGAATGTGGCTGTTTTTATTTTAATCTGCAAAGATCGCTCCTGTGAATTATGACCTTCCCCTGGTTTCGGTATTAGAGTGGGAAGCGGGGAAGTCGTGAAAAGTGATCCAGGCAAGGGAACGACGTTTTGGAAAAAGCAACGTTAAGAGGTACCTGTCAAAACATCCTTTGTTAAAAATGGTTTTTTTTTTCCCCCCTTGCTCAATTTTTTGAAACTTTTTTTTTTTTTTTTTAAAGTCTTGGAACCACCAAGCCTCTTTTCCTTGGGGTTTTATTTTTACTACAATAAATGCATACAGGTGGGACTGGGAACGTATATTAATTGAGCGACGATTTACGACAAACGCTCTGCAGCGTGCTGGAGATGGGTAAAGGCACAGGCGGACGGGGCCCCTCGTGTCACGGACGTTATGAGTGAGTGCAGAACACAGACGATTTAATGATGTCTAGGGTGCCAGGTGTTCTGGAGGGTGGACTGGGTGACATGGGAGCCTATAATGGTTTTCACCTAGGTTGAGGGGTCAGAGGAGGCTTCTGAGAAGCAGTGACAATTGGGCTGAGTTACCTGCAGGCTGAGGGGATAGATATGGGGTTTGGGGTGGACGAGGTGCCTTGGGCAGTGGGGACAGCCTACGTGCGAGTCCGGGGTGGGAGAGAGCATGGCACATCTGAGAAACCAGTTTCTTCCCATAAGGTGGCCCAGTCCTATCTAATAATCCAACTTCAAACTGGGCTTAGAATATCATCTCTCCCATCTCCCAAGTAGGACCTGGTAACTGGCTTCTTTTGTCTTTTCCGCTTTTCTGTCCCAACTGGCCATCTTTGGCTTCTGGGTTCGAGCAGGTGGCGGGGTGCCGAGCAGGGAGGAGACAGAAGCAGAGCGTGGAAGTTTGGCCTTGACTGATGTCATCATACGATGGTTCTGGGCTCTCTAGAGTGACTTGTCCTCACGTGGGCACAGCAGCAGCTCTTCAGAGAGGCCTTGGCACTGGTCACCTCTCACCTGCCTCTCCTTTCCCACTCCAGCTCACTGCCGAACCTTCCTGTCGCCCCCGGAAATCTTGTAGTGGCTCTGGTGCCTCTCTGCCGGGGTCTTTCCACCTCTCCAGGTGTCCTTGCTGTCTTAGGGTGACCCATACCTGCTCTGTCACACACGTAGCGCACACCAGGGCTGTGAGACACACGAAAAACACTTTGCTCCAACAAATTCTGAGAGTGAAGGCATTTCCTGAAGGCGGCCACTTCTTTGTCAGCCGGACAGATAACCAGTTTGTTCTTGTTCTAATTCTTTCTAATTCTTCAGCGAGAGCCGGATAAAAGCTCACTATCTATCCACACTGCAGGGGCTTGTATGAGGCTCTCTGGGTAGTTTCCTGAAAGTTCCTTTTTCTTGCCCTGGAGTAACAGTATCATTTCCGCCTGACTCTTTGGGGGAGGTAGAGTTACAGTGTAAATCTCTGAAAAGAGATGTATTCTCTTTAGCTTTCTTCTTCAGACCCTTACGTATACTTGATAGAGGCGAGGGGTATCAGAGCCAATTAATTAGCTCTCGGTCACCTACTTTGGGATTTTTGTGGCACAATCTCTGTCACGAATCGCGTTGGTATCTGTGATAATGTGCATTCATGGCCCCGCCTTCTCACGCCACCTGGTCTTCACTAAAGAGGTGAAAACTAGTTCTGTGCCTCTTGAAGCTGGGCTGGCCCTGTGATCAGCTTAGGCCTGCAGGAGATGGCAGAAATGACTGTGTGTCACTGCTTGCTGAGCCCAGCTGGCGTCAAGGGTCCTTGTGTGTTTCTTCTCTCTCTCTCTTCCCTACCTTTGCCATCGCCGGCAGAGCCTGCCCTGGCTAGCCGAGGCTGAGAGACTGGAGGATGAGAGACAAGCTGAGCGAAGCCAAGCCACCCCAGTGGCCCCAGCCAACGGCCAGTTAACCCCAGTCCCGCGGTCAGTTCCGGGCAAGATGAAGAGAGTTGGGACCTTGCAATGATTACTTATTGTTACACACTGCTGACGCTTCGTGTTCTTTATTACATAGTGTTAGGCTGGTGTTAGATGCCGAGAAGCCTCTGATGTCTACAGCCTTCGGCTTCCACCTGAAAATTCCACATTGTCGTAAATTTTGCTACAAAACTCTAATCTTCAACTTAACAAATAAGTTCTCATCTTCCCCCTCCAGTCCTTCTTTCCAACACTTAAAAATTTCACAGGATTTTACTTATTTTAACCATAAATAATGCTAATACAGATTTCACAAAGGGTGCTCTCTAGACTTTCTTGAAATGCTCTGTGATGTGAGATGCCCAAGGTCGCCTACGTCTAGAGGATGTTTCACGGGGCCAGGACTAAGGCGAAGTGAGTGAAGCATGTGTCTAGGGCACAAGCTCTAAAGGGGTGCTGAAAACCTCAGTCATCAAGATGACTACTACAATAAAATATTTTTAAATAAGAATTAATGCCAAAATCCATGACGAACGAAATATCAAAATTTAAAACAAAGACGAGATCGCTGATAGTGCCATATCAAGTTGGCATTAGACCCTGAGGCAAAAGGAAAA
>NW_006433949.1:1568643-1578563 GCF_000325575.1 Pteropus alecto | reverse complement strand
CACCCCCCGCCATCCCACCTTAATACTGCATGTTATGGTAGTAAAGGCTCTGAGAAGTCCTGCAGAGAAGAAAGCTATTGAACTTTCTTAAAAGCAAGTGGTCATGGGGAAAGAAGAAACACGTAGTGCTAGGGAAGGTGGTGGCACTGTACCCAACTCATTTCCATTCCGACCCTACAAGAGTTTAGACTCAACTTCTTAAAAAGAGAAAAGAAAGATGAACGATATTACATGGCCACGTTGTGCAAACGTGCATGAACAGCAGTGTGGAGGGATGGTTAGGAAAGTAGGCTCTGGGGTCAGAGACCTGGGTTCAAATGCTGGGTCAGCCACTGGCAGCTGTGTGACATTTAACCTCTCGCTGACTCAGTTTCCTTCCCTGCCAAACGGGAACAAATATACGAGGCTCTCGTGAGACCCGATGCATGATGGGTTGGGATGTGCTTTGTAAACGCCCAGGCCCACAGCAGGTTGTTTTAATTTTTATTTTTATTGCCTTGGAGAGGGTCTTTGACCCTGTTGGTCTCAAAGGCTAAGTCTTTGCAGCTTGGGGTTCTTTACGAATTGAGAATCAGGCAACAGGTTTACGTCCCCCGCGGTCACTAAGGAAGATCGGCAGAACAGAGAAGTCCGCTGAGTGTCAGCAGCACGGGGATACACACCTGGTTCCTGGACTCAGACTGAGTTTTGCCGTGAAGGGTCAGCGCGCTGGGCCGCTGAGCCCCGGCCTGGCTCAGGGTGGAACACGGCTGCTCTGCCTCCCTGACCGGGGCTGCAGAGCCCTGGAGTCGCACGACATTCCCGCTCATTGCGTCCCACGCAGAGCAAAGGCCGACGGACGCTCTGCAGAAGGGCGCGACTCTGTGCCAACATTCCTTACTTCCTCTCCAGGCACGGGGTGTGGGGCCGGCAAGAGCCCACTTCCAGGATGTCTCTTCAGCTTCCTCCCTGCATCCCAGCGATGGCAATGAAGAAGCTTCGAGAGGACACAGGAGGCCAGGGCGGTGGATCCTGAGACATCCCAGCACTGACTAATCAAGCCAGCCTGATAGACCCACTTTCCTCTTGCCCACAGGAGCCTTTTTTTTGGCAAATGTTGAGTAGCTTACAGAGGGATGTGCCAGCGAGCAAGGGGAAGTGCTTGGGGTGACTGAAGACGGCACTAGTTTTTAAAGTTGAGTTGTCTCATGTGAAGGTGACCCCAGATTCCAACTTGCCGTTTTTGGTCAAAGACGCCTCTTATGAGAAAACAAGTGAATAAAGCTGTTAAGAGGCTGATGTCTGGAAACTGACTTCAAGTTCTGGTTGATGTCTGGATTCAAGTTCTGGTTCTGTCACAGCCGTGTGGCTTTAGGCAAGTCGCTTAACCACCCAGGTGCTCAGCCAGTGTTTGAATAAACCTCTCCTGGGAGATGTTTCCTAACTTTTCCTACCAGACACAGGGATGCCCTCTTCTGAGGCCTCACAGCTTCTTGTGTGTATATAAATTAAAGGTCCTACAAACCAAACCATGATACTATCTGATCTATCTATCATCTATCTATCTATCTATCTATCTATCTATCTATCTATCTATCTATCTATCTATCATCTATCTATCATCTATTATCTATTATCCATCCGTCATCCATCCATCCATCTATCCATCTATCCATCCGTCCGTCCATCCATCCATCCATCCATCCATCCATCCATCCATCCATCCATATATCCACCCATCCATCTATCTCTGTCTATCCACAGCTGTTTATCTATTAGTATCTATACTATTACACCAATCTAAAAACACGTTTTAATGAGCGACCCTCAGGCTTGTAACTAGCTTTTTAAAATTTAACAATATATTTGGAAAACCTTTCATGTTAATAATCACACACACATCATTGCTTTAATCATTGCAAAATAACTGATCAAATGGCTGTATTCATTAGCTAATCCACTATCACTGGATATTTCGATTTTCCCGTTTTTTTTTTTCTTTAATAAACACTGCTAATGTAAACACACCTAAATCTTCGCAGACCTTCATAACTATTTCCTTGGGTAAATTCCTAATAATGGAACAGCTAGGGTAACAGCTCTGCCCTTTTGGAATCCATGCTGTCAATTTGCTCTCCAGGAAGGACACTCCCGCCAGCTGTGCGTAAAAGTGCCTGGCTCCCTGTGTCTGAACCGGTGATGGATGCTATTACTGCCTTTCTTCCCGGCCAGTCTCCTTCTAGTTCTAGTTTTCAGCACTGGGTTTGCAATCGGATGTGCCATTTTGTATGCTGTCACAGGTCACCTCCTCAGGTGGGCGGGGTCCCTTAGGGCCAGGTTTGCCAGTGGCCAGCTTATAGAACTCAGATCCCAGGCCCTGTGGTCACAGCCCGTGATGGACCGTCCCGCCTCAGGCCCCCAGCATCCCCATCAGTCTCCATAACAAAGTGGAATTAGAACTGGTTCTTGTTCTAGATTTGCTACTGACTTGCTGTGAGATCTTGAGCACATGTCTTCTCTCCCCACCCCTATTTTTCCAACTGCAAAAGAAAATGGAGAGGAATAAAGCCTTATCCAGTTGTAAAATTCAGTTTCTGTTCTGTAAGTTCCTGATTTATTACATGGCTCCATGACTCAGAGCCTCTGTGGGATGGGCACCTTAGGAAGAGAGGGCTTCTCTAAGTACCCTGTATGAAGGATGCCTTGTTCCTGGACTTCTACAGTAGTAGCTCTCAAAACATGGTCCCCAGACCAGCAGGATTGACATCACTTGGAACGTTGTTAGAAATACAAATTCTCAGACCCCTCACCCCAGAGCCTGTGAGTCAGAAACTCTGAGTTTGGGGTCCAGTGATCTGAGTTTTAATGGCCCTCCCGGTGGTTCTGATGCATGTATAAGTGTGACAACCGCTGCTTTCAGGAGCCTGGAGCATGTCCCCAAGAGGTCATTGCCAAACATCGTTAATTATTGTCAACACAGCACATTGACCATGTACCGGGCATATGCCGAAGGCTTGTCTCCATGAACCCCTAAAAAACCTATGAAGCGAGAGATATGATGTTTATCCCCATTGTACAAACGAGGAAACTGATGCCTAGTGAAGTCAACTTGTCAGATGTCACACAGCAGTTAAGTGGCAGAGATGGGACTAGAATCTGTCTGTTTTCCCAAAGCAAGTTATACTTAGCTCTTTTGAGGAGATGTCATTGTCAGCCCCAAAACACAAAGGAAAGAAAAGGAATTGGATGAGCAAGGTCAGGAGACCAGTCCCTGAAACCCACCTTTGTTCAAACGTCAGTACTACCTAGGGACCTTTTTTAAACTTCCCAACGCAGCATCACCATCTCCGGGGGTTGGAACCTCTATATTTGTTAACGCTCCCTAGTGATGCCAATATGGACCTACGATTGAAAACCACTGAGTTCTAGAGTCTCTGTCCTCTTTGGTTTCTGCTCAATGCTGCGCCCCCCAGCAGGGCGAGACCGTTTCCTCCGCTGTCTGAGGGAAGAACGCACAGAATAATACGCAGATTCATAAATGGATCCCTCCCTCCGCGGTTAATAGAATTCTCAACGTAGAGCTCACAGTCATTTTTCACATGGGGCCAGCGAGGCTCTGAGGGGGCCGGTGACCTTCCCAAGGTCACACAGCAAGTCCTGGCAGGGGGAGGGTCTCTCAACACCGCCCTTCAGAAATTGCTTTTTCCCCAAGCTAAGCTGTCCTGAAGCCTTAAACCTTTCGAGAGAAGCTCTTGTGGTTTTGATTCCTTTTTTTGCAATAGCACTTTGCATTTTCTGCTAAATTTCTTCCAGCTGTCAGGTAGGCGAGCCCCCTGATAAGGATTTCCCCAGTGTGGGAGAGAAACATTTACCAGAGGTAACAGCACACCAGGCTCCCTCCCCGGCCGTTTCTAAGCATATGGAATATATTGTGGTTGGAGAGAAATATATTTTAAGAATTTCTCCTGCATCTTTTCAGATACATTCCACCCAGGATTACTACAGGTGTCATGAAAAGTGGGCTTTTGCTCTCCCCACCACCCCGCCCCAGGAGGGGGCGGAATCGGCTCCAAGGGTGTGGGAGCCAGAACCAGCCTCTGCCGGGGGGCTGCAGAAGGAGCCTAGGACCTTAACTCTCCAGGTCCCAAGGTGTGGCTGCTTCTGTTTTCCCTTGTGGGTGTATGCTGGCTGGGATCTTAGTGAGAATGATAAATATTTATTGAGTCCAATCCCCAACTCTCTCTCCTTACCTTGTGTTGTTTCCTTCTAACCTATTATTCATTTGGAGTTTTGTTTTGGTCTGCCTTCTCTCATGAGGGCAGCAACTTCTGTGTTGTTCCCCAGCTTCTAGAATATCGCCTTTCACGTAGTTGGTACTGGATAAATATTTGATGAATGAACGGGCTGACCTTTTCATGTTTATTCAATTACTTCGTGTTTACAACAACCTGATAGGGTAGGGACTATTATTAATCCCCATCTCAGAGGTGAGAGGAATAAAGCACAGAGAGGTTAAGTAACCTGACCCAGGTCACACAGCTTATATGTGGTAGGTACTAGACACACGTACGGGTCTGTGTAATTCCATATCCCACGTTCTGAACAATCCATGGGAGAGACGAAAGTGTTTCAGGAGGCCAAGACTTTGAGCGGACACTCTAGTGCCCATTATATGTTAAACCCTAGGCTGGGTGTCACAGCTATAACGGTGTATAGGACACAGTTGCTGCCTACAAAGAATTTATTGTCTACTGATGGAGAGAGACTACAAGCAATGACAGTAAGAGTTATGACGGGATGCTCAGGAGACCATGGGAGCGCCGAGAACACATCTTTGCCAGAATCAGGAGAAGCTTCCCAGAAGAGGTGACATGTCACATCATCATCTTCTTCCTCTTCACCATCATTGTCATGGTCCTCAAAATTTTAACTTACTGAGGTATTTTTTTGTTCCACATGCCATGCTAAATTCTACACATTTTAAAAATGTAATTCTCAAAATAACCCATCGAAATATTATTATACTCATTTTATTATACTCCTTTGATAGATGAATAAACTGAGGCATGGTGAGGTTACATAGCTTGCCCCAGTCTCAAGGTAAGAGGCTTCCCTGGGAATGGGTCTCTGTTCTTTTTGGTCATGACTGGCCATTTCATTTGAGGCCCTTTTCTCTCTCCTCAATACTGTGTCATAGGTCCTTATTAAAACAAGGTCTCTACAACAGCTAGTCTGTCCACCTCTTTAGTTGTGTTTAGATGCTGAGTTCATAGCTCCTTCTGGAAGTATCTCAACCATGGCTGGTTTAAGTAGGCAAATGAACCATGCGATTTCTTTCTGATGGACCAGTTGATTCGATTGTGTAATTCCTTAATTGTAGCTGATTGGACCAGTTGATTTAATTATGCCACAACTGGTTAGATCATGTGATCCCTTAACTCCAACTGATCATTTAAAGGACAACAGGCTTATTGTTTAAAAAGATATCAATGACCTGTGAGGACTGGCACATGAGATGAGCTCATTCTTCCATTACCACCATCTTTTATGTTAAATGAATACTTTTTAGTGTACCATTTTAATTCCTTTGTTGATATTTTTACTATTTTTTTTTGAGTTATTTTCTTAGTAATTGCTCTCAGGGTTACAATATACATCCTACTTTATCACAATCTTCTTTAGATCAAAACTAATTTAATTTTGGCAAAATATCAAAATTTTACTCCAAGACAGCTCCATTTTCTCCCTTTTCTTTGGTCTTGATTCTTTGAAATCTGCTCGTTATGGAATGCAAAAAATATATAAAATAATCATAAAGTTTTTAAAGTATGTTGAGCATTTCTGTGAATCAGGCTCTAGGTCAAGCACTTCTCACAGGTGATATCATTTGATCTCAAAACCGAAACGAAACCATAAGATGGTACTATAACGCTCTCCATCTTAGAGATAGGAAAAATAAAGTCTCGAAGTGTTTGAGTTGTTTGCTCAAGGAGGTACTGCTAGCAAGTGCTAGAAATGGAATTCGTCCATGCAGCATGACTCCTAACAAAAGAAGTTCAGTGCTGAGTTCTAGAGCCTGAAGTTCAAAGCTATAATGTGGCTAAGAACTGTTAGCCTTTACCTTCACAAGCAGCATTCAGTTCAAGGGTTAATTAACACAGTGTCCACTCTGTCACCAGAGCTCGGGAGAGTGATGTCGCTGACGCATCTGTCAGAAGCTCACTCATGCCCAGACCACTTCTCACTTAGTGTCCTGTACCCTTGACCCCACCCCCATGCATTCGTTTGCAAGACATTGGATGGTCCCAGTAAGGGAGCATTAAAAATGCAGCCAAGTGCAACTTGCATATTTTCCACCTTCTCAGTGAGCTGGAACTAATGGGTCAGCCCAAAGTGGCTCACAGGAAATCAATACTTTTCCCCAGTCCCTGAGCTTCACAGCGAGCCTGACTCAACTGCCCCCTCCTATTTAATCCTTCCCTGGAACCTTTGCAAGAAAGCACACATGATGACTCACAGATCGTTGTTCTTTCTCCTGAGGCAGAAAATCCCTGTGTGTTTACTCTCCCCAGAGCTCTAGCTGAGACCACTTTCCCCTCTGTCCCGCCATCTCCCAGACATATCTGCTTTGAATCATTGCCTTAGCTTATCCAGGGAGCAAGGATTCCCCTTTAACAAAAGGCAGAACTTGACTTCGGTGCTGATTCAAATCTTGGAGTAATTCCATCCCTCCTTACTCACTTGAATCCGGTGGAAGTCAATAAATAGAATGGTGAGGAAGGTGTTGATGGCTCTGACCACCCCCGCCCCAAGGACTCTTCACACACCCCATCATCTCCCCCCACGAGAGAGATCTGTGTCATTTAACCTGCTTTCAGAATTTGAAAGCACTTTCTTTTTTGGCTCTCGAACCATTTTTTCAATTAGGATCAAACAGATCCCACTAATCTCTTTTAAAAGCTAGTACGTGACTAAGCCAGGATTCGAACACAAGTTATCTGACTTCAGAGCCCAAGTTGTGTCGTGCTGGTACCCATTACAGCCCATCGTGGGGCTACAATGCCTGCTCCTGAGTGATGTCGATGACTGTTCTGCCAAGCCCACCCTGTCAGAAATTACTGCATTTTACTGAGGGATACAGTGAGGTGCGAGAGGAAGGAAATCTGAGCCAAAGGATCCCAAGACGGAAGAAACAGAAACGGAAGTCGGTGTTTCTTCTTCCCATGCTCACCACTCTCCACACACAGAAGCTTTGAGAACATTTCTTTCTCAGCACAAACATCCTGACCTAGTTCGACATATAAATTAATCAGGATATAGGTTCAGAGACCCAAATTGATCGTAACTTAAATAAGCTAGTCTCTGTCTCTCTGTCTCTGTCTGTCTCTGTCTGTCTGTCTGTCTCTCTCTCATCAGTCCAAGTATAAGCCATCAAGGGCTGAAATGGCAGTTCCATGGTGTCATGTGCTCAGGCTTGGTCTATCTCTTCACATCCTATTGGTCTGAACGTAGTCACATGACCTCAACTAACTGCAAGGGAGGCTGGGAAATGTAGTCTTCAGCTAGATGGCCACATACCTAGCTAAAATTTGGGGGAATCCCTTACTCAAAAAAGAGAATGACTAATGGGAGACAAATAGCATGTCATGAATATTGAATTAGCTGGCAGTGACATATATTTTATACATACACACTTGTGTGTTTGAATATCCTGTATGTTCACTAC
The DNA here is from genome assembly GCF_000325575.1 of Pteropus alecto. NCBI lineage: Eukaryota > Metazoa > Chordata > Mammalia > Chiroptera > Pteropodidae > Pteropus > Pteropus alecto. The sequence continues at coordinate 1,570,858 of NW_006433949.1, read as the reverse complement.
CATACAGATAATCACAGATAATATCTTGCTGTGATTTTTTTCACCCAGATATTTTGTATCAGTCGAGTCCCAATAGGGAAGCCATGACACACTCAAACAAATCATTGAAGAGAATTTAATAAACCATGTAGAAGATGTGGGAAGGATACAATACCTCAGGGCTAGCAACAGTGGTATGTCAGTCTGTGTTCACTCAGGCAAGTGGAATCACAGAAGTTTTTATAACATGTCTGTCTCTGTCTGTCTGGCTATCTACCTACCTACCTACTTACCTATCTATCTCTATCTGTATGTGTTTGTGTGCGTGTATAAAAAATGTAGATGTCCTGTTTAAGTGAATTCATATTTTTTGCTTGTTTTTCTTCAAGACTAATTTCTTTGGGGAATGGATGTGAGATAGACTGCTTTGAAACCGAAGACAAGTTTCCAGCCTTCCTTCTACCACTTGCTAGCTGTGTGATCTCAGAATAGCCACTTAATCTCTCTGAGGTGTGCCGTGCTTATTTGTCAGATGGGGAAACTACCACCTGCCCCAGTCTCTTCTGAGAGTCCTGATTCGAAAGGACAGATAAGAAACGGTGGACATGCTTCCTCTGGGTAGAGAACACTCTACAAGGTCACGAACATATTGGAGAACCCCAATCATGAATTCATAATTCAACACATTTCAGCTTTTTCCTCTTTAAAGTCATAGCAATTTTTGCAAAGTCATCTTAGTAACGCCCCACTGCAAGGATTGAAATCATAGAAAATCCCTACTATGCCCTTCAGGGCCCTGTGAGATCTAATCCTGACCTATCTCTCAGCTCATGCCACGCTCACTAGACCCCAGCCTTCTTTCTGTTCCTTGACCAGGCTGTGTTCATTCCCTCCTGTCCTGTAGCTCTGGCTGTTTCCTCTGCCCAGAATCCTCTGCTCCCACATCTTCACATGACTGGCTCCATGTGATGCAGGTCTCCACTTAAATGTCACCTCCTCAGAGAGGTATTCCAGGACCATTCAGTCTAAAATTATCCTAGTGACACTCACTCCTACATCCAAACCTTGTTACATTATTTTAACAACGTTCATCTCTCTTTGAAAACCTTAGTCATTTATTTTTTATTTTTACAGTCCACCCACTAGGATGTACACTCAATGAGAGCAGGGACTTTGCTGCGAGAATAGCATTTGGGATGTGTTAGACAGACACTCAAACGTTTATTAAATAAATGAATCAGAAGAGCATGCCTGGGACGTGGGGAGAGCAAGCTCTGAATTATTAGTTGGCGGGTATGACAAGTACATATAAAAGGTATCTTCATTTGACTACCATGGCAGAGACTGATAAATATCTCTCAATACCCCTTTCCCCTTTCTTTAGTAATAGAGCCTCTAAATTTTAGCTATACCCTTGGATAATTAGAATAAAGATTACATTTCCTACCCAGCCTTGTAGCTAGGTATGGCAATGTGATTAAGGCAAAGCAGAAATGATGTGAGCTTTTCAAGGTAATGATCTCGAAAGGGAGAGGTGTATCCTCCTCGTCCTGCCACCCTTCTCAGAAAGAAGGCTGGAATGCAGACTTGATGTCAGGAGCTGTGGCAGCCATCTTGGATCACAACGACACCCTATGTTAAAGATGGCAGAGGCACAAGGTGGAAGGAAGCTGGGTCCCTGACATAAATGAGCCACCAAGTCCTTGACCGCCTACCCAGATTTCTACATTTCTACAATGAAAAATAAGCTTTTATCATGTTCTAGCCACTGTATTTAGAGGTCTCCTTGTTAAAGTGGCTTAATCTATATTTTAACTTATATGTCTGCTTTTCCTATAGTTTCATAGTCTAATCATTGATATTGCTATAAATTATTTCACATTCCCTAACAATAGTTGAACAGACCTCAGTTTGGGAAAATGTATTCAAGAGAAACGATCATCCCCCTTCATCCACATCTAGCTAAGCTCCTGACATAGACAATATTTATTGAGGTTTGGTTCTTCCTGAGATTTTGAAACACAGAAATGAGACAGACTCTTTACTCCCGGTTATCTGAGATCCCTTCTTTAAAACAAGTGCATTGGTTTTTGGTTTGCTACCTTTCAGTAATAATTTATCTGTTCTGGGAAATTCAGGAAATGGAATCTGTGGATGATTTCTAATCCAAGAGGGAGGACTTATTAGCTTTTTCTTTCAACTTTCAAGCCCCTCAGAAAAAACAGCATCTAAATTT
>NW_006433949.1:1540740-1568489 GCF_000325575.1 Pteropus alecto | reverse complement strand
GGCTGCTGTGGGGGGGGGGTGGGGGGGGTTGGAATTTGATGACACTGGAAAAAGTTTTGTTGAAAAAGGTTCAAATTTTTTTTAGTGAGGTTGTTTCACTTACTGATTTTTTTTTTTTTTGTCTTTAAAAATGAACCCATTTTTATTTCATAAGGACTCCTGGAAGCTAAAGCAGAATTACTTTCTTAACATAACTCCATTTTTTTTTTTTTTTTTTTTACAAAGTGTAGGCTGCTCAGATTTAATTTCTCTGGGAAAACAGGGCTTGCCATGGAACTGTTTGCTATTCCAGGGTGGAGCAGAAAGCTGCTGCAAAGGAGTCTGGGAGGCTTGGACTCCTATGCCAATTCTTTAGTGCAAAAATACCGCCTGCTAAGCTCTGTGGCATGTAAGTACATTTACCCAGATGCTACACTTCAGGGCCGCTCACTTTCCCTCCTGGGGAATGCCCAGCAATGTGTACGCGAGGCCATAAGTTTTGTAAAATTGGCCAAAGGACAAACTAAGACCCTTTTCTCTTTCTATTCCAACTTCCTCTCCGTGACGCTTCCCTCATGGTCTCAGACATTTCTGGGATTCATCGAAGGGGGAGTTGAATTGGCAATATGTTTGGTTTTGGTTTAGTGGTATATTATTTTTGTGGTTTGTAGTTATTCTGCGCATAGTTACTGCCAGGCTGTCCAAGTGGCTTCTAGAAATATGCCTGCTACCTAGGTTGCGGCATGAACATGTCCTATATCACCTGGCACCCAAATTATGTGAGCAGTGGAGGAAAAAATTTGTTGGAGGAAAGATTGATTTTCCAGAGTGACTATGTAAATAAAATTGTTTTTATGAAGAGACAGAGCATGCAGCTCTCCAAAGTGTAGGGGGAATATTATATAGCGTCAGGAATTTCATTAATAAAATTACTGTTATTTTCATGGATTTTGTGCCATTTATATTTGTCAGCTTTTGAAAATTTGTTGTGATCTCTTTCATCGTGTTAAGTAAATATTCACTTTCATACTTAACTGTGCACCCATAATTTTATTTTATTCTTAAGTGGGCCTCCTGAATAGTGTAAACTTCAGTCCCCACAAACCTTGAACTTTCCCCTGGTTATGGGGTGCCCACAGTGGTTTAAAAAGAGAACAGTGAGACTTGTTCTGAAGCATCATATTGACTAGAGCTTTCATTTTATAGCGTTTTACAGCATTCATTTTACAGATACTTAGAAAATTCTCTATCCTGGGAACTGGTAAACTGCAGCCCGTGAACCAAGTGTGGCCCGCTGTCTATTTTTGTAAATAAAGTTTTATTGGAACACAGCTACATTCATTTGTTTGCACGTTGCCTACGGTTGCTGACACACTACAATGACAGCGTTGAGTAATTGCACCCAAAACTCTGGCATGAAAATTTCAAACATTGACTATCTGGCCCTTACAAAGGACGCTGACCCCTACTCTATGCCATGGGCCCCTCAAAGAGGGCTGATGGCAAGCAATGCCCCTAAGGGGTCAGATCAATGTCTTGTTCACATAGCTGTCCGGAGGAGTCATGAGGCTCTCTCACAGACCACACTCAAGCCAGGAAATGTCCATTAGAACTATCCTTTTCCAGTTGAGCGTTGATTATATTCCCTTTCTCCCATTCCAACACTTCTAATGGCTCCACAGTGCCCACAGGACTCTTTAGCCAGGTGTCTGCATTCATCCACGATCAAGCTGCATCTCATCTCTCAACCGTCCTCCCCTATTCTCCTACATATCCTCTCTTCTGCCCACGTGGTTACTGTGCCTTGGTATCTATTGACCACAAGAAGAAAGTTGGGGAGCTGGGAATCAAACCCTGAACTACCTGACTCTGAAATCTACATTTTAAACCACTATTAGACTGTTCCGCTGGCTGAGAATTATTTCTAGAATACCAGATAGTAGCTGGGGACAATATCACCCAGATAAAAACTACATTTCCCAGTCTCCCTTGCAGCTGTTCTGGCCAATGAGGTGTGAGAGCGAGTGACATGTACAGCTTCCTGGTTGTGCCGTGGAACAGCCAGGATGTGTCCTTTGCTTCCTCTTTCTTCCTTCCTGGCCGAGTAAGCAGCAGCCCTCTTAGACCGTGGTGGTGAATCCTCATGTCGAAGATGACAGAGTAACCCAAGGCAAAGAGCTTGGGGTCTCTCGCCCTGTGAAGCCACCCTAATAGCCCTGGATCCCTTATTTCAGTCTTTGCTGTAGAGGTTAAACCTTTATCCTGACTACTAAATAGCCCTCCCATCACCATCACTCCTATCAATTTCTACGGGTTTCTCTTCTGAGGTGGATGCAGCGAGAGGCTGATGGAATGGCGCTATGGGCTGGAAAGCCTTTGAAGCGACTTGCAAGGCAAAGAAACAGACACACCAGATTCTCTCAGTGCCATCAGCTTTCACAGAGCAGCCGCAGCCACATTCTCAGATCCCAGATCCAGATCTTAGAGCAGCCGCTTTGGGAACACACCCGTTCGTCAAGGGCTCATTCCTCTGGGTAGGGCCATATTACAGGCAACATAAACAGGGCTGACTGTTTCCATCGCAACTTCACGCTTTGCAGGAAGGAAGTTGGAAGTTGGACAAGGGACAGGTTTTCCCCTAGGGGAGAAGCGCAGGCTGCTTTAGACCCTTCTTGGAGTGGATTAGGCTGGCTCCTTCTCAGCTGGGATTCCTAAGTGTCATGCTTCAGAGCGAACAGGCTGAGGATTTGCCTCACCGACCCTCCGTCCATTTCCTCCTACTTGGCTGTTCCGGGGCCCTCCTTCCTCACAATCGGTCAAGAGCAGCAGTGAGTGGTGTTTTGCGGAAAGGCTCTACTACCACAAAATGCTTTTCCAACCCAGGGGTTACACTGCCTAACATTCCATCAGCAAGAAATGAATAACTTTGGCTTAAACCTTACCTTCTTCCTCCCCAGTCCTCGTTTATGGGGAAAGAACAGCTGGCCCTATAAAAATAATTGGAGCTACAATTTACGTTGACTGGGTTTCAACTTCTAAATTCTGCACAGTACTTGGTAGGGAGAGCCAAGAACAGGATCGCCCCTGTTTCCCTAGCAGAGTTTGGGAATGGAAATGCCTTAGAAAGAAGCAGAATATGCGTAGCTCATTAGCATCCCAGTGTGAATTGAACTACCAGGTCCGGTCTTCCCAGGTCGGGCAACTCTCTCTTCCTGTTCAAGCCTCAGGGATCCGGGAACCACCTTTGCTATCACATTTAAAGACTGAGCTGATTTAGGCTCCTGAAGGTGTCCGGTACATTGTTTGGTTTACAACGTGGGCTCAGTTAAGTTTGTTGAATGAAAAATAATAAGTCAGTGAGGATCCCAGAAGGAAAAATGATGTCACAAATTGGGTAATTTGAAGGGAATTTAATAAGGAGACTATTTATGGAGCTTTGGGCAGGATGCTGAGATACTATAGGGAGCTGGGAGTGTTTCGTGAATAGTAATAGCAAACTGGGCAGGGTTTCCTAGGTTTAAAGGGATGAGAGGAAGTAGCAGTTATTGGAACTCAGAAAGAGAAACTCATGTGGAGACAGCTACTTTGAGAGGAGTCGTGACTCTTCGTTGAGGTTACCTCCAGCCCAAGGCAAATGCCCCAGAGTAAATACTGCAACCTAACTCTGCTTTTACCTTCCTGCCTCCTGCTGGGGCTTCCTATTAGCTAAACCCAACCAGAAGTTGGCAGACATGGGTGCAATCCATTGGTGTAGTCCAGGCACAAGAGCAGGATGGAGCAGGGTGGAGAGTGGACCTAGGGCACATGGGAAATATCTGCCACCAGGAGATGTGAGCAATGCCCAGTACAATTAGAACGTCTAGAAATGACCATCATTCAGCAGAACCCCTCCTAACATGACATCATGTTCAAGGGTAGGAAACGAATCAAAAGAGTAACAGGTAACAATTATTGTGTACTTGCTGCATTAGACATTTTACACGTTATCTTATTCAACGTTCGCAACCAGCCGATGAGGTAAGCACTCTTCTTACTCCGTTTTACAGAAAAGGACACAAGTCGTAAAGAGATTAAGCCATCCAAGGTCAGCACCGTTAGCCAGTGTTGCTGCGGGGCCCTCTGAGATGAAGCTGGGCATGGAAGAGTTTACTCAGAGCACCTGTGGAAGGGAGGAGAAGGGTTTGGGAGTGGGGTGTCAGAACAGGTTGAACTGGGACTGAGGCTCAAAGCCATGCTGACTGCATGGAAAGTTCTGGAACTAGAATGGCCCTTTAATGTTGTCTCAAGCTGGGCCCAAATACTTGGGCCTTTGCAGCTCTGTCACCATTGGCCATCGGATGTGGGCCACCTCCAAAAGAGCGTGCCTGTGTGACTGACAGCTGAAAGCTCTCTACAGACAGCACTTCCAGCATCTGCGGATGCCACAGCATCTCGGGAGCAAGGGGCAAAGCCAAGATCTTTCTTCTGAAAAGACAGTGCTTCTGTATCACTTTCCTTAGAAGAAGATGTAGTCATACTAAGCATCACAGGGTCGGCTGCAAGCAGACCCTGACAGTCACTTCACGGGACAACCTCTTCCGTAAGCTCATTCCCCAGCATGGCGACCATCGATGGTTTATTTCCACTTCTGGCTGGTACGTGAGTCCTGGGGCTCACTCACTCCAGTGTTCATTCTGTTCGCTTTCTTGGAATGCGACTGAATGTACGGAGTCTTGGAATATTCCAGGCCAATCTGTACAAATCCATCTCTAGTTATCCGCCACTTCTCTCTCTTTGTTGGACCTGCATAGCAGAGTCTCTTCTACACAGTGGGGATCTTCTGAAGTCAAAACGACTCATGAAAATTCCCCAGAAGGTGACAGTCTGATAACTTAATACACTGTCTCCCAATCAGTCCTAACAGGTCAGTTTTGTCCCCCAGTGGTGGAACAGATGGCTGCTCGTGTGAGCATCGGTGAAGCAAGTGGCTCGCCAAACTTAGGGGCCAGGTCGGAAATCTTTAAACTCTCGAGTCGCACTCATATTGGTGAGAGGCTCACGTGAGGTGAGGAAACTGAGTCTCAGAGAGGTGCCTCAACTTGCGCAGTGTCTCACGGAGGCATGATCAGCATCTGAACCTCAGATCCGTTGGCCTCGCAGAATCGGAGCTCTTGGATGGGTGACGTCGGCGAGATGACCAAGGGTCTAGAGAAGACGGGGACAGCCTCAGGGAGAGAGATGGAAACCATGCCCCCTTCCTCACCCCGTCCCCCAGCTCTGAACTCATCCCTGTGGGGCCGGCGAATTGGGTCAGACAAATCAAATATACAAAGCCCGGCCTTTGATTGACTGTCTTATCTAATGTGCCTTCTCCTCCCCTAGACAGCTGGGTCCTATCAGATGGGTGGGGGCTATCAGAGAGGCATGAGCCTCTCCCCGCTGGCCTTTGAATCCATGGGAAACCAGGAGAGATTGGGACACAGGGTGACTTCTTTAGAAGGGGAAGGGGGTGGGCTGTGTCGGTGGCAGCCTGCTCTAGACACCATGTCCTCCATTAAAACCAAATGGATGGATGTTGTTCTTGAATCCCTACTATATTCTTTGCTGGGCTATATTCTCGGTCTTCTCTCCACCCTCAGATCAGAAGAGACACAAAGTATCTGTTCCAATTTATTTGGAGGCTTCCCCCAGCCCCCCGCCATCTCACCATTCAAACATAAAAGTTTTTTTTTTCTTTTTTTCTACGAACAGTAGTAGAAACAAACTTTTGTGGCTATCTTGGCTTCCTAGGATAACTGTGTCTTTAAGGGCTGAGACCCCTTGCTTAAGCCAAAGTATAGCAGCAGCCCTAAGGATAAAATTCAGGAGCTGTCAAAGGCGGGTGAAGACATGTTGCGTGTACATGCTGCATGCATGGATGTGGGTGGATGTGGGCGGGTACTTGCCCTCCCCCGACCCAAGCTTTTTGCTCAGGTAAACACTAAATGATGGGCGCATTTAGCACCGTATATCGTAATCATTAATTCCAAAATTCTTCTTTGTATCATCCAGCAGCTTAAACTCTTTCCTTATCATCCATGTTATTGAAAAACATTGATTCTGTTTTCAAAAATCTTATTTCTAAAGTCATATACACTCCATGTAAAAATATTGGAAAACCCAGAAAGAAATCACCAGGTGTCTCACAATCCTTAGACTAGTAACATGGGGGGGAGGATAAATACTTGGTTCTTTTTTCTCATCGATAATATTCTTTTTAATGGGGAAATACTCTGTATATTGATTCATCCTCCACCATTTGCATTTCATGATGCCACACACACGCTTTCCCTTGCCAACGTATGTTCCTCTGCAGGGTCACTCGTCTTAGCTGAGTGGGCTGTCGTTGAGAGGCTGGACCCTCTTCACTAGTCCTTTCTTATTGATCATTTTGGTTGTGTCCAGCCTCCATCAATAAGGTCATCATGACCTTCACCCATATCTGTCCTCAACTCGAAAGGGACCTGCCTGTTTCTGATTCCCTGCTTCATATCTGGTCCTTGCTCTGTGCTTGGTGCAGGGTATGAGTTCGGTATATGCTGGCTGACATTTATTCTCTTTCTGGAAAGCCCTGAATCTCTCTGGAGCAAATAACTTTCTGCCTCCTTCTCCGGCTTCTTTTTCTCCTTACCTCTTTCTCCTTCTCATCTTCTTTCGCCTTCTCTCCTTCTCCAACTTCTGTTTACTTCTCTCGTGCCTTAAGTCCGCAGAGAATCCTTGCCTACCCAGAGCATTGTAGAAACAGGCTGTGACTTCTCACTGCTCTCCAGGAGTTTAGGACTCCCTAGACTAAAACAGGGGGTTCCCTAACTTCTAACCAGCAGGATCACCCAATGGGCTTGTTGAAACATGGATGGCTTCCCCCACTCCCAGAGATTCTGACTCAGCAAATCTGGGAGGGGCCCAGGGATGTGCGTTTCTTACAAGTTCCCAGTGTTGATGCTGCTGCCCCAGAGGCCACAGTTTGGGCATCACTGGCTTAGAGCACAGCCCCTCTTGGCTGATCACAGGCCTGGTAGGTGAGCCGGGAAAGCCCAGCCTCTGAAGCCAAGCTCTACAACCAACTCGGCAGGTTGCCTTAGGCAACCGGGTTCAGCCTTTTCTTCTGTACAAAGGCAACAATGAAAGCGTACCTATCGGGATGATTGTAAAAACACCATTCGAAACTGCATTTGGCACAGCATCTGACATGAGGATGGTGCTCGCCATATGTGATGATGTCTTAAGTGTATTCGGGCTGCTGGAACAAAATACCATGAACCGGGCAGCTTAGAAATGACAAACTTTTCCCACAGTTCTGGAGGCCGGAAGTCCAAGATCATGGTGCCAGCAGATCTCGTGTCTGGTGAGAGCCCACTTCCTAGACTTATATTTTTGGGAAGGCTCCAGCCTTCATCCCGAAACCCCAGGATTTTCAGAGATTCAATTAGAATGGCATAAGAGAACCAACCACAGAGATGGTGAGAAAGGGGTTCAGTGGACCCAGATGCTACGGAGGTGGCCCCAGCCTGGCTGGCTCTGTCTCTGGGGGCCATTCCTCCTTCCTCGATGTAGACAGCAGCACTGAGCATGGGGAGAGAGGTTGAAAGTATAGAGATAAATGCTAATCTCTAGTATAAACATTTCTCAGGGCTGGACACTCTCCGAATGTGCCATAATCCCCCACCGGGGAGGGGACGAGATAGCTCGGGAGGCCAAGGCTGATGTGGGGAAGAGCGAGAGAGATTGGGTGGAGATGAGAAGGGCCTAGGAAGCCCAGCATTTATGTACCCGACAACCCTGGGAGCAGCCTGACTGGAGACAGAGGGAATCCTCGGATAGGATAGGAGAGAAGGACTGTTCATGGTGAGGCAAACGGGGGCTTCGAGGACCCTCCCCTCATGTGTCACAGGGATGCCCAGTCTGGGCACTGTTCGTAGGAGGTGTGCAATCCAGCTGGGCGACTTTGGGAAAGTTATTTGCCCTCTCTGAGCCTCTGTTTCCTCCATTTTTATAGGAGCATAAAGATAGTAGTTGCCTCATAGAGCTGGAGTGAGGATGAAATGTGATCTTGCATATAAACTGCTGAGCACGGTGTTGGACATAGATTCTCAGTAAATGCTGGCTATTAATGAAGTCTACACCAGCGATGGCAGGAGTACCTATTGGCCATGGAGGCTGGTCTTTTCCAAGGATGCCTGCAATGATATTTCTTGTCCATCATGTTCTTTTCTGCCATGTCACCTGGCTACTCTCCCACCAGATTCCCGTTCCTTTGAATCTAGATGGCCTTAGGGACCCCATTTATAACCAAGGCAATATGGCAGAAGTGACACTGCACGACTTCCAAGGCTGAGTCTGCAAAGGTCACGCGGCTTCCACCTCTTTCTCTCGGAATGCTTCTTCTCTGGATGTTCCCTTGTGGAAGCCCGCTGCTCTGCCGGAGAAGCCCGAGCTCCATGGAGAGGACACGTGTAGGTGCTCTGGTTGACAGTCCCAGAGTCCCAGCTGAGCCTAGCATTCCAGTCATCCCCACCCAGGCGCTAGACATGATTAAAGAGCTTCCAGATGAGTCCAGCTGTTCAAGTCACCACTAGCCATTTGTCTTCCCAACTGAAGCTTCAGACATTGTGGAGCAGAGATAAGTTGCCCCCACTGTGTCCTGTCTGAATTCTTGACGCACGGTGATCTGCGGATCCTGTGAACCTAATAAAATGATTCTTGTTTTACTCCATTAATTTTAGAGTGATTTGTTATGCAGCAACAGATGGCTAGAATATGGGCTGATGAGGTTCAGGTATCTTATGGCACAAACTGGTCAAGAACTTCTTACCCCTTTTGTTGCCTGATTGAAATTCCAGAATCGTGAAGCCCCATGCCTAACCCCAAAGTGTGTTGGGGGGTATTTGAGCTCACAATGCCCCTGATCATATACTAAGGATCCTGACAAGGGGCTGGGCACTTGAGGAATTTGCCTGGTAGGATACTGTCTCTTCTTTATCCTTCTTCATCTGTGGTAAGCCATTGTGTCCTTATTTATGCTCATCCAGTGTTGTCATGACCTTGGTGATGAGAAACACCACCAATAACACAAATTATAAAGATGGGTGGATAATATCACCTTAGAATAACATCTCATAGGGCACCATTTCACAAAGAAGTTTCATATGATAGTTTCAAAAACAGGCTATCCTAACTGACAAGTGATAATAATAATAATAATAGTGATAATAATAATAATAATAATAATAATAGCAATAATAATTGTATCTGTTAGAATTTTGCATCACGAGTCCCAGAAAACTTAAACCCCAATGGCGATTGATTGGCTAACATAGCTAAAAAATCTAGTGGATCGAGGAATGGTTTGAACCAGAGACTGGGTGGGTCTCTCTGTCTCTCTCCCTCTCTGTGTTCAGTCTCCCTCGGTCTTGGCTTTCTCAAAGTAGTGGCCTATGGGAACTCTAGGTTTATGTGCTCACTACAGCACAGTAAGAGAGCATGCTTTTCCATGCAAAGACCCAGCGAATATCTACAATGCCTCTGTCCCATTGGCTCTAAGAGGATCACATGATGTCTGCCAATCAATCCCCAATGCAGGAAGGGGCTGTGATTGGTCATCCTGAGTCACATGCTCATTTCCATGGCTGGGGGCAGGGCCAACAGCACTTAAGTTACATGCACTGAAAGCAGGGCACCGGGCAGTTCCTCAGAGGAAAATCACAGTGTTGTTAATAGAACAAGGAGTATGGTTGAGTGGCCCAAGCGTAGGCACATGGACCACAGCAACCACTAACTGAGTGGCTGGATTGAGTCAGGCTCAACCTGTATTGTCATCATGTAGTCTGTCAAGTCATTATGATCTCCATTTTGCAGATAAAGAAACCAAGTCTCAAAGAGATCAAGCCATTTGCCTAGGGTCCCACAGCGAGAGAGCTGGGATCTGAACACTGTCACCTGACTGCAAAAAAGCACGCCTTGCCAAAAAAAGTCCTCCACTCCTTTTGTTCACCAGAAAAACAGAATCAAAAACAAAACAAAACAAAAAACCCAAACGCTTGTAATGAATGGCATTCTTACAATCAACACACAGCGTGGGGTGAAGCTCGATCCTGCCATAAGACACCGATTCCATCCTTTTCTCCACCCCCCCCACCCCCCAGCAAGCATTCTAGAACTCAAGAGAATGGAAATGAGGTCATTCATTATACGATGAGCCTTAAGTTCTGTAATGTACCCCCAAGCGCCTATCACCAGCTTCAACAGTCCTCCTTCGTAATATTGCTACAATTATTCTGCCCCCTGCTCCTCACCCCCTACCTGATGGTGAGGTTAACGACGATTTTCATAGATTGAAACTATTCGAATCTATTTTTTTTTTTAAGTGAAGGAGTTACCTTTGGGGGGGAAGTTAAGTTCTAAAGTCCAGGAGAAACTCGAAAACCAAGCAGACCTGAAACACCCCTTTACACACCACTGTCCCTCAGGTAGAGAAAGTTTGGTATTTCTTCATTTGAAGTGGCTGTCTGGGGTGGTGCTGTACCAGATACCATCAGCTTAAGCTTTAGAACCATCCTCGGCACACAGGAACCGAAAAGAACCCAGGAGACCCAGATCCCACCTCGCGCCTTGTTCTGCCCACTTTGGGGCAAGTGCTCATTAAGCTAAAGGATAGGCAGGCGAAGAAACAGACTCCAAGAGGTCACCACGACTATTTAAATTCTTTTCTTCTCTCTGGCTGTGTTTCCCAATACATGTATGATGCCACCTCACTGTCTTAGGTCTTTCAAATTATGGCGTTTGAATTTCGCCCAACGCCCATAGCTTGTGGCATGTGCTCTGTCTGAGCTTGGGCCAAATGTATATCATGCAGTGAGCACCGGTGTGCATTTCAGCTGTGACAATCCTGGCGAGAGGCGAGGTCTGAAGGAACAGGCTGCAGCCACCTCGCCCCGTGTCCCGCAGCATCCCAGGCCCTCGCTGGCTGGTGTCCACGGCCCACTCCCTGTGAACTGTCCTTACCGTGGACAGTGGGCCTGGGAGGAAAGCAATGAGTCCACCTCCCACCGCTCGCCTTCAGGGACCGGCTGACTTGATGGCCATTAACCAGCAAAGCCACAGCAGCCATAAAATTAATTTCCTTCCTAATATATACAAGACTTTCTCTTGGAGGAGTATGGGCCGATTGGATCAAAGTGTGTAAGTGGTGTGCTTATGCTATCAGTTTCAACCCCTTAATGCCCTCCTGTCAAAACAAAATCCTCAAGAAAGGCTTTGAGGGGAATCACATGGGCATAATGGCTTTCCAAAAGAGAGCCCTAAGTACTTGGTAACATATACAGAGCCGACTATTAGATCGGCTGGTGTAATTGTCCTTATATTTTAATGTAAACACGCGTATATTAGCTGGGTGCTTCATCCCTCAGCAGACACGGAGGGGCAGGGCAGGCGGGGGGAAGGGAGGGTGGCTTTTGTGGGAACGTCAGCCAGGCGGGGCCGTGGAGGGGAGGTCAGGGGGCGTGGGAGGGGAGGGGACTCCAAAGAGGGAGGCAGAGGCAAGTCAAGGAGGCCGATCTGGCTTTTATTAATAACACGAATGCCTGGCTCCTGGGTGGTACTTTGAGCTTTTGTTTTTCCCAGAGAACGTTCCAGCCTCGGTTTTGCTTTGCACTGGAGGCAACCTCTGCCAGGCAGATTGGGGAGGGAGGACCCACTTCATGGATGGGGAAACCGAGGTTCACAGAAGGGTTTTCTAACCTGGCAGGAAGTAGATGCACGCTCAGAGAGTCGCTTGAAGGGGGTATTCGCAAAGGTGTGGGCTGGGTTATGGGAACCAATGGTGGAGAATCCCGAAGGTAACAAGGACCGGGAAATCATTGCCACCTTCAGACCCACTGAGACAGGTGACATACAGGTTTCCACACTGTCTAGAAAAAGCCACAACCTATGGTGGAGGAATGCAGCCAGTGCCAAACCCAGGAAAGGCTGGCACAGAGGGAGTCGGGGGAATTCATGCGTCCATCTCTCTCCTCCCACCCTCTCCTATTGGTCTCCCATCGGCAAAGTCCAACAGGAAGCCAGAGGCCAGAGGAGCCCGGATTTGGGGCACAGCCTCTTCAAGCACAGACGGCAAAGAAAGGTAGATGGCAAATAAAGAATTTCCAGGTCCAGGTTCAGAGGGACGATTGGGAGGCATCCTCAGTCTTTCTGCTCCCCAGCCTGGTTCTTCCCAAACAGTGAGTGACAGCTACCAGTGGAGGAATCAGTCCATCCTTCTCAGAGGCAAACCTCCGAAGGCTGGGGACAGGCTAGATTTCATGACACCCAGTGGGTCGGAAGGCAGGATTTGGAAAATGTTTGAAAGTTTCAGACTCTGGCTTCGTTTTACAAATCCGCCAGTGCCGGGGCGCTGAGGTTTCTCTGTGGGGAGGGAGCATGTTTTCGCCAAGTGAATATAGATAAGAGGTGGGGTGCCTGAAGCCTGGGTAATAATAGAATGACAGCTGATGATTCATCGGTGCTCTTCACCGTCGGTTGATAGTACGCTGTCCAGCCTTCCCTCCTGTGCTTGGACAGCATCGCCGCCCTCGCCCCGGGGTTGCCTGCTGGAATGGAATTCCTGGAGCCCTTGACCTAGCTTGTGTGCAGCGGCTGTCCCGAATGCACGCGTCCACGTGACACGTGGCGTGCCAAAGGGTCCCTTGCATCAGCTCATTTCATCTTCACGTCCTCACGGCCACCCCAGGAGATCTACGACCGCATCTGCATTTTGCAGGCAGACACTGAGGCTTGGCTCAGGATCACAGAGAGGCAGTGTGGGGCAGTGGTTAGAACAGCTAGAGAAGCCGGTGGGTGGCCGAGATTCAAATTTCGGCCTTGCCGCTTACCAACTGTGGGAGCTCGGACAAGACATACGGCCTCTCCGTGCCTCAGTTTCCTCATCTGTCAACAGGGGATGCTAATGGTGTCCACCTCGCAAGGTTCTCACAAAGATCAAATCAAGGACTTTGAAGAGCACCTGCCTCATAGCAAATTCTGTCTGAGTGGTGGCTCAGAGAATGTTCTCTGGTCAAACTAAGATAAATTGCCCAAGGTCACAGAGCCAGAAAGTGTTCAAACCTGCATCCCAAAGCAGATCCTGGAACCAGGGCTGAGCTGGACTGGTACCATTTCGCAACTGCCAACTTTGAATTTTTAGGACTTTTGTGAACCAGTTGTGAAATGCAGCCACTATTAAGCAATTAAATGATATATGTTCAGTTAAATAAATTATATTGAAAGCAAAGGCATTAAAGACTTAAAAGTGATCACTCCCTATGTTCTTAGGTCATGTATACGCTGTGTGGAGAAAACCCTCCATAGTGGGGCGTTACTGAGCATCGCTTCCTACCTGTGCCAGCCGTGGTGGCAGTATTTACATGGAACTCAGCACAGGCTACAGATCAGGGCTCCCCACCCCAGCCCCGACACACAGAGAGTCGTCGCTAGACACGTGTAGTACATCACAGCCTGGAACCCGAACCCCTTGTTTCAGTAGGTTTGGGGGGTGGGGGGGGTGGGCATCTGTCCCTGACATCACCTCATGCCTGATAAAAGGACACTGGAATTGGTGGGGGTAACTTACAATGGGCTAGATCGATGCCTCCGATGACATCTGGCTGTTCGGGCCAGGGTTTGAAATGTTTCTTGGGAGGCAAGGGTCATGGGTGGGGTCGGGGAGGCGGTTCATTCCTGGGCACTGCCACCGTCTCTCTCTCAGCGTCCTGCCCCCGCTTCGGGCACATTCCTCGCCTGGTGATAAGCGTGGCTCCATCTCGGCATTTTCCCATCGTGCTGACAGTTTTAAACCAATAGATTTATGAACTTTTAAGTAATAGAAATATTTAAGGCAGACCTATTTGTCTTATCTGCAAAGACAAGAGCACTGCTCTTCAGAGCGGGGAGCGGGGAAACGTACATTTGTAAAAGGGAGTGATGGTGTTGACCACGGCCTGCAGGGGTGAGAGACAAGGTCCCTTGACTGCCCAGACACCACCCTTGGCTGCTGCCCAGCTCCTAGGCCTGGTTCACCAACCTTCTCGCCGATTCCGAATGTCAGAAATTCTCCCAATCACCCTCTCTCTTTTCAAGGTAGTTGGAGTCAGTTTCTCTTGCTGCTTCCAAACTCCCCAGCGAACACGACGACAGTGAGGGAGGTGATGATTACCGCGATGGCTAACATTTATGGAGCATCTGCTATGTGACAAGCTCTGCGCTAGGGGCTCTAGACACATGATTCTATTCGATGCCCTGGAAACCCCAGGAGGTAGACAGGGAGGCTGGGGGGCGGCGGGGGGGAGTGAGGAGGGAGAAGACCTAGGTTTTGTGGGATCTGAGGCTTATTCATTCAATTGAGAAAAAAGATGAAATTACCATTTTTGCAAAAATCATATACCCTGTGAAAACATCGCTAGCGTCGTGAGGGAGCCTGTGAGAGTGAGGGGCTCTGATGCTTAATATTCATGATCTCCATTTTACAGACGAGGAAACGGAGGCCCCAAAGGGTGAAGTGACTCGTTCAAGGTCAAATGGTAGAGGCGAGATTGGAACCCGGGCCTGACTCCAGAGACTTTGCTCTTAATCATGACTCCTTCTCACTTCTCACTCCATCATCTTGCCTTTGCCACCTGGCTGGCATCTTCTCATCGTTTCTCCGACAACTACCCTTTGGACCAGTATCCAGGAACATCACGGCCAGAGAATGACCAGAGGGAAATGACCCACACGGGGGCCGGGGGAGGAATGGCCAGAGGGTCAGAGGAAATCAGAAGAATCTAGAAGAAAGTGAAGGAACCAACAGAAGCCCTGGGGGCCCCAGTGAAAGCCTGAAGCGGAGATGGGTGTTATGGTTTAGAAGCAGACAGGCCAGTACAGTGGCCAAGCCACCAATGATGGCAGAGTGAACAGCTTCTCAACTGCCCGGGTTTGGATCTTGGTTCTCCCACGGAGGACGTAGATGGTCCCGAGCCAATGACCGGCCTTTCCTGTGCCTCCGTTTCTCCACAGAGACCGTGGGGACAGTGATAGTATTGACGTCAGAGTTGGTGAGAAGTTTGGACGATTCTATGCACATTAAAGTACTTAGAAAAAGCGCCTGGTGCAGTAAGTGCCGGGGAGGTGTCAATAATTAATATCAACCTATCAGATCTGTGTGATCAGCACGCTTGAGTCCAGGTGCTTCATGTCGGGCCGACATTCCATCCTCTCCCCTCCAAAAATACAAAAACTCCTTTGGCTCCTCCTAAAGAGAGCTGACAGCCACACGGTTTGGGATGTTTTCAAAAAGCCGGGAAGGACGTTAACTTACGGTTCCTCAGCAGACACGGCTACGGGTCAGTAATCGATACCTACTGTGTGAGTGTGAGGAAATAGCTCCTACGAGACACCCCGATGCTGCATATATTTATTAAAAATGTGTTCCCCATTACCGCGATTCTGCAAACATTAAGACGCTGTCTTCACTTCAACAGAGCTCGCAACACGAGGCCGCCGTGTGATATACGGGCTTCCTGCCTACCCGTGGCTTCTTTGTTTGGGGTTCTTTGTTCCCTGCCTTGTCGGTAGTTAGTGGCTTAGGCATGAGGCACTAGATATTGGGTCACAAGATCGGGGACCTCAGAGTTAGAAAGCATCTCCAGGGAGGAGGTGAGTGGCGTGTTGTAGAGAAAGGACACAATTGTTAGAGCCAGATGATGATCTAGCCCATAGGTGTCTTTAGCATTCATTAAGTCATTAATCTATTAGTCATTCATTCATTCACTCATTCATTCATATATTCATTCATTTATTTATTCAACGTGTATCTGTTGGCACTGTGGCAGAGAGACCAAGGGTGGCCCCAAGATTGCTGACCCCACTGCTCATGCCCTTTATAACCCTCTCGAGTGTGGGTGTGACCTGTGACTCTCTTTTAGCCCATAGGACATGGCAATGATGAAAGGCAGTGCTAAATTAGTTGATTCTTGAGTTCGTCGAAAGGGATATTATTTGGGGTGGGCCTGACTTAATCAGGCGAAAGCATTCAGAACAAGAACTGGACCCATCCTGAGGTCAGACCTTCTCTTTCCTGCTGGCCTTTAAGAAGAAAGCTGCCATAACTTATACAACAACAAAGAAATGAATTCTTCCAACCACTTGAATGAGTTAAGAAGCAAATTCTTCTCCAGTAGTACCTCCAGATGAGAGCGTAGCCCAGCTGACACCTGACTGCAGCCTTGTGAGAGCTGGATAGAGGACCCAGCTAAGCGGAACAGACAGCTGACCCAAAGAAACCGTGAAATCATAAATGTGCATTGTTTTAAGATTCTACGTTTGTGGTAACTTGTTTCGAAGCAGAAGAAAACTAGTACTATCATTTACCATGCGTCAGATGCTGTAAAAGATGTTGAGGATAAAATAATACACAGAATAGTCTCTATCTCATGTTCTCATTGGTTTCCAGTCTAGTACCATGCCAGGTGCAGCGGAGATACTCAATAAAGGTGGTATTGGCTGTAGACCTGGGTAGTCATCTAATTTTTTTATATGTGATCTGAAGCAAGTCTGTTTCCTCACGTGACAAATGGAGACAACAAAATTTGCGTTAGGTGGACATTGTGAGTGTGCTTTGAAAATCTAAATCACTGAGCAAATATAAGTTATTACAGTATTTTCATTGAATTGATTGTTTTTCTCTGGCCTTACACATTGTACTCAAGCACATTAAGTATTATTATCCCTTGTTCACAGATTAAATATAGGAGAGACTACATGTGTCTAACCCCAATATCTGTTTTCTTCTCTTTCCTTCGTAATAAAGACTCTAATTTTTAGCAAGGCACACGGCTGTCCAGAATAAATACATTTCTCAGTCTCCCTTGCATAGAGATTGGCTATATGTCTAGGCTTTGACCAACAAATAAAAGTAGAAATGTTATGTGGCACGTTGGAGAACTATCCTCAAGGGATGGGGCTACCAGATAAAATAGGAACTGTGTGATAGATAACCTGATATATATATGCAGCCCCTTCTCCTCCTTTCTTTATGCTGCTGCTTGCAGTGCGATGGCTGGAACGCCAGCAGCCATTCTGGGCCATGAGGATGAGGCCACACTTTGGGGATGGTGGAATATTGAACTGGGAGGAGTTTGAGTTCTTTGGGCTGTTCGAGTAGAGCAGCCAGGCCAGTCCTGCACTGACCACCTCTGGGCTTATTATACATGAGAGAAAAATATACATCTATTTTGTTTAGGCTGTAGTTATTTGGGCGTTCCTATTTCATGTAGCAGAACCTAACCTAAATTATTACATGGCCCCTCCAACAGTTAGGAAGAACTAAAGTAGGTATTTCTCCTATTTATTGAATAATACTAATTGTTTTTAGCAAGTGTTTGATGTATATCAGGCACTGTATTAGACTCTTCGCAAATATTGTCTCTAAATAGTACAATAATTTCAGGAGGAAGATATTATTATCTTTGTTTTGCAGATACGTAAACTCAAGCACAGAGAGGTAAAGTAACTTGCCCAAAGACACACAGCCCATAAGTAGCAGAATTAAAATTTGAACCCCATGTCTGACTGAATTCAAAAGTCCTTTCCCTCCGCTTTTAAAAATTAGATATTTTTCCAAACTGCTTTTTGTTACCTTTTTTTGAATCTTCATTTTCTTTATGTCAGGATCCAAGGGAGACAAAAGAAGTATCTCCTCAGCCTGAGTCTCATAATCGCTGAGTTTAATTACCAACTTCTCAACGTCACAAAGCAATCCCTCAAAACCGGCATTATTTGTCCCTATCTGAGAAAGGCTGGGCTTATCAGGGAGCTTCGCTGTCAGAAAGAACGAGAGTTGTCCACAAGAGTCGTCCATCAGTCGTGTGTCCTTGATTCACAGATGGGGGAACATGAGATGGAGAGAGAGCCGAGGAGTCTGCCTAAATTAAGACAGTGAGACAGTGACAAAGAGGGACACAAACTCAGATGTCCTCACCCCACCCAGAGCCTTCTTACCACACAGAGCTGCCTCCCGGAGGAAAAACTAAGAAGGCAAGGGACATCTGTAACCTGGGAGGGGCCAGAGCAAGAAAGGGGGGGGCAACGATACACCCACCCACTCACGACCTCTGACATCAGAGCCTTCACCTTGGCAGAACCAAAGCTGAAGTGCCCACCCGAGGAGAGAGACCTCCGGGAGGACAGGAGCCCACGTGCTGTATCTGTGGATTTGGGGCGGTTCCACCAGGCCCTTGTTTTGGAAATGTTTTGGTTCAGAGTCCTCGAAGGAGAAAGAGGTTGTTTTGTTTCTGGCGGCACCCGGATGATCCTGGCACATGGCAGATGCTCAAAAAGCAACCCACTGAATGATAAAATGCATGAAATATCCAAAACCCATCCTATGGTCTCTGATCCAGCATCCAAAACTTCCTATGATAAAACGGAAGTCTAGGGAGAAAACCATTGATAACAATTACAATACTACTACTACTACTACTAATAATAATAATAACAACCACCACTTATCTTGCACCTACTGTGCGTCAGTCACTATGTTCAGCATCCTCACCCATTTTATTTAAATTCACAACACGCCCACAATGGAGCTTCTATACCCATCTATTTCACAGAGAAGTCACTTGCCCAGAGTCACGCAGTGAGGAGGTGCGGGGTTTGGATTCCAGCTGGCTCTCGGCTCTGCACCTCGTCTGCGTGATCAGTTGCCTCCGTGTCTCACTGGTGACGGTTTCTTCTTAATAAATAAAGTCTAAGCTTTGGCTTTGAAGACATTACTGAGCACCAGGCTTCTGCCAGGTGCCGGGTATGACTTTTTCTCAAGATGCCCCAGAGAGCCCAAGATGGCGAAAACATCATCCCTCCAACGGAAGGATGCCCCCGGGTCCTCACCCACATACTGACAGAGCTCGATGCTTGTCCCACCCTAACTCGGATGAGGCTGTGTCTCAGGCAACACAGATCCCGGGCACCCCTAACGTGAGGTCAGGGGTCACGCCTTCATGCCCCGATACCCCCCACATCGCAGCTTCCCACAGTAGGTGCACTGTACACGTTTGCTGACGGACCGCTGATTGATCTGATTCTGTAAAGTGCCTCGCTCAGCCACATGAGCCCAGAGAGCCTTAATAAAGGCTTTTTGAAGATGATAAGAAACAGAGCTGCCTTGTTAAGATTCCGGGGGCCTCAGATTCTTCTTCAGCGGCAATATCTTTCTTTCTTTCTTTTTTTCCTTTTTTAAGTGCTGGCAGATAAAGCCTGCCGACTGTCCAGTGGGTGACACTGGAGAAAGAGCTCTGGGACTTTTTGATTTTTAAAGGAATACATTAAAAGCAGCTCACGACATTAAAATCTTCTGGGTTCTAGCTGGGATTGATGGCGGATTGGCAGATTTGCCTCCATTCCTGGTCAATGAAAGCACCGTTAGGATAAGCCTGGCGAGAATGACTTTGCAACGGTGGAAACAACTCTGGAATGGCATTCTGGGGGCTGGGGTCTGACCCGGCTCTGCCACCACTGGCTGCAGGTGCTGAATATGCCCTTTTGCATTTCCGAGACTCAATTTCCCCAGCTGCAAAGCCAAGGGTGAAAATAAGTGCACTCCGGAGCCCTCTGCATCCCTAACTTCCTGAGTTTGGAGACGGACTTAGAGTGAGATCAGGCTTCTCAATGCCCAAGCACAAAATGAGAGGGGAGAGAGCCAGGGAGGGTTGCTGTCCCCACGGATGTGGATGATGCTGCCTGGGTGTCCAGGAAGCCTGCTGGCCAGGAGAACATCAAAAAGATGCCTCTTCCTATCCTTAACCCCTACCCACAGTTAACAGGAGACATTTCCCAGAGAGAGCTCGTCTTCATGTGGCTCACCTCCCGGAGTCACCATGTTACATCTGGGTGAACCCAGCCACTTCCGGAAAGAGAGAGAGGCAGAGACAGAGACAAGATAGAGACAGAGACAAAGGCAGAGAGAGAGAGAGGAGGGAAGAGAGAGAAGGGAGAGAGTGGGAAGAGGAAGACAGACAGACGGAAGAGACAGAGACAGAGACAGAGAGAAAGAGAAGGGACTGAGCAGAGGTTTTGAGTTTTCTCTATGAGTTTCTTCGAGAATCTGAAAAAAGCGATGAATTTGCTCCTTTGGAAAAATACACATACGCACAAAACTTTGCAGCTAACTTTAGGGGGTTTATAGGCCCCACTTACCCCAGGTGAGGAACCCCTAAAATAACAAGGAGAAAAGGGGGAAGGAAGAGACATGAAAAAATAAATAATTCTAATCCAAGTAGAAACAAGAAGGCTTCTGGTTTAGAATGTGGTTCTGGAACTTTAGAGACAGGCTGTGAATCCCAACTCTGCTCCTTTCCAGCTGTGTAATAACCTTGGAATGAGACTGAAACTCCTTAGCTCCAGTTTCCCATGGGGGTAATTATATCCTTCAGGTCATATTATCCTGTGTCCCGCAATGGAACATGGTGTTCTCTGTCGTTTGAAGCTGCTTTGCTCAGGGAGCATTTCCTCTGGAGGCCCCACCTTTGCCTGGAGCTGCCTTAGGGTTAGACCAGAGGCTGGGATGAGGCTAGTGTCTCCCGTACTCAAAGCCTGGTCCCTGGACCACCAGCAACAGCATCACCTGGAAGCTCGTTAGATATGCAGAGTGTCTGGCCCCACCCCAGACTTGTGGAATCAGCATCTACAGTTCGGCACAGTTCCCAGGTGGCTCCGACACACATGCAAATGTGAGTTCCGGGAGAGCTGGAGGAGCATCAGACGTTCCCCATGACCGTGCTACCCAGAATGTGCGAAGCCACTGAGCCCTGATGTCCTTCTCTCTTCTTCTCTTCGCCCTCTCGAGACGAAGGTTTCAGCACTAAGCCCTTCCCCAATAGCCTCCTTCGGGCCGACTCTGTCCCCCCTGCCCCTCCTAAATCCCGGCAGCCAGGTTAAAGTTATCACCAGGTACATATAAAGCCAGCAATCACTCGGCACGCCTGTAATGGGAAGAAGCTGCCGGCCAAGATCCCAGGGTAACACGCTGGGAAAAAACCAGATCTCAGCATGGGGTGCGGGTGGGCCATTTGCCATGACATCCCTCTGCCTGTAACATGAAGCATGAGTTGAACACAGAAAAAAATCAGTAACAGCAACAACAATTATCACTTACTAAGTCTTACCATGTGTGGGACACCACACAGGGGCTTGGACTGCATTATCTAATTTGCCTGTACAACAACCCTGTGGGGCAAGTATCAATATTCCATTTCACGGCTAAGAAAACTGAGGCACAGAGAGGTTGAGTAGCTGACTCGAGGTCACACAGCCGGTAGGTAGAAAAAGCACAGACCAGATAGACCTTAGCTCAGATATCTCAAATGGGGGCCATGGGCAGAGCTGGCTTGAATGATGTTCGAATGTTCTTTTGGACTGACATCGAGAAATTTCACCTACAACCTGGGTTTCTGGATTCTCATGGAAAATCAAAATGCTTTGGGCACTGCAGGCTGCTGGCAGAAGTGAGCGATGGGACATGCATTTCCCAGGTAAAGAGGTCCCCACCACTCACCACATATGCTACGACCTTACTGGGCATTTCAGGTTGAACACTATCCTAATAACGATAATGACAATAATCGCTAACATTACTTGAGTGCTCACTACATACTAAGCACAATGCTACGAGATGAAAAGAATGGGCAGATCGTGCCCTCAGGTGCTGAGGGGTCCACAGGGCTCACCTAGCATCAGCCTAAATTCCTCCAGGCACGAGCCGCTCACTACCTACGGAAGCTGTCCTTTCCATGATGCCACCTGGAGTCGTTAAGATGCTTCTTTCCTTAGAACCCAACCCTGCCCCCTCCATTTCCACCTGGGGCTGGGCCACCTGGAGTCAGTTCACAGTGTCTCCCCCATGTCACCTTCTGGAGACGTGAGGCCATTATGTGTCTCCTGGAGCTCCCTATGAAGGTTCCTTCTGGAGGTATGCTGGGTTCCAAGGAGAGGCGGGAGGGAGAGAGGGGCTCCTCGTTGGCCTGTGGTTACTAGCTCTCCTATCAGGAGACCCAAACTCCTGGCCGGACAAATCTCCATCTTAACACCAGTGTCCATCTTGGCCCACCTAGCCCCAAACCACAGTCTCTCTCCCAAACCTGGCCCCACCCTCTTTACCTTCAGCCCGTGAATGACACCAGCTTCCACTCAGCTGTTGGAACCAGGCACCTGGGGTCATATCATTCCTCTTCCTCATCCCTCGTGTCCAGTTAGACATCAGGTTCTGCCATAGCCTCTTCTAGACATGGCTCGAACAAATCGCACCTCCACCGATGCCATGGTGAGCATCAACTGTTGAATGAATGAATTCTAATCTGATGCATCAAGGCACTCAGCATCTCCTGTGGGAACTATTTAAAAAGTCTCCACCGAGTCTCCCGGCCTCCTCTCTCGCTTTTCCAATCTATCTTCCGTGCTGTGACCACAGCCGTCTCATAAACATGCAGATTTGACTGTGTCCCTCCCCTGCTCAAACACCTTCAATGGCTCCACATGGCCTCCAGGCTAAAGTCCAAGCCGCTCAACGTGGACATCGAGATGTGTATCCTCGGATGTCTACCCTCTGTCCCAACCTCGGCGGGTCTCCTCCGCCCAGACTTCAACTCCAACGTAAGCACTGAATTACCTGCAATTTTCTACTCACCTGGGCTTTTGCTCATGCTATCCTACCTGGCTGGAATACCTTTCCCTCTCGCTTTGTCCAGTCAATTCCAACATATTCTCAAGAATTTCCCGAAGCATCTATAATTCACCTGCTTTTACATGATCAAGATCATTCTCTTTCCTTCTCTTACAGTTGTGCAGCTTTAACACCCATCATTGTTAGCGTTGGAATCGGGCAGAGAAATCATCATTTAATAGTAGCTATTTCGATTCTGTTACGTCGTTTTCAGTTTTTCTCCATTATAAATGGTGCCGAATATTTCTGGGTATAAATATGTATTGCCCCACATTTAGAACTTTATTTCCTTGGGTTAGATTCTTGAAAACAGGATTGTTATAGAAAAGCATGTCTTCGATTAGATATTTTGCCAAATTGATTTTCCAAATGGGCAGGCCCACCTGCACTATAAGAGAGCATATAGCATACGGTCAGTTCTAGAGTCTGGCCTCCCACCTGGGTCTCCCTAGGGTGGAGAGAGAACAGTGAAATGTGCTGTTGGCAGCAGAGCTGAGATGCTATTTAGAAATAATAAACCTACTGGAAGAAGGAAATGGATCCCCATTTAGAGTGCGTCAAATGGTTTAAAAATGGAACCTGAGGAACCCTGAGAAGCAAAACGAGAAGGAAGATGTCTAAAGACCTGACTGAGTGACCACTCGAATCCATAATTGTTAGGAAAATAAGATCAATTTTATTGCACAAAATGGATGCGTGTCAAGGGGTGCTTTAGGTGAGAGCAGAAGACCTGATTTGTTGGGTGTCAAATTTCCTTCAGGTTCATGGTTTGGGGTTTCTGGCAGCCCCTCAATGCTCCCCCCGTGCCTCCAGCTTCATATCATTTGAATTCACTTACCCCGAGTGAAATCCAACTGCAAGTAAAAAGAGACTTTAAAAAGCTTATTTTTAAAATCCTCGTAAGGTGTTTTGGACATCAAATAGCTCTTAAAAACCACGGCAGTACTTTCATGATTTAAGTGTAAATGATTCTGAAACATATGGATTACATTTTCCTCGAATTCCTCCTGGTTTTAAAAGTGAAAGGCAGAGGAGGCAGAGAAACCGTAGATTGCCCGGGCCATTTGGAGATTCAGTTCTCAGGCGAACACGGCGAACTGTGGGGCTGGGGAGTGAAGCTGCCGGATTTCTGGGGAGGATAATGTGAGGAAGTACATAGAGAAGGACTCTGCTATTTAAATCCTAAAGCGATCTTTGATTTGGGGTTCTCCGGGGCGGGTGTAAGGACGTAAAGCTTCGATTTCCGAGCTCTGATGAGTGAATCAAAATTTTGTAAATTGCAAGTCGGAACAGATTCCAAGGCTCCACTCCAGCCCTTCTGATTCCAAATTTCTGTGTCGGGGCCCCTGGAATCTGTATTTTTTATAGTAATTAACCAGGTTGGGTTAATTACTATGATGGATCAGGATTTCTCAACCTTGGCTCTATTGACATTTGGGGAGCAGAAAATTCTTCCTTGTAGGGGGCTGACCAGGGCATAGGAGAATGTTGCATAGCATCCGTGGCTTCTACCCACTAGATGTCATAGCACCTCTGATCCAAGTCACTGAAATGAAAACTGTCTCCAGGAATTGCCAAATGTCCCCTGGAGACGGAGGAGCAAAATACCCTGAGGCAGGTTACTTTAAAGCAGTCAACCAATCAGAGGATGCACAATGATGTGCTGGTGTGTGTGCACACGTGTGAGTCTCTGTTGGATGTGAGTTGTAGGGGCATCTGTACATAAAAATACACTGGGAAGTTGGGAAAGCAGGGTCATACCATGCATTTTGTGTTTTCGTGCCTCCCGCTTCCTCTAATATTCCTTCAATGCTCACACTTCCTGTGTGTGCAGACGGCTATCAGTATTACAGAATTACACTTCCCCACCTTTGCCCTGGCTTCACGGCGGTGGGATGAACATCTCACCCCTTGACTTTTACCATGTGATTTGCTTTGGCCAATGGGATGCTCGGAGATGTGGGTAGAGCAAAGGCTTTAGATGGGTCGGCTTAGTCAGGCTTGTTTCCCGAGGCGCTGCTGAGAGAAGGCATGCCCGAAGTAGCTGCTTCCCTTTCAGTGTGGGTTTCTAGAATGAACCCAGGTAGAGAAACTGTGAGCCCAACCGAAGTCTGAAGCCCAGCCTGGACCAGCCAAGCCCAGCTTGGATCAGCCAAGCCACAGCCAACTTGCAAACAAACCCACAAGTATGAAAATACATGTTTGTTATTGTACACCTCTGGATTCTGAAGGTGTTTGTAACAAAGAAAATTATTTAAAAAAACCAGATTAAGGCAATATGTGGAAGTATGCCAGAGCTTACACCAGAAGACAGTCTGACACAGTAGCTAAGAGCTTGAGTGGAAGCCAGAAAGACCAAGTCTCAATTCTATTCTCGGTCTGCCACATCCCAACAAGTTCCCTAATCACTCTGAGCTCCACTTCCTCATCCATTAAATGGGTATACAAAATAATATGCAAATCTCAGTTTCCTTGCCTGTTAAATGGACTCGTATAATAATATATGCTTCACAGATGTGTGAGGATTAAATGTGATGATGTGTGTAAATTGTTTAGCATTGTGCCTGGCACATGGTAAGCACACTATAAATGTGAGCTAATTTTATTTTGCTGAAGGCTTAAGAACACAGAATGTATGTTCTTCCGTTCTTCCTTCCTTCCTTCCTCCCTCCCTTCCTCCCCTCCCTTCCCTTCCTTCCTCCCTCCCTTCCTTCCTCTCTCCTCCTTCCTTCCTTCCTTCCTTCCTTCCTTCCTTCCTTCCTTCCTTCCTTCCTCCTTCTTCCTTCCTTCCTTCCTTCCTTCCTTCCTTCCTCTCTCCTTTCCTTCCTGCTCTCTTTTTCTTCCTTTCTCCCTCCTTTCCTCCTTCCCTACCACAAATATCTATCGAATGCCTACTACGCACAAACTTCTGTGCTTGGGCGGACAGGGTCTAGAGCCCAGGCGCCTCTGGGCTGGGACACAGGATCCCACAAAGAGTTAATCCCCAGGTAACCAGGAACCAAATAAATTCTGCCCCGCCAAACACGGCCCAATCATCATTAGTCACGGCTTGTTGGACGGGAGGCTCCTCCCTGGCGCTTATCTCCCTGGCTTCTGTCCCCGGCCAGGCAGCCATATTTCATGTTCTGAAAACAGATGACCCCAGGGTCAGAGAAATGAAAGCCCCATTCAACAGATCTGCCAGGGACTCTGCAGGGAAGAAGGGCGAGGGTCAGTCCATCAGCTCTGTCCTAGCCGGGACAGGCCCAGAGCGTGTGCTTCTAGAGGCCCTTGGCAGGAGTCTCATTCTCCAACACCCCGGGTCAGGCCTGAGGAACAGGATCAGGGTGACAATTAGCCCAAGGCTTTGCCCTCTATAAAGCAGTCAGGCTGGGGGCGTGGCCTGGAGGCCATATTTGCATAGTGCCTCCCATGATGCTTCACTGCAGGCCTGTCCAGCTGGGCGATTCCAATTCCAGCCATGGGGGAGGGCTCTCGCCACTGGGAGCCATGCTCAGAGCAGCAGATGTGATCTCCGTCTTACTTTCCAAGGTGTGTGTCCAACTGACGCATTAGGCACCACCATAGATGTTTTACTATCGGATGGAAAACAAATTAGGATTAGAGAAATGTTTTCATTTTTCTCCTCATATCAGAAAAATAATCTGTAGAGCCTACGAAAATCTATTAAATGTTGCCTACGCAGAAAGACAATGTTTAAATATTTAAAGTCACATCAAAAATAGTTTGTAATGTTGATATTATTCGGGTGGCAGGGAGCCTCCCACGAACGCCATCCTGCAGCCCTGAGTGAAGAGATAAGCTGTAAACATGGAAACGACGAGTGGACGAGATGCACTCGGATCCATATATGCTATGAAGGTAATCAAGAAGGGTGATATAAAATATAGCAAAGGACAGAGAGATGACTTGAGGGGAAAGTTACTTTTGTAAGGGGCTGCGGAGATTAGAGGTAAATAGTGATAAATCAATAGCAGCTACATTTGTCAAATGCATATTAAATGAGTTAAAATGGGGAAATGGCCTGGCATTTAAGAGGTACTCTCTAACTGTGAACTGGTATTATTATTATTGTGCTAAATAGTTTAAAGATTTTATATGGATTTTATAGTTTATAGATGTTATTTTATCTTAGTGTGGGTTTCCCCCAAAGCAAATCTTGAACTACGGACGCGGGTGTAGGTGGAGACAGAGGGGTGTGATGGACTGATGTTACCCAGCGACTAGCAACATCAAGAAGTTGCTGCTGCCCCTCGGGCTGGAGAGAAATAGAAGGAGAAGGTGGTGTTACCGGAAGGGAGAACTGTCTCTAACGAGCTGGCACCAGAGTGAAGGCTGCTTGGTAGGAGGAGGAGGTTGTCTGGGAGGAACTGGAGCCACAGAGGAGATCCAGGAATTGCTGCAGATGCCACAAGGAAGCAGAGAGACAGAGGGAGAAATACCCTGGATTGTCCTCCCCTTCCTCCCCACAACTTCCCATTAAAGTTTCCCATTGGCCAAACCTACCCAGAGGGCAAAGGAGCTTGGGAAATGTAGTTTTCTGAAATACGGAGCTAAAGGAAGAATCCGCACAAATCCAAAATCTTTTCCTCCCTTCCTTTCTTCCTTCCTTCTTTTCCCTCCATCCCTCGCTCCTTCCCTCTCTTCTTTCCCTCCATGTTGCCATCCACAACAGTAAGCAAGAGAATACTGGTAAACAGAATGGTAAACCAGGAGGTTCATACACTTTAGCTCTGAGAGGACGTCCCTCTTTTAGCCATCAGAGAAACAGGATGGTGGAAAGTCAACTGTCTGTGCTTCGGGCCCCAAAGATGAAGGGCTGGTTAAAAGGGCAGCCCAGCTCTCTTGAGACAAGAGCTTTCCTATGAGGTCCTGCAGAGCCCCCCTCGTTCCAGCCAGCCTGGCTTTTCTCAAAGGACAGGTTTCTCTGATCTCTAAAGACGAATGAAGCCAGTTTGGGACTGCCGAGATTCGTCCCGCTTCAGACAGATTATTCCACATGGGAGAAAGGGGTAGTTCAGGGTTCATC
>NW_006433949.1:1509549-1540710 GCF_000325575.1 Pteropus alecto | reverse complement strand
ATTGGGACTATGAAGTAATCAATAAACTAGAAAACACAATTTATGATACTTGGTTGGCTATTGTTATAACAATGTGGTCACAATAATTATTACCGAATATAGAGAAAAAATCTATTGTGTATACAGCACAGTAACATACAGCTGTGTGTGTGTGTGTGTGTGTGCACGCACGCATGCGTGCGTGTGTTAACTGGGGGAGCCTGCCCTTTTTTATTTATGATCAGCGGTTGGAAACAGCTGCTGTAAATTATTTTGATTGCCAGCAACTTGCTGATTTGAGTCTGGCTTACACGCTAAACAGTACTTTTCGGCGATGGTTAGCTCAGTTTTTCTGAGTTTGGACCAATCATGTATTTGCTCTTGCAAACAAATATTTATTGAGCACCTACTAAGCACTAGGCATTGTCTTGTGCAGGAGATACAGCTGTGAGCCGGTGAACCCTGCCCGAATCCCTGGCCTCGTGAGGCCGAGAGTCAAGTGCAGTTTTTCTTCTTGGTTTGCGGTGACAAAACACACTTGGAGCTATGAAAAATGTCTTAATCATAGAAGGCCCAGAGGGAAGAGTGATTATGTAACTGAGTCTGCAACTCTGGAGTCGCCAGCACACTTATTTTTAGAATACTGCTTTTGAAAATGCAGGTTATTTGAAAACACAAATAGCTAAATGCAGCAGAAGAGGCAGAATTCCCCCTTCCCGGTTCAGTAGACTATGTAAGGTCCATTCTCATCTTTCGTTTCCTTTCGTGTGGAAGGATCTGGCCCCTGTAGCACATGATTTTGTTGCTCTGCCCATCCTCCCCAGGTCTCTCCGCCACTGCTGGCTTCCTTAACTACCAGTGTTAATCTCTTATTTACATACATGTGTATGGCAGGTCAGCTGGAGAATCTGTTCTCCACTGTCCTTAGTCCTGGTCCCAGGCAGACAGAGTTGCTGCTCCCTGGAACAGTGCCTTAGCAGAGGAAAGAGAGTGCTGGATGGATCTCATTGGCAGGTAAAAGCTCTGGCCTGGAAATCAACTCATTGGCTAGAACTAGTTGCAGGAACATACTCAACCAGAAGGGGGCCGAGTGTAACCCTATAATACCTGGAAGGTGGAAATGTGGAAGTCTTTGACAAATTATATTGACTAACATTTTCTTTATTTAAACAGCCATGGTAGATGTTTTATGCCCAGATACAAAGAAAATGAGCCAACCCAATACATTTTGGATGTCTTCTGCTTATTAAAACTCGACCTACAGGACATTTCATATGCATTTTTTTAAACTTTGAATTTTATAAGGTATTAACATCTGTTTTAAAATGAAATTTAGATCAATATTTGTGACCTCTGAAGCTCCTCCTTTGCTGCCCTAGGTTCTGTC
The DNA here is from genome assembly GCF_000325575.1 of Pteropus alecto. Lineage (NCBI taxonomy): Eukaryota > Metazoa > Chordata > Mammalia > Chiroptera > Pteropodidae > Pteropus > Pteropus alecto. Next base: position 1,539,344 of record NW_006433949.1, on the reverse strand, counting down.
AAACATATTAAAAGCCCAGGTTTTAAAGCCGTTCATCGCTGGGCTTGCATCTTGGTCCTATCACCAATTAGGTGAGTGACTTTGGGCAAGTTAGTTTGCTTCTCTAAGCTTGTGTTCTCTCATCAGTTAAGTCAATAATAATACCTACCTGGCAAGATGTTTTTGATGATAAAATTATATAATACATTTAAAGCGCTAAGTAGCAAGAATGTGGGACTGTTTGTTACTGTGGCCAAATTAAGCCTATCCTGACTGATACAAAGCTTATCAGATACTTCTGCACTAAATCACTTCTGTACTGATCCAGATCCTCTTTGCCCCACCTCTAATTCTTCTCCTAGCTACAGCAAACTTCAAGCTTGTGCTGTATGTTATTCACTTTCTACCCTGGGATTTGTCTGATGCATAACATGCATGGAATGTCTAAAGAAACTGCAGGTCACTCACGCATGCACAATGCAGAAGGCTAGGGAGTGTGAGCCCCATGGGGCAACCCTCGACCAAAGGAACCGAAGGATAAATGCTTCTCTCTTTCATCTCTTGACGGGACAATTCCGATAAGTATTTTGTATGGGTTCTTGGAAAGTCCCTGTGATTGGAACACTAGTTACCCATAGCAGTGGCCACCGCCATCACGCATCCTTGCATTGGCTCCCCTTTAACCCCAGTGCGCTCGCCCCGATCCCTCATTCCAGTGCCCATAGATCACGTCTTAAATAAACTGTTTATGAGCCTTCATCTCAGGCTCTGATTTTTTGGGCGAATCATTGTAAAGATATCCTACTGATCGCCCCATTCCCAAATGCGTGTTGTCTAGATACTTCAGCAGAAGATCTCTGTGTTCAAACCCTTAACGCCATCCCTTAGAATTCATGCTCCTCAAGGCAGGAGATCTTGCTCACTATGTCCATCGACATAACCGCAGGTTTCAGAATACTGCATGACACACAAGAGACACTTCGTAATTGTGAGACTGATGAACTCATTTAATTTTCCTTCGCCTCTGTTTCTTTGCCAGGCAATAATGATTATAATATTGACCTCCCAAGGTTGGCGTGGAAATTAAATCAAAGCCATGAAAAGTGTGATTTGGGCAAGGTACTTACTGTTGCTGTCCTTGCCTGCAGAATGAGCATGACAGAATCTGGGTCTTTGGGTGGTCATGAGAATTAAATAATGCAATACATGTTAGGAGCATGTAGTAAATGCTCGATAAGTGTTGGCCCTTTCTGCTCTCTCTCTTCTTTCTACTGCTGTCACCATCATCATCGTCATCATCGTCATCATCATCAATACCACCACCACCACCACCACCCACCACGCCTAATCTTGGCTAGGGCAATTCTTGGGTATTCAGCAGGCACATAATAAGCCACCAGTTGAATCCGAATCTTATCAACAAAGAAATTGCCTCTTCCATCTTTCCCTCAAGAGAAACTGGGACCAATTGTCCAGGTGCATCCTGCAAGCTCTCCCTTAAGAACTGTCAAAGTGTGCCCCGGTGACCTCAATATCTGGCTGGGTTCCTTGGGGCCAGGATTGGGGATTATGCTGTCGGTCTCTGCCAGGCCTGACAGGTTGATATGGATTTGGATAGGGGTGGGCTGGATAGAGAGAATCCTAGGGGTGTGGCGGTTAAGAGACCCTCTCCCTGGGCCCCAACATCTCTGTAAGCAGAGCTGGGATCTGGAAGGGAATCGGTCCTCCCCTTTAGTAGCGAATCCCAAATGCTGCTCTGCAAAGAACATGCCGTAGCTGTGCTCAGCCCAGTAAATGTAGGCCTTGGGAGCCAGACTTTTTACAATGGGATAATTTGAGAGGAGGGACATAACCAGGCTGGCTCCAAACGTTCCCTCCGGGAGAGTTCAGCTAGAAAACCATCTTGCTCAAGGCTTGTTCAGCAATCCCTTATTTATGGTAACATGCATTACAGGAAATTTTTATATAAGGCATTAAAGTGCAGGCAATTTAGGACATTTGATCGTCTTACCTCTCCAACCCCCCTCATGCAGCTCCCTCCGTCAACCCCCATTCTGTAGTCTTTGAATTTCAGCTGGATGCGAAGGCTGATAATAGCTAAATTACATTGCAAACAGGTGCGGGCCTCTTCTGCTCTGGACAGCTGCCACAGTTATGTGACTCCTCAGCTGGGGGCGTGCGGTTAGCCTGGCTTGTGAGGTTGGGGGTGGAGGCGAGGGTACTTGTCTCCTCTGCATCTCTTCACCCTCAGCCGCCCCCCTCTCAAGCCACACTGGGCCCTAGGGAAGTGTATACAGATATCTCACCAGGCTGGCAGAATTCCCTCTGCTTTCTTTGTGCTGTGCTCCAATATGGTACCTATTTCTCTCAACTCCATTAGAGAGGCATCAGTTACTCGGGGCAGCAGGGGATGATACTAATCATAGTAGTAATGATAACATCGACAAACAACCACCATCACAAACATAGTCCCTGCTACCATTTTTTGTATTTGCTAAGCTCTCCCTGCATTCACATGCATCATTTCTGAAGTCATAATGGTTAAGGGCCACCACAGAACTTGGCGGTTCCAGTTCTGACTCTACTGCTTAGTAGCTGTGGAACCTTTTTGCAAATCATTCAGCACACCGTGCCTCAGTTTCGTCAGCTGTAAAATGGGGATGATAAGTGGACCCACTTCATAGGGCTGCAGACACTTAGAATGGTAGCTATTGCTTTATTATTTTGTTCCTTGAATTCTTACAAAAATGCCAAGAGTATTACAATGATCCCCATTTTACAGCTAGGGAAACTGAGGCATAGAGAGGTTGAGTCGCTTGCCGAAAGTCACAGGATGGGGAATGATTTTTCTATTCATTGGTTGGCCTTGTAGAAATCGAGGGTGTTCATTCGTACATTCAACAAGTTTTTTTTTGTTTTTTTTTTGAGTACCAATTATATGTCAGGCACTGTGTTGGGTTGGCATGGCGTGGAACAAGGGAGACATGCTTGAGGCAGGGATGAGATGACAATGGGAGTGAGAATCCCATAGGCGGAGGAACTAGGAACCAGAGGTGGCTGTGAGAATGTGGCTTCCGAGTCTATAGAAAAATTCTTACGATGGCTGGCGAGTCCTCACCCCATCTGGTAACTCATTTTCCATCATTCTCCCCTGCGCTCATGGCCACGGCTGCCTCCTGGCTGTACCCGAAAGCAAGCAAAACCTTTGTATTTGCTGTTTCTCCTATCGGCTGGAATTCCTTCCTTCAAATAGCCCCCTCTGCCACCCGCCCCGCCCCCCTAGTGTGCTTTTCCCTCCTCTCTTCTTCATGGCATCAATCACCACCTGACAGACTTCTGTGATTTCTTTTCTGTCTCCTACTTCTAGAATGTAAGCTCTATGAGAACAGACATATTGTTTCTTTTGTTCCTTGCCACATCCCAATGCCCAGAGGAGGGTCTGGCATGTAGAAGGTACTCTGTGTTAGAAGGATGGACTCCGGGATTATCTATCAGGTAGGAATGTTTATGGCTATAAATAGTGGCTTAAACCGAAAGGCTATTTATTGTTAACTAAAATAAGACCAGAAGTAAACAATCTAAGGCTGGTATAGCAGCTTAACAGTAGCATTGAAGTCCTAGTCTCAGCCATTCTTATCCTGCTGGCTTCCATTCCTCATGATCTCAAAGTGGCTGCCACAACTTTATATTATCCACTAGTATCCCAAGCATGAAGAATGGGGCAGGAGCAAAATGTCCTTGAAAAGCTGTTTTTATTTTTAATCCTTTCCCAAAGGGGATGACAGCGTAATTCCCAATTGCGAGAGAGACCATGAAAGACAGTATCTGGCACACCAGAATGGGCTAGCAATGATTTGCCTAGATACGATTGGTCATCCATTGGGACTGGGATTATTATTGCCCCAAACAAAATTGCTATCCTATTAACAAGGGTGAGGGGATAATGGGCGTTGGTTTAAAATGCTTATTACAGATGCATTTTCAAGGATGTTTGAAAGAGCTCCAACTTTATCTTCTCTACATCAGACTCCCAGCCATAGCGAAAAATAAATAAATAAATAAAGCTGGGTCGGTTAACTGGTCGACCCGCCCTTGACTAGTCTTGTCCCTTTTTACTTAAAAAAAGAAGTGGCTAAAAGCACAGGCTTGGAATATAGGCCGACATACTTTTGAATCCCATTTGAGGCAAGTGATTTCACTCAAGTACAGCCAGAATTGGAGGAGAGTGAATTTTACTACCAGGAAGTTCTGAGAACATAATGGCAAAATGCCCTTGAAATGTATTTTGTAATTAAAATTATTTTGATATAGTCAATATGGAAAAACAGAATCCTGCCAATTTACTTATATGCATGTGTCAAAACATCTTATCCTTTTCCCAAATCCTTCATTAAAATTGAACCTCTAGAAAAATTTATTCTTCTTAACACATGGTTTTAATTAAATGCCTGCTGTCACACCCGAGGACCCCAGGGGTAAGAAAATTCACATTGAAAATTAGAGACTTTCTAGATCTAGGCCAAGTCCTCTGCAAAACAGAGATAATAAAACATGTCACACTGGATTTGGTGGGGATGTATGAAAACAGACAATATGTATAAAGTGCCACGTACAGACTTTGGGGAGCAGAAAAATGGCAGACGTCCTTAGATGCTTGATTGCGTAAGTACTTCCTGCAAGACAAAGCACCTGTTGCCACTCCTTTTATGCCTATTTTAAATAAAGTTTAATGCCATTCCTAGCACAGAGAGGGCATTTCATTAATACCTGATTAAATGTATTTAGCAAATGTGTCAACTGCCTACTATGTGCTCAGAATCTGGAAACTGGGTACAAGCAAGATCTCTGACAGACACTAAGGAACCCATGGGCGGGGCCAGGGGTTCTCAAAGTGAGATGTTTGAATGAGCAGCACCAACACTGCCTGGGATCTTGTTAGACATGCAAATTCTTATGCATGGTTTAGATTTAATTATTTTATTGGTGAACGGAAGGAATTTTCCAAATTTTGGACAAATGAGTCATGCAGCTTTTTTCACTTCTGTCATTTGATGATTCTTGAGTCCCAGTGGTTATAGCTGTGGTGTGAGTCTGTCTCTTATTTTTACATCAGAAACACTCAAATGAAACGTGTCTACGTGGCAACATCTTTGAGTTTTTTAGAATGAGTTTTCAACTTGAAAATGCTCAAAGAATCATTGAAAAACAGCCTCCGATTTTATGTGTATTTCATTCCATGGCGAAAAGTACCATTTATATTAACTCTATTAGACCGGTAATTGTTTGATGTGAGATTTAACTCTTTTGCCTTCATTTTTGTGCTGTATTTATAATGCAGCATTTTAAAAAACACATTCCAATAAATTGACTGGAATGTCCATACAGAATCTTAAAAAAAAAAAAAAAAGGCAATTCTTGTCCTTATCCTAAACTCTTGAATCAGAAACAGGTCAGGGAAGGCCCAGGACTCTGTGTTCTTACAAGCTCAGAGAAGTCTGATGCAGGCTCATTTGAGAACACTGGCCCAGGGGGAGAGAGGCAAGTCAAAGACAATTACAATTTATCGTGATGTGTGCTGCGGTCCAGGTAAATCTAAGGGACTCTGGGAACAGAGAGGAGCTGTGAACTCAGGGCGTTCACAGACGTGTTGGGACATGAACTAAATTATAAGGGATAAATAATGAAAAGGCCCCTTTCCCAGAACCAGGAGGATGAATTTAATGATCTCCCAAGTGACCGTTAACTCTGAGAGAAGTAAAGTTATAGTGACTGCTGGAGAGGATGGGCATGAACGGCTGGTCTACATTGGGTGAGTTATTACGAGGGTGTTTCATGGGATCGCCCTTACTGGAGAGACTTCGATAAGCTCAGCTCAGAGAAGCAGCGCCTCAGCACTACACAGACCATTGGGACTGTTGGGCTTTGTAGGGAGTTGCCCGAATTTCATTAAAGTTGTGACAGACTGGCTTGACAGAGGGTTGAAGGTTTGGGGGCACCTACAAGATAGTGTCTTAAGAGTGAGAACATTGAAGATGTAAATGAAAAATAGTTTTGCCTGGGGGTGTGAAGAGACAAAAATAAGGATTCAGGTTAGAATAAGTTTGAAAAAAAAAAAGCTATTAATTTTACATGTTAAGAGAACACTTTCCAGAGGGAGAACGGGCTGGTAAAGTGTAGATTCTTATTTGCAAGGCTCAGGTACAGTCTCAAGGCCCCTGGAGCAGCCCAGCGCTCTCTAGTCTGCAATGCCCTGTAAATCCAGAAGGGGAAACAGAGTGACACAAGCTGTCAAATCGAAAATAAAATGCACTGTTACTTTGTTAGCCTAGGACAAAAAGAGATAATACCTCTGCCGATTAAACTACCATGCACCATTGATTGTATGATCCATCCTGATTTCAGAGATAAAAAGATGAACTACAGTCATTGTTCTCCTAAAAGGGAGATCAGGAAAGTGTACGCCTTTGGATCTAAGGACTTTGATGCCATATTATAGTCATAGACTTTTAGAGCTAAAAAGAGGCTAAGGTGGGGTTTCTCACCCTCAGTGCTACTGACATTTTGGGCTGGATGATTCTTTTTGGTGGGGGGCTGTCTTGTGCACTGTAGGATGTTTAGCAGTGTCCCTGGCCTCTACTCACTGGAGGCCAAAAGCACAGACCCCCTCCTCTACTTACAACAATCAAAATTGACAAATGTCGTGGTGGGTGGGGCACAAAACTCACCCTCTGCTAAGAGCTACTTGATTAAAGGCCTTCCAGATCAACCGCCCCAAAACCCCAGCCCCAACATTGATGATTTGATAGATGGAGGCCCAGACCAGCGCAGTAAATTGCTCTGAGTAACTTTTCTGAGTCCAACCAGAGGCCAAGGAATTGTCATCGCTGCATGTTGTCTTTACATGCATGCATTCATCTACTCATTCGGTCCTTCGTTCAAGAAATACTTCTGTTCACTGACACTATGCTAGGCACAGGGGAAATGAAAATGTCTTCGTTTGGGCCCACCCATGTATATTCTGGGGACGTGAGTACCAATCAAGTGCAAGAGTGTGAGTATAACTGGTTTATATGGGAAATGACAGAAGCATGCATGGGGAATCGAGGAAGTAAGACCAGAGGGGAAGGCAGAGTGTATTATCAGGCCAGTTACCACTGTGGACAAGTGGAGCTCAATCACGCTGGGGAAACTCTGGGAACCAGTGCAGGACATGCACCAGAGTTACACTACCCGGAGGGTGAGGCAGCTGGGTGTGCACACGCCAATCCCCACTGTCCCTTGGTCGAGGCTGCTCCTCATTAACGACCATCATTCTGGCCATCCACATGGGCAGATATGGACTTTAGTACCAGAGTAAATCCTTAGATTCTGAAACCCTAAACCCTAAAAGTCCTAAGGTGGAAAAATTCAGTAGGAAGTAGGGCCTGCCTGACTGGAGGGGTAGGGGACAAGGAGGGGCACCAACGTCCAATCAGGCATGGTCCTTGTTCTTAAGAAACCCATCATCCAGAGGGAGTGACAGACATCAGTCACTCCGCTAAATGAAAGCCACACAAATTGCAAGTGCTCTGAGGAACAGGCGTGTGCCTACACGTGTGAGAAACAGGGAAAGTGAATTAGTCTGTCACCATAGGAGGGAGTACCTTGCCCTGGGGAAGTAACGGATGAGCTGGCATTAAAAGCCAAAGGGAGGAGGCAGAGTGACAGCATGTGCAAAGTCCTCGTGGCAGGAGAGAGCGAGCACAGCATATTAGAGGGACTGAACAGAACCCATTTGGGGAGGGAGGAGGACAGGGGCTGGAAAGCAAGGATTAGAGTTGCTCCAGTTGTGGTTAGGACTGGAGAGGTCTGCAGTGGCCGAAGCGCGTAGGCTAAGTTAAGAAGTCAGGAGCCATAGGAAGCCACTGAGGGCCCTAGGAAGAGAGGGGACACGTCCAGATCTGAACTTCGAGATGAATCCTGTGGCTGTTCTAATAGTTTTATCCAAGTTAACTCATGTCATTCTCAAAAACGAACTAGGAGGGTGGTGCTCTTATTACCATCCATTCGAAGAAGGGAAACGGAGTCTCAGGGTCACCTAGGAAGTGGCAGGGCCAAGACGAACCTGGCCTCGGTTCCGTACTCAGAAGCCCTATGTGACACTGTCTTCCCGACTTGGATTAAGACGGTGGAAAGGAGGTGGAAACCAGAGAAAATGCTTTGGGGATGACTTTCATACAACACTTATTCATTCATTCATTCATTCATTCGTTCATCCACCCATTAAATGCTTACCGCACGCCAGGCATTGTCCATGAGGCTTGTCCACGCTGAAACACCCCTTACCCAATCCCCCCGACAATCCTTTGAGGTAGGTCTTCTTGTTATCCCATTTCACAGATTAGAAAAGTAAGGCTCAGAAAGATGAAAGCACCTGACCCCTAACACTTAACGAGCAAGAGCAGAGATCTGGAATTTGGACTCAGGTTTGTCTGATTCCAAAAATCGTATTTGTCCTTCGCCCAACTCCACAGGCTTCGCAAGAGCCAGCCCAGCCTAAGAAGTAAGAGACTACAGCCCAGGTAGCTGACATGGGGCCTCTGACAGGTATGTTATACAGTTTTAATTAAGGCCGTAGGGGTGAAATTTGAGAATTCGGGTGTGGGTGGCCAGGGGCGTCCCCTCGGGGTGAGCTCCTTGGTTCTCGGCAGCCTTCCTGCTATGGCATTCTCCATGTCCGAGGGAGGAACACCTGGCTGAGTCGTGGAGTGTTTCAGAATCAGGATTCCAGAGACAGGACTTGGGAGTTAAGGGTGGGTGGAGGTAGACTGCATGAACCAGGAGGGAGGCTGGGAGAGGGGACGCTGGGCAGTAGGCTGTCTCCCTGCTTCCTTCATTAAGAATATTTACTTGGGGCTGCATATGAGTTTCCCAGGTGCAGGAGATATTGGTCTCCAGAGCTAGGGCACGGCCCAGTTCCTGGGAACGGCCCTCTAATGGCTGGAGACCATCTGGGGTCTCGTTAAAGTAACCCGGGGCCAAGGGACAGAGGCCGGACAAAAGCCCAACTCCACCCCTAATTTTCCTTGGCTGACTTTGCCTCGTTCTGTCCACTTCAGTCCTTCCAGGGCTTTCCATGCCATCATTTGGAAGGCACCTTGCCTCGCCACTGGGGGCACCAAAGACGACTGAGTTACTGAGTTCTGAGCACACTCTCATCACGACCACTGTCCTGGGACTCCCCAACTCCTGACCCTGCTCCTACATCAGCCCACAAGTACCCCTTGGATTTATGGGTCCGGGGCTAGCACAGTAAAGGAACTGGCCTGATGAGGGAGTGGGGATAGGGGAGGGGAAGCCTCAGAGGCCCCGGGGAGAGATGGTCACTGCTCTCACTGAAGGTGGAATCTAAGAGCCCTCACCCAGGGCCCAGCCCCGTAGTTCCTGGGAGAGGGAACTACATGAATTAGATCGCACTGCTGCTCAGTTATGGATTGGAAAAGCAGAAATAAGAATGGCTGATGAGGGTTAAAAATAAATGGAATGAAAATACGAGGCAATAATAACATGGAGCATTGGAATGGGGGGATAACGGGTTTGGAATGCTTTAAGGTTCTCGTATGGTTTGGGAGGAAGGTAGAAAGATTGACCTCTTTAGACTCAGTCAAATGTGGGTGTTAAAAATGTGAGGGTGACCACTAAGAGGGTAAAATAACGTGGAATTTCCAAGCAGTGTTGGGTGAGGGATGAATGAGTAAAATGAAGTGGATTTAATGGAAGGCAGAAAAGCAAGGCGGGCGGCGGGGGGGAGGCGTGGAGGGTGAAGCAAAGAAAAAAAAAAGCAGTTTAAATAAAAAGCTCAAAATAGAAATGCTATGAATAAATCCAAATAGTAATTAAATCAAATGTTAACATTAAAATATCACATGAATTAACATCAAATTAAACTCTCCAGTTAAAAACCAGGATGGTCACATTTTGTGGCAGATTCTGTTTTCCGAATGCAACCACGACGATATATCCCTCTTCACACGCTCTTTGCACAGCGTGGCTTTGTGACTCTTCCAACCAAGGGTGGGGTCTACGTCCTCGCTAGGACTAGGCTTGCGACCACATGGGAAGTAATACTATGTCACTTCTCGGGCAAGGACATACAAAGCGATTCAGCTTCAGCCGGTGTCTTTGGGACAGACTCTGGGATATCAATGAGGAACTCATGGCGTCTCGTGTCTTCTGAACCTGCCCGGCCCTGCTTCCCTCACCTCCTTTACTGGATTCTCTCTAGAGAGTTCTCCCTCAGTAACTCACTCGGGCAAAAATCTCCAGCGGAGGCTGAATGTTTGTGTCTGTCCCCTCCGCCACCGAATCCGCACATTGACCTCCTGGTGCCCAATGTAATGGTGTGAGAAAGCCATGCCTGAGGGAGGTGATCGGATCACGAGGGAGGAGCCCTCACGAGTGACAATAGTGCTGCATGAAAGAGACCCAGAGTGCTGCCTAGTCCCTTCCACCACTGAGGACACAGTGAGAAGTCTGTGACCTGGAAAAGAGACCCCACCCAACCATGCTGTTCCCCTGATCCTGGACCCCCAGCCTCCAGAACTCTGGGAAATAAAATTCTGTTATTTATAAGCTGCCTAGTCTGTGGCATGTCATTATAGCAGCCGAGATGGACTTAAAGCACAACCAAAGACATATTATATGTGTAACTTGTTAAATGTTGTTACGGCTAATGTCTGTCATTCCTCATTCGATAAGACTGAATTTGAATGTCTTATCATTTGAAGTGCTTTGGGCCAGACCACTGGCACCTGGGGTTTGTGTGGTAGGGGGCAATCTATATGCCACTACCAGACTTAGGAGTTCAAGTACCCTGGCTCCAAAGGCATCCCAGAGTCCTTGACATCCAGAAGGGTCAGCAGTGGCTGGACAGTGGGTAGTGCATTGGGCGACTGATTTCCAAGGGCCGTCAGAGGGAAGAAGGCAAACTTGTTTTGACATTCCCTAGAGCAGATCAAAGGGATTATTAGTGACCATTGTCAGGCTATGCCCCTAACCAAATCTCTTCCAATTAGGAGAAATGAATTCTCTGCTCATTCGGCGGAACCAAAGCAGAACAAGAGTCCCTAATGATTTCTTTGAAAGGCCATCATGAAGCGATTAAATTGGTATAAGCTTTCTGAAAGTTGTGATTTGCCCAGTTACAGCAAGAGCCAAGAAATTGTCAGGTTTGACCAAGATGTCTGACAGCTATGACTTTATCCTAAAGAAATGATCAAGGATAAGCGCACAGTTTGCATGTGAAAGATGTTCATGGCAGCATTGTTTATCTTGGTGCAAAGGAAAATAACTGATGTCTAATGTAGGGGGTTGGCTAAGTCATGGTACCTTGATAAGATAAAGATAAAGCAGTTAAAAATATGTTATAGAAGAATAATTGATGACCGACACATTTTAGCCACATAACGTTAAATTACAAAGACAGGTTTTAATATAGAACCAGATTATAATTTTTTTAAAAGTATAACCACATAAGGAGATCATGGAATTTTTATATACCACAACGTTAAAGATTATCTGTATTAAAAAGTTGGTTATATTTGATTGTGGCTTTATACTTCATGCTTTTCTGTACTTATGAGTGTCCTGTGTTTCAAAGGAATTAGCCAGCCGATTGCTTACATAGTGACGTAGTGTGGAAATGACTGGAATTATCACTAGAGCACTGAACAACTCCTGGCCTAGAATATAGCACGTGTTTGGGGAACATTTTCTTCCCATCTCATGGATGGAGGGAATTTAGTTAACCAGAGGTATAAACTATTTCCAAGTCACGGAGCAAACCTGTAAAACAGAGGTAGAATTTGAAAGTCCAGTCCACATTTTTAAAATAGCGACTGCTACTGTATCATTCAGAATTATCTTCCACATGAAAATAAAATTAAGTTTAGATTTCTGTGGCCGTGTGATTCTACTTGCATTGAACACCATTCGAAAAATTCTCACCCTTTTTCTTCTACAGTCCACCTCTTCCCTTTTCTCTCTTTACCCTCACTTATTTCCAAAAATATTTTTTGGAGGTTTGCATTTTCTTGCAGTCCTTGCAAAATAAATAAATAAATAGAGGTGGCATGGCTAGAGAGAATCAAAGTTCATGTCTTCCCTCCCTCCCTCCTCCTTTTTTCTCCCTCTTTCATTTATATCTGTTTTTTAAAATACATTATATCGTTCACATCCCAGAAAATAGAGTAACATGCCCACCCCATTCTTATCCTTTGCCCAACTCCCACCTGTATCCCCCATAAGTCCTCTCTGTTTTTAGTTTCTTATATATTCTTCCCAAATTTCCACAAAAATGCATAGGAAGTCTCATTTCTCCCCCTTTTCACACATAAGTAGTAAATTTTACACATTCTTCTGCACACTGCTTTTTCCACTTAAATTATCTTGGATATCTTCCCATGTCAGTATATAAAGGAACTTCCTAGGTGTTTTTTTTGTTGTTGTTGTTTGCTTTCTTTTTCCTATAGCGGTATAGCATTTCACTCACAGATGTACCTGTCACCCGTTGAAGGACAGTTGGGTTGAGCATAGATCAAGGAGGATGCAATTGCCGGGCTCAAGTGTATCTTCATTTGTAATTTTGATGAGTGTTTCCGAATACCCCGTGGGAATGTCCATGGGTTCAAGCCCCGTAAAAGTGGGTATGAATCTCTGCGTTCTGTAATTCCGCGTGTGACACGGTGAGATGATATGAAACAATAAGGAGTGAGGTGAAACAGATGACACGCTCTTGGGGACCCACACACTTGCCACTGAGCATCTTTCTTGTGGCCCACGACGAAGACGTAATTAGAGTTGCGATGTTGGAGTTGTTATTCAGGAGCATAGCTCTCACTGCTTTCTATGCCATAGCAAAATTCCTCCCATGAAGAGCGTGACCTCTTGCTGCACTGACTCTCAGCAGAGACACAACGGAGCTGCCAGTGCTTTTTCTCTTCTGAGTGCTGAGGACATGGGGCCCCGGGCCCTAGGAATGTGCCTTCTCTGCCATGGCAGGGCAGAAGCCTCTGGCTGTCCCCCTGCTGACAGCACACAGGCGATTTGGCTTTTGCTCAGATCAGGAGGAAACTCCAGTCCCCAGCATGGGTGGACAGTTGCTCCTCTGCTCCTTGAAGTGTGACAAATGAATGCATTTCTTTTTTGTGAATACTGATGTTTTCCTGGGACCGCTCTCTCCCCGTGCCCTCTGAGCTCCTGCTGGCCAAGCCTACCTGGAAGCCTGAGCCAGAAGATCCAGGTGGTACAGTCCATATGGGTCGGCCTCCTAGGCACAGAGCAGTGCAGATGTAGGTGGTGAGTATCTTAGAGGAGCAAACTGAAAATATCCAGCACACCCAAGATGCCCAGAGCTCCTCAGGTGTCCTTGCATGAGAATGCATCCCGTCATCCATTCCTACCCCTCAGGTCAAAGGATACTCACTTGATACCTCCACCGATGTGGCCAATTGGAACTTGGGTCCAGCAAAACCAAACACTCATTTGAGGTTTCCAGACCTTTTGGCAGTTTAAGACTCCCTAGATCTCTCTCTCTCTGTCTCTCTCTGTCTCTCTGTCTCTCTCTGTCACTCTCTCTCTCTGTCTCTCTGTCTCTCTGTCTCTCTGTCTGTCTCTCTCTCTCTGTCTCTCTGTCTCTGTCTCTCTCTCTCTCTCTCTCTCTCTCTCTCTCTCTCTCTCTCTCTCTCCATCTCAGGGCCCAAACTCTACCCACTCTGATTTTAAAGCATGAAAGCATGATCCTTCTGCTTCCTCCCTTGTTGCTATGGGCCAGAAGCCAAGGCCACTTAAAAGCTAAGGATTCTTGGCCCCTGTTTACGCCTGGTAAGGGGAAGGTATCTGTAACAAGGAAAAGCTACATGATCTCTGAGTATGCAGGTTATCCCAACTTGTTTTGGGGTGGGTCAGGAAATGTACCCTCCCTGCCTGACAGCAGAGCCAAGGTCACAGTCATGCATCTGCCAGTGAAACTTCCACTATTATACCAGGTAGGTGACTTAGAATAACAGAAGAAACATGAGTTTTGGAACAAGACAGACCTGCCTTTTTCACATAGCTGTGTGACCTTGGGTAAGTGGCTTAACCACTCTGAGTCTAAGTTTCATTATGAATCATTGAATAAATACTGAATGCCTACTATGTGTCAGGGAGTAGAAACACAGCAGAGAATCAAATAGAAAGGTCTCTGTTTTCAGAGAGGTCAGTGGAGGAGAAGACAGATAATAAATGAATCAATGAGATAATTTTAAGAGTAATAACTGCTGTATGGAGAATAAAATGAGAAGACAGGCAGAAATAGGGGAGGAAGAACCTACTTTAAGTAGTGAGTAAAGATGCCACTGGGATGGTGATATTTAAACAAAGACCCAAACAATAAGAAAGAGCCAGCCACGCAAGGACCCAGGGACAGTGGAGTGTTCTGGTAGAGGGAACGGCAAGTGCAAAGGCCCTGAGGCTGGAACAGAATGACGGGCAATGATCTCACATACACAAGAGTGGTGGCGATGGTGGTAGAGAGGTTGGCAGATTCAGAATAAACTTTGCAACTGTTTCAGCTAAAAGTTTGGATTTTCTTAACCTGTATATCAAGAGAATTAATGACTATCTTACATGGCAGTTGTGTGGATTAAAGCTGGACAGAGCCTGGTGACACATGGCAGGCTCACCATTGTTTCCATGTGAGCATTCGTTTAACAAGGTGCTCTGCTATGCACATTGAATCCGGAAAATAATGTTCCCCGGTTGGTGTTTTTATACCCATTTTAGAAAAAAACTGAAGTTGATAGAGTTTAATCAACTCACCAAAGGAAACAAAACTAGTTAGTAGTTGGAACAGGTCTTAAAACTAGATCTTATTCTTAACCACTACACTGCTTTTCTTCGTTACTATTATTATTAATAATTAACAGTTATTTCTGGAGCATCCACTGTGTGCTAAGTGACAGAGTTTCCTATCCATTCACCAACAATTCACTTCCTCTCCTTTCTGTAGCTTTCATCCTAGACCACATTTCCCAGCTTCCCTTGCATGCATGTATCACATGTCTGGTTTCTAGCCAATAGAATGGGAGTGGAAATATGAATGTGAATTTTTGGCCGAGGCTTTTAAGATGCAAGTATGGCCCCTCTACCCTCTTTAGTTTTCTTCTGCCAGCTCTTTGAATAAAACGAAGAATCTCAAAGGGAAGGCAGAGCAACAAAAGGGAAAGAACCTGGGTCCCTGAGTCACTGTGTGGATGAGCACTCTGAGGAGCAGAAACACCCATGTGGATAATTACATGATTGAAAAGAGAAATCAATGAAAATGTCAAGGGTCACTATAGAGTTTGTCTTAAAGGATGGGTAGGATAGGAATTGTTGGAACTCTTTGGAAAGATAATTAGGCCCAGAGTCTTTGAGTTCAGACAGCACTAGGCTCAGCTCTGTCTCTCTGTGATTCTGAACAAGTGACTTCACTTCTCTGAGTTTCTTGAGAGAATAATGAAATTTACCTCGCAGTGTTGCCAGGGGAATTAAACAGGATGATACACATAAAGTGGTTGGATCCAGAAACAGAGAGAATGCTTAATAAATAGACACCATCGTCATGGTTAATGTCAATCGAAATTGTTCAAGAATGGAGAAGAGGCATTGTGAAACAAGAGCCTCATGGTCCCCTGTCTGTCCTCATGGCATTGGGCCCACAGATGCGTCCCCAGAGACCTGTCTAACATCAGCTGAGACACCTAACAGGGAGATATTAAAACTGGTGATTCATGCTTGGACTATTATAAGAGCCTCTTCATTATCCTCTCTCCTCCCAATCCATCTTCACACCTCTGCTGGACTTGTCAGCTAAAAATGGTGTTTACCCTGTCATTTCCTCATGACAGCCATCCAGTGCCTTTACATGGGTCAGTCCAGGTGCCCTGGCTTAATGTCCACACTACATTCTGTGGACGTAGACTTACTCATGCGTCAGAATCACTAGGACATGTTAAAAATGCAAATTCTCAGGCCCCGATCAGAATATTTGAGGGGCTCAGAAAACTGCATATCTGAGAATCACTGCTCCGAGGCTGCCTAGGTTAACCCTTTAACCCTTCTGAACCCCTTTGCCCCCAACACAAACTCTACAGAAGTCGAATTGCTTTTCTGCAACACACAGTCTGGCTTTACAACCCAGTAATACAACACACTGATTGATCCCTTGCTACACTCCAGTTTCTCTATTTGGATTTCCTCATTACATCCTACCTGGGTGGTAGGTACCACCATTGTCCCCATTTTACAGATAAGGAAACTCATGTATCCAAGGTTCCACGGCTAGGAGGTGACAGAATTGGGATTTGACCCAGTTTAGGCAAAGTCCTGAGCTGAAGAGCTTAGCCTCTGCCTGACACCACCTCTCCCTATGCTGTCCCCTGTCCTTGCCACCCATTCTGCTTCTCAGGTTCTTCTTTCTCATTTCCCCCTTGGAAGCTTACTTAGACCACCTAAGGGTGGGCTTTTGAATAGCCAGGGGTGTCTGACTGAACAGATGAGGTTCATGGAGGAAGCGAGAATCAAGAAAGATTGGAAGAGCTAAGTGTGGTGGTTTTGCAAAGAGTCCAGGGCTAGGATGTAGTAATTCTGGCAATATTGGGAGGAGGAGGTTTCAGTGCGATGAAGCTCTAACCAGTAGGATCCGGAGTCAGACTGCCTGGCTTCCAATTCTGGCTCTGTCTTAGGGATGACATTTATTGGACACTTATCATGGGCTCAAACACTTGGAGTAAATAACTAAACATTCTGAGCTTCTGTTCCCTCAACCCCAAATGAGAATTTATTCAGTCAGCTAGGATGGAGTGAGCCCCTTCCTATGTGGCAGGTGCCGTTCTGGAGCTGGAGATGACAATGACAGTAGCCACACCATAAAGTTTGTGTAAGTGCTTGATGGTTTAAAAGATCGAAGGGACCTGGTACTTAAAGAGTTTCCAATTAATGCTACTTATTAGGATTATTTATTTTTATGTTATTCTTCACTTTGGGGGGAAAAATGACATATTGCCAAATAAGGTCACCAGGTTCAAATCCTCCTAGCCGTATGCATATCCTATGGCTATTTTTATAAATAAAGTTTTATTGGAACATAGTCCCTCTAATTTGTTTGCATACTATTTGTGGCTGATTTCTTGCTACAAGGGTATAGTCGAGTCATTGCAACAGAGATCAAGCATAAAATATTTACTACCTGACCCTTTGCAGAAAAAATTGCAGGACCCTCAAATGATTTATTGAAGATATGGGGTGAAGGTTATTTCTGTTCTTTCTCCTTATCGCTGCATTTGGTTTTTAACTTTTCTCCCATTCTCCTCAAATACTGTAGATAGCAATGATATTTCCATACAGAAATACTTTTAAGGTCTCAAGGAATGGCTGCGGAACAGTGTGAATTCTATATGGATTAAATTTCCCCCAAGTGAATATCAGAGATTTGAAGGGCTTATTGTAGGGAGAAGGACCATGGATCATAGGTTAATTCCTATAAAATGAGAACTCTCTATGCAACAGATTCTTTGAATTCTCTATGTTGCTCTATGTTACATGATGAAAACCCCAGTCCTATTCTTTTATTAACTACGGAGCTAAATAGGTTTTCTTTAAGTATAAGGAAATAGATTAAATTTCTTTTTTTTTTTTTTTCTGGTATGTTAACAACTGGAAGTTTTGAATGGCCAGAATTTGGCCATTAGTTGTTAAAAGTAGGTTTTGGAGTCAGATCCCAAGTTCTAATCCTGCCTTGGCCACTGGCAGGCTGAATGGCTTTGATCAAGTGACTTCACATTTCTGGGACTTTGTTATCTATTCAGTAGAGAGGCCGTATCTCTCTCGTGAACATATTTGCGGATTAATGTGCACAAAACATTACCCCAGTGCCTGAGCCTTGGTAAGAACTCAGAAAAGTTTGCTGCTATTTATTGATTTTATTATTATTATTATTATTATTATTATTGGCAGAAATCCCGCTTTCTGAGAAATAGCATCCAGCCTGTTGCTGTTAGTTGATGCAATCCCAAATATCAGACAGACACAGCCAGCGGGTGGAGGTTCTGGGTCTCTACCAACGAGCTGTCTGCCATAATGCCTTTAGGGCAGAGCCCAGGTTTCACCAACCTTTATGTGCCAGGCCCAGTGCCGGGCACTTAGAGAAGCCTCAGTAAGGCTCACTGACCTGAGCAAGCTGCGGCTCGAGATCATTCAGACAAACAAGACGTGATCCGACGGGAGCTCGAAACATCTCCTCACCCTGGGCTTCTCCTTGCTAGAACAGAACATTTGTAAATGGATGCTCCCTGCTGAGCCTCCAGCTGCATCACACCAGCTCCTTCCTGCCTGGACCCCGATACCTCCTGCTCGGGGGACATCTGCCTCAAGTCCCCCAGGAGCCTGCTCCTCGCCGAGACTCAATGAATCTACACATTTGTAGCCTGAAAATATTGATTTCAGGCCTCTGTTGAACCACCACCCCCTCCCAATCTCCTCCCTCTGTCATCCCCCTCATCATGGTGCACTGAGCACTTTCTAGAAGGTTCTGACGTCGACTTTTAATTTGGGCAGGAGCCGAGGGAGTAAGGGTGGCTGTATGGGGCAAAGAGGTGGTGGAAGAAAATAAATTCCCCTTCCCAGAACAATCAGAGGAAGACAGTCCCAAACAATGGCCAGACCATCCTTGCGGGCAATGATGACAGCCATTTCGAACTTATCACGCCCCGGCACTATATTAAGGCTCTGAGATTACAGTGTGCTTCATTAGGGGAACATCTGTTGGAAATCAACACGGAGCAGCCAGATATGATGGCTAAAAAAGCAGACTGGGGGGAGGCGGGGTGAGACCACCGCTCTGCAGGGGGAAATGTCCGGGAGGTACCATGTTTTGGGCTCTTATGGGGCCCATCTCCCCTCCCCCTCCAGCCACAAAACCAAGGATGCTAATTTAAGCGGGGTCAGGAGCAGAGATCAAGGAGGATGCATTTTTAAGACCCAGCAGTCAAAGTCCTGGGAACAGTCAGAGCTACCACTAATTAGTACTTACTAGGTGCTAATCACCATGGTAAGTATTCGACACATTTTACCCCCCGTTTAATCTTCACAGTGACCCTATGAGGTACAGAATTTCGCCATCTCATATATAGCTAAGGGATCCGAAGATCAGAGAAATCCAAGGACTTGCACAAGGTGAAGCATCTAGTGATTAATGAAGAGGGCAATCAACTGTCCTGTTTTATGTAGACTGAGGGTTTTCCTGGAGTGCAGAATTTTCGGGCTTAAACCTAGCCTGGTCTTGGGGAAAGCAGGGTGGAGCTAGAGTTTCAATCCTCACCTGTCTGATGTCAGAGCTTCTGTTCGCAACCATTCTGCTACACCGTTTCCTTTGTTCTCTGCTCATTCATTTGTTGTCACTGCAGAAATGTTTTGCCAAGCACCTACTACGTGCCAAGCACTGTTCCAGGCAATAGGAGACAAGCCAAAACCTGTGCCATCATGGAGCTGACACTGTAGTGGCTCCCTTGTTGTAATTATTATGTACCCAACTAGACTTTATATTTATCCAAGGCTGGCTGGCTTTATTATTATTAATGACAAGAGCAATCAAATGATCACTCTATATGACTTTCTGCCCTACATCCTTCTGAAAAGGGTCTGAAGCCTCCAGGATGGGCGCACACACAGAACGCTCGTTAACTCTATCACGTCGCCCCTTCGGTCTAGAAATAGGATGGCCAAAGGGGCGTTGTGATCAAAGTGTGAGCAATCAGGAAGGTTATAAATAGGGGAAAGTCGGGCTTCAGCAAATTCCCATGTACCGGAACTAAGAGATGCTCTTGCAATTTGAGAGTTTTAAGTCGAGCCTTAATAAAAAAAAAACATGCTCCATTGTGTAGTAGTAGGAACTACAGAATTTGGAAACAGCTAGACCCGAGTTCAGACCCAAACCTTCCCCTTTCTTGTTCGGTGACCTTGTGCACATCTCTTAACCTCTAAATGTTTACTTTCTGTAAAGTGAGGATGTGGGGAACAGTGACTTCTCCAAAGTGTATGCTGGAAGTGACTTAAAGCACATAATAAGCCAGCCGATGGATGGAACTGATAAATATCAGTTCGATTCCTCTTCCCTGCCCTCCCTGACCTCTTAAGTTTAATTAACAGACACATTTATGGAGCTTATTATATTCCATACACTGTTCTAAAGGTTTACAGATATTAACTCATCTAATCCTCATAACACCCCTGGGTTTTGAGGATTACTCCCGTTTGCAGGTGGGGAAACTGAGGCAAAGAAAGATGAATTAACTTCCCCAGACTTCACAGCTAGTCGGTGGCAGAGCTGGAATTTGGATCCAGGGTAGTGTGGATTCCAGTACAAACAATTTAAGGATTTAAATAAAGCCACAGATAAAAACCCCATATCTGGCTCTCAAGACCACCCTATGTTAAGGGAACTGACCAGCACCCAGGTTGCTGGAGAGTGATACAGGGCGGGGTGGGGGGAGGGGGCAAGGAAGAGGCCGGAGGGTAAGACAGAGGCTGGTTATGTTGGGCAGATTCTGGCCAGGCTTTGGGAAGCCAAATTCACAGCTGTGGCTTGTTCATAGGAGTTGGCTTGTTCATAGGGGCAATAGAAGATGCTCCCCGAACACCTCCTTCTGCCCCTGCAGCTGACCTTCTGGTGGGAGACACTTTCTTCCAGGCTCAGTTTAGGTAGAAAAGGACACAAGTCTTTCTTCATCAATAGGGTTCCTTATGGCCAAAACGGGGACACATTCGACAGCGAAAGGCAGTACTGGTAATAATTACACCAAGATAGACCTACCCTGGGAGCTCATAGGTCACTCTTCTTATAAGCAGCACCTGGAATTAAATATTCCCAGGAGTTGCTCCTTGGGCCCTCGTGAGAGGCACTTGGGTGGAAAGCAGCCAGCCAATGAGCAGCAAGGGTGGCGCCAAGGGCAGAGTTAAAAGGACCCTTTGGCCTCTGCTCTGTCTCTTCTCCTGAGGTCGCTGTCCTTGTCGGGGAGGGGGTTGGAAGATGCCTTCTTTCTTCATTCTGAGCCGAGGCTGCCTTGTTTTTTGTGGGGGGTGCTGGTTAGGCTTTCTCTCTATCTCCTGAGGTTTTCTAGTTGTTAGGGAAAGCCACGAGTGGCCTCCATGTTTTCTGGCCTAGGGGAGGCAGAAAGCTTCAGTGAGGCTGCTCAGAGCCAGAGATAAGAGGGAAGTTTAGAAGCTGGGGTGCTGGAGCTGCTCACTGGGGTGGGGAGACCCATCTTCCTACAGGGAAGTCTCCTGAGGGGCTGGCACCTTGCAAGCCTTACATTTTGCCTCGGGGGCTGCTGCTGGGGGCTGAAGAGGATAAGGGAAAAGAAGGGGTGTGGGGCTGTCTGGGCGCTCACTCAGCTAGCCCGAGCTTGTTCTTACTCTTCCTTGAAGCTTTCAAGGAGTAAAAAGCTACTTCTCTGCCTCTGAGCTCTCTCGTGAAGGTCCTGGTCGGGGGCAGGACTCCGAACCCTACCTTCCTGTGGGCTCCCCATGGGGCATGTTAACTATAGCAGAGGGGGACAGGATGACAAGGATGTGGTCGCTTAGCTGGGCTGTCTGACTAAAGGTGGCATGCTCTGGGACTTGGCAGGCACCCTCAACTTTTCTGACCTAGCTTCTCGGTGGGGTTGGGCTTCCTCAGTCCCAGCTGAATGGGCTCTTTGCTGGCTGCTGTATAATCTCTCAAGGATGCTGGGCTTAAAGTACCCTTTCTGCAGTGAGGGAGGCGGGCGAGAATGCTACCTGCAGTGCAACTTCTGGTGGCTGCAAGTAGATCTTGACATGGGTGAAAAACTGAGTTTCTTTCCTTGGTGGGAGAAGAGGTTTTAGTGGTTGCTGCAACCTCACAATGCTCCGCTTACATAGGCACTTCTCAGTTTCTTCCGAGTGACTTCTACAACTGAGGCAAGCCATCTCTGACTTGGGAAGCACCCGAGCGGGGTACGGAGTGGCTGCAACCCCACTGAATTGAGTCCATGCAATGTGGGGAGGGGGACTCTGGAGCCAGGCTGCTGGAGCTGGGCTCCTGTGGACTCTGGGCAAGTGACTTAACCTCCCTGTGCGCTCACTTCCCCATTATTGGGGACAAAGTACGTTGTCATGGGGTTATGCCAATTAAATGGACATAAATGATCAAGTCTTCAACGTTAAAAACAAGACAGTTAACAAAAGCTGATGATTTATGGGGGGAAACTAACACTTCCTGAAGAGTCGAGCCTCAAATCAGAAGGGCAGTTATCTTTCTAGATAGCTGTAAGTGGAGAGAGCTCAGCTTAGGGGTCCCAGACACCCCCACTGTTTCTTCTGAACTGTCCCATGTAGTAGAGAGGAAGAAGAGGCACCTGATGGCTCACACCTCATAGAGCTACATTCTCCCCGAGACTCCTGCAGACCACGTGGAAGACCAAGAAGTCTTGTACCCCTGGAAACTCGCTCTCTTCCCAAACTAGCCCTTAAGCAACACCCCTAAAAGCGACCAGCGTTCCTATTCCCTGGGGCCACTCTTTGCCCAGCTTTGCTTTCTTGAGATCTCATGCTATGAGGAGCTAAGCCTAGGTACGTGGGAGTAGGATCGTGTCTCTCGCCCTGTGGTTTCTCCTGCTTGATCAACATCGAGTGTGAGGCCTATTCCATGCTCTCAAGGTCCCAGCTGCTGTTGGGGAGGGTTAGATTTGCCCTCAAGTGGGATCTTCACAGATAAGTGAGGCTCCATGACTTAACTAAGTCCACCTGAAGTCGAATTCTTTTAACTCCACTCCAGTGTCATTGGGCTCCTCTCGGGTTATTCTCTGTCCTCCTGCCTTACTCCCCTTTCTCTCCCCGTTCCCCACCACCAAACCCTCCATAATATGTTCCTCGGATTGGGTCCTTCCAAAAATGCAGTGGCAACACTTCGGCTTGTCCTAAGTACACAAACGTGGCATAGCACCCCAGCTTCCACTTGGGTGCTGTCCAGGACTTGCCCATGTGGCTGGGTGTTCATCCTGCTCATTGCTTCTGACTGCTGGGTGTCCTTAGTGGGCATCTACCACATCTTGTCCATCTCCCAGTGATGGACACCAGATTTCCCCCCTTTAAAGAGGGCTTTAGAGCTGCCTACGCTACACTGTTGGGGAGAGATGTAGGAAAGGGACGGTCAGTGTGGACAAGCTTTGAAGGACGTGTGGGGCCAAGCTGGCCTCAGAATGCTTGACTGGGCCTGGGTGGGTGAAGAAGGCATGCCTCCCCAACTAGGGCTGCAGCCGAGGTTGGACGGCTAGGAGGTGCCCAGGCATGATGGGCATGGGGCATAGGCTTCTGCCAAGGTCCTCTGGTTCACCCTTTTCAAAAATGAGCAAGTCTTCTGAAGGTAGTTCCAGGCTCTTCACAAAAGACAAAGCTGAGGCAAAGGATGCAGGCTGCAGCCTGGGAACTTGTTCACTTCTTTATGAAAGTAGGCTAAGAATAAGAGCTGGGTGGGATCCTCTGAAGAGATGGCTCGCGACATAGCGTTAAGTACAGCTTTGACTACTGGAGGAATGTTTATTCTGAGTTGTCTTTTTTTTTCTAGTCGCTCTCTAGAGACCTCTGATGCAGCAGACATTGACTTTTTCTGATCTTAGATCTTTCCCCAATCTCAATGTCCCATGAACACATTAAGCTTTCTTTCCTCCCTGTAGGAGAATGCAGCCTATTAATCCTGAATCCCTTTTCACCTACCACAAGAGAAGATGCCCTCTGGTTAGTAAATCTCATCCAGGAGGCTATCTATAACCTCTCGAGCTATGAGAAGTATCCTACAATGTGAAGTCATACTTTGACTGGAATTGTGGCTCTAAAAATGCTTGTCACATTTGCATCGTGGGTACCCCAGTGAGCTGTGTTTTAAGTTGGGCTCCCTCAAAAGTAGAGCCTGAGATGAGGTCTTAAGATAGGCAGGTAGCTTGTCAAAGAGGTAACCTTGGGAGGCATAAGGTGAGTGCCTACAATAAAGGAAATAAGGGCATATTAAGGTGGCTTCTGGGAGCCATTGAGGCCACCTTTGAGGAGTATACAACTGCCTTGTAGAATTGTCCACCCAGGCTATAGGAGGTAGGGACATCTATTCACTGTTTCCCATCTGCCATTGAGCAGGGGTCGAATCTGGGCTTGAACTCAGCTATACTTGTAAGCAACACGTGCACCTGTGGTGAAAGATACACCTTTGGGCACAAAGCAAAGCTGTACTTAAGGCAAGAAGCCATCCCTGCCTAGACTGGCCCACTTCAGCCACAGCTGAAACAAAGGCTCGAGGCGAGCATTGGGATCCCATGTGTTTGCTACACATACCAAATTGGCTTCTGTTTCTAACACCCTCATCTCCTCCCCCATTGGACTGAGTTCCTTAAAAGTAGGGATGTCTGTTAGTTGGGATAAGCTGCATACAATGGCTGGCATTTGGCTGGCAGAGACGTCAGCCCAACAGCATCCCTGAGGATGTTAAGCTTAGCCAAAGACCAATGGTCACAGCCGTAAGTTGGGGAGGATGGGAGTCAAGACCATGAAGCTTGGTGCCCGGTCACCTTTCTTCCCACACTAGAATGGGCTACAAAGCAGATCCAATCCTTTCTTTTTGGTGTAGACCTCAGGGAGGGTTTATGCTCAAAAACTACTTGTAATCTCGCAAGTGATAGTCACCTAAGTGCTCCCTAGAGCTCCAATCTTCATCGAACGAAGGCTGATGTAGGTCAGGCCCTGTGATTCTGGCCATATGGTCGATTACTCAGCCTTAACTTAAGGACTGGACACCCAGGACACGTCACGACTGGCCACAGCTGGGTGTGGTGGGCACATGACCTAGAGACAGCTGAAGGCACATAACAGGTGGCATGGCTTAGTGCGGATAGAGTAACCAGTAAGGGATGGTCCCTCTGATCCTGAACTGCAGGTGACTTACAACGGATGGGACTTGAGAGCGTTTAAAATTGGAGCTGAAAGGTGTATGAGACAGTGACGTATGAGAGAGTGACCGGGCAGTAGGTATGGGCGAACTTTCTACCTGGAGAGAACAAATACGTAGAAAATCGGATGGGGGCCACGCAGTCCTGGGCACCTAGAACCGCCTTCTTAGACTCGACTCTCGACCACGAGTAGCCCTTCGGTAATCCTAGCTTCCTCTTTAAAGAAACGCTAACCTTGGAAAACAAGATTGACACAGGTGCTGGGCTTAGAATGAGCACAAAGCAGAGATCTGAGGACAGGTGGTCTGGGCGCCCTTTGCCGACTGTCACATACATCCCTTCTGACTTATGATCTTCATGGATTTAAACTGGAGGTGCCCGGCTTATAAGACCCCATTGGGTGTCAGCCCCAATACCTGTGCTTATCAGTAATAACAGCGATTCCCTTCATGGCTCTGGAATAATTTTTCCAGATAGTTCCCCGGTGACGAATGTTTAGTGTGTGCTAAGTATTGAGCTGCCTCTGAATCGGCAAACTTACCATGAAATTGAAGCTTAAACTTCGCCCTGTGCTCCAAATGCGTAGTGTCTTAGACCTCACAGTTAGCTCAGGCACCATGAAACCCAGATCTTGCCCCATTAGGGCTGCGTTCTCAATGGACCTTTAAGGTCGATCGACATGTTGCCATCACTCTTGTTAACTTCTCCCGTTTAGAAAAAAGTGCGGCTCTCTGCCAGCGTTCATCAAATGTCACATGTAGGAACGCTACGTCTTCTAGGACTTGACGTTTTTGGTGATCGAACTAACAATGCTATAAATGGAATGACACCATTTCTTTCCAGACTGTCAATATACTAGAATGAAGCAAAAATAATAAAAATGAGATATCTTACGGTAAACTCTGGTGGGAAGCTTAGGACTGTAAATCCGCGAACTATCTCAGGGTAAATGCTGCAGCCACGAGGGTGGCCGGCGACTATTCTCGGGGCAAACGGAAAACAAGTTTGGGGATGAAACCAGTTGCCCTGGGTCCAATGAGCTACAACTGGCAAAGTCTGAGCTTAGTTTTAGCTCAGCTGATTGGAGTCATCAGGACTCCCTAGCATCCTTCCGAATTCTGCATGTCCCTCACTCGAGACAGATGGTAACCGACGACCAACACTAGTCTCGGCATCCATCAGCTCACTTATCTGTGTGTGGAGCAAACGATGGCTTCTCTTGTGACCCACTCATTGTGTCCCCAGAAATTCTGACATGGGGATTTGGCTGCCTCTCCTGCGCATGCTCACCTACTCAGTTTCCCTCTTCTCTTCCCGCCCCTAATGTCCCAAGTAACCTCTGGTGACTTAACCCTGACATCTGGTTTTACCCAGTTCCACGGCTACGATCTCTTGTGCCCAACGCCTATAACTAGGATGTCAGGTTTTGCGTACCCAGCAGATAATGGCTCTGATTCCTCTCTGTGTGGCCTTTGCATAAATAGCAGGTGATCAGAAACTGGCCAGCTTTGTGACTGTCACAGCCCTGAAGGCTCTTGCCCATCACTTCTTCATGCAGTGACTGGGGGCTCTGGAGAGAAAGTCTCAAATCGTGCATGACGGAACTTCATGGGGAGTTGAAGCATTGTTTACTTAAGGAACGATCGACATTCGCTGGCACCATGGCGTGGACATCTAGGAGAGACTAATCAAGAGTCCCCACCAGAGCCAACACGGCCGCAGCGACGGTGGGCCTATCCCAGGGGCTGACTTCTTAAAACCCAGGTTTTGCTTCGACTTAAACCTTTAAAAGTGCTTTGCGTCTGAGCACATCTCACTAGAGATCCGAGCCAATTAAACGTGGGTATCTAGGGCTTAAACAAGAGCATAGAAAGCTATTCAGACTTGAAGCACCTGCTACGTGCCAGACACACTAAACCAAGAGCCAAGAGTAGGGAATAACCTGTTCTCTGTAAAAGCCACTTCTGAGTCCAGACTGTTCTGACCTCTGCCATTTGCATTTGACTTATGCTAGACCATACCATACGAGGACCAGAACTCATTTGGGGGGTTGGGGGTCAGCTCCATTTTGTGTAACCTCAATAGGAGCAAAACCAAGTCTAAGGGAAATGCTTCTATCAGGAAAAGTGTCTAAGTATTTGAAACACGCTCTTTGCCTAGGTTATAGTTTGGAAAGGTTGCCAAAACGATCCCTCCCTGCTGTAAGCCTGGTCACATGCCTAAAGCTTTATAACCTGGGATAAAGCACCGAAAAAACAAACTTAGAGACTTCCCTACCCCAGGGCAACAGTAATCCAACCACCCAGGATCACACACGCCCCTGTACCTGAATCCAGCAATGGGGTTCACTGGCAACTCTAGATTCGGTAGTCAAGAAGGCCTCTGAGAAGTAACATCTGAGCAAAGTCTAGGCAAAAATCCCCAATGTCCGAAATGGAACCGCTAGTGTAAAGGTCCTGAAGTAGGAGTGAGTTTGGACGAAAGAACAAAGACAATCGCTAGAAGGTGGTCGTGGCAGCAGTTAACTGATGAGGACAGATGGGCAGGAGCCCAGTTCTGTGGGAACTTGTGAATGATGAAACGGAATTCAAGCTTCATCCCAAGGATGGTGTGAAGGCATCAGCCATCGAAACTTGTGAGCATGTTTCTTTGTCAGTCTTAGCATCTGTCTGACAAATGCATTACAGGTAGCAAGCAGGGTATTGGTGAGGAAGCCATTCTGCTTATCCAGGTGAGAGGTGGGACTTGGATCAAAGTGGTGACAATGAGAATGGCAAGATGAAAATGCATTGGGGATTGAGAAGTCACAGAACTTGTTTACGGACTGGATTTGGGGTATTAAAGGGGAGCGAGGAGCCAAGGCTATAACTCCCAGCTGTGGACTAAGCAAACGGTAGCGCTGAGGTGGGGAAGCCCAGGGTAGAAGAACGTGTATGTGTTGAGAGCAAGCTATGGGACCCTTATGATGCCATGAGCGCTGAGCGCCTGACTTCATTCACCTAACTAATCCCGATACAAGCTGGGAACCTCGGGAAGTGACACTCGTTGCCTGTAGGAGGCGGGAAGCGCTGGTCACGGGGCTTCAATGGCACAGTGGTCTGTGAGAATGAACAAGGGCGTCACCAGAGAAGGCTTGGAAAAAAGCAACGCCAACCACCCAAACCTCACCCTCTGAATACCGAAGGGTTTTATGAACAAAGACGTGTAATGGCAAAACTAAAAACCCAAATGCCTGTTAGGCAGATGGTCAAAACTCTAGTTCAACTCACAGAAGCAAAGCCTAGACTCACATACCAAACCCATCAAGCCCGAAGCAGAGCAAAGTTTAGAAAGATTCGAGAGGCTTTGGTGACACAGTTCCCCTCTTCACTTTCCAAACTATCTCTTAGAAGCATAAATCACTTTTTATAACATGAAAAAATGAGACCAATCCTTATCCTAGGCAGAAAAGTCTGAGAAGCCATGCTGATCATGGAAAGCATGATCTCGGCTCGCTTGCCTCTGGGTGTGTGAGTCATCGTTTATGTTGTAAAAATAATGGCTTTTCCAAAACTCAACTTCAGAAGGCGCCTGAGCTAGTTAACCTAACTAGTTTCAACTGCTTTGGCCATTTCTAACTGTTCTTGGGAGCAGTCTCTGGAAACTTCCTCAAGTCCCTTTTTTTTTTTTTTTTTTTTTTTAAAATTGGGGGGGCCGTTGGCGGGGGTCAGGGGTATTTTTTAGCCTGACCGCCCCCTTCGTACAGATGAGGGAAACTGAGGCCTACCTGGGGAAATACAGTGGGTCCCCTTACTCGAAGATTTTGCTCCCTGTGGTTTGCAACCAGTCGCCCACCAGGGTCTAAAAATGTTAAATGGAAAATTCCGGAAATAATTCATGCTTCTAAATCGTGTGCTGTTCTCAGTAGCATAATGAAACCTCGCGTCCTGCTCCATCCTATCCGTGACACGACTCCTCCCTTCCGGCCTGTCTCCACGCCCTATACGTCACCAGGACACTATGTCCGCTCCTTGCCCGTTTGTCACTCCGTGGCCCTCTGGGTGATCGGGCCCACTGAGGTGTTGTGCTTGTGCCCCAAAGCACGAGAATAGAGATGCTGGTGATTCAGATGTGCCCAAGAGAAGCTGGCACGCGCTTCCGTTAAGTGCCCAGGCAAAAGTACTCGGCTTGAAAGAGTCAAACTGAGAAGGAGAGTAGGATAAAGTAGCTAAGCTCTAAGGCAGGGGTCTCCAAACCCCCGGTTGCAAACGGATAACATCCTAAGGTCCGTGGCCCATCAGGAGCCTGGCCTCATGGCAGGGGGGAACAGCAGGTGAGCGAGCGGAGCTTTATCCAGCAGCAGGTGAGCGAGGGAAGCTTCATCCATATGCGCAGCCGCTCCCCAGCGCTAGCATCATCTCCTCAGCTCTACCTCAGATCATCAGGCAATAGATTCTCACAGGATCACTGGTCCCTGGTGCCACAAAGGTTGGGGACCGCTGATCTAAGGTAAGAACGAATCATCTACCCGTGGAATCGTGATGGAAAATCGTGCTGGTTTTGCTGTGGTTACCTCCAACTGCAAAAACCATGGTCACTACGTGATAAGCGCTTAGTTAAGACGGAAAAGGCATCAAATTTGTGGGCGGAGGACATGAATAAAAAACATGTTTCGATCGATGGCAACATGTTGAGCCAGAAAGCACTGAGCCTACAGGAATTCAGCAAGGGATCCTCTGAAACCAACGATCACATTCAAATAACTCTTACGATACTTCGTTATCATTCTGTTATTACTGTTCATCTTACTATGCCTGACTTCTAATT
>NW_006433949.1:1465024-1508988 GCF_000325575.1 Pteropus alecto | reverse complement strand
CCAGCTTGAGCTAGTCGGGGTTAGGGGAGAGTTAGCGGGACAAACACTGTTACCTTTCGTGCAACAACGGACCTCTTCTGAGAGACGTTCCTAGGTAGTCAGTCTACTATGAGTTCTCATCACACTAAGTCCCAGAAAGTCCAGTGACTTTTGGAAGCCTTCTAAACAGAGGGAAGGACCTTAGCCCAGACCTGGGGGCTGTATAGGGCAGAGCCTGATACAAGTTTAGGGGGATCGAACGCTGAAGGTGTGGTCTCCTCTCAGCATTTAGCATAGAAGATCAACACATTGGTGGAAGCAATAAGGTCAAGCATAAGACCCCAGAGTGTTTCTAGAATAGAGGGGAGAAGCTTGGAGGTGGCTGAGGCTCCAGGTGAGGCAAGAACGTGCCCCAGCTTCTCTGTTAAATGGAAATTTTTATAATAACATGGACTCCTAGGGTTATGTGCATCCACTGTATTCGTTTTGTAGTCAAACTCTTGCATTAGATAATTCCAATCTTAGTGGGCTCAGCTAGTCTTAGAGTTTAAGCTCAAGGTAGCCCTGGAATTTAAAAAACCAGGAGGTGTTGGCTTGCTAATAACTCATTGCATGCATACACTGTTGATCTTTCTCGAAGGTATTTTCTGCCTCAATGCTGGGCTTGTGCAGTTTCCTTGTCTTGCCCTACACTCTCAGAAGGGTCTTCATTCAAAGTCTAAGGGACCCCAAGGATGAGAGGTGTAAGGTGAAGCTTTAACCCATTTCCCATTAATTTTACACAAACACGCTCTTTGAGGCTGAAGCAAATCTGACTAGTTTCTAATGTGAGAATATGAAAACTGTTCTCGGGGTTGTTTCTAAACAGAACTTGTCTCTACTCCTAATGTAACCAATGTACATGACAATCAGTACTTAATAATCTTTCGTGGTAAATTCCAAAGTGTGGAACACAGAGCGGAAGATCACATTCTGCACAAAAAGATCACGCTTCTCGCCCGAACTTCTTGCCATCCTTGTTGGTGCGTGAGCAGCAAACTTTGCAGCCGCAGGTTGGATTGTTTCCCTAACGCTGGCGATGTGCTCTTAGGGAAATACCTTCCAAACAGGTGAAGAGGTGTGACATCAGAGCACAGGCGACCTCGAAGACGTTGCTGCCCTGGCTCACGAAGCTTTCCCATCATTCTTTCAATCAACGTCAGTCTGAAGTTTACACGGCTGATCGTGTACTCAGGATGGGCCTTGAACAGAAAGTAGGAGTTCAGCACTAATGTTTAAAAGGTGGCGAAAGAATGTCCTATACCAACACTCGTGCCTTTTGTGCTCAGTTGGATGAGAAGTGAGCGTCTGATCAACCGAGTCCACTGCTCCCATATTCTCGTTGGAATCCACAAGACACATGGCTTCTTAGTTTTCTTCCGTTTCTGTTTTCTCCTTCAATCACAGTATCATCGTGGAATGCTGGCAACATTGTCACCTTGTCGCACTGTTTCAGTGCTATAAGTTCACAGAATCTGGCTAGTCTTCTTTGCAATCTTTTTTTCCAGATCATTTGGTATCCGTTCTCTGTTCAAACGAGCTGTCCCCACTGCATCAGCCCTGTTCTGATGTAATTCTCTGAAAAGCATGGGAGATGCATAAAGTTATCAAACACACGATATCCTTGGCTAAGAAGGTCACTGGCCGAGGTAAGATCAATGTGCGATTATTTCAGACTCCCAGCTGAATCTTCCAAATTCATAGTGAGCCCTGTGTGAACAAGCGTACTCCACAGATAACCAGATTGACTATCACAAAGCACACAGCGCTTGAGACCACCAAATCATGCTCGTTTCGTCAGGAGGTACTGCTTCACAACTAACCGCCCCTCGAACAGCATCAGTGACTCAGCGACTGCACTGTTTGCTTGGAGTTTATATAGTCGAAAACTCATTTACAAGAAAGTTGAACACAGGTCTGATCTTCTGCAGTGAAATCTGGGCCTTTGACCAGTGGATAGGGGAGAATTATTGACAAAACACAGGCGCTGAAGCAAAAGTAAAAATCTTTCACCAGTCATAATTCGCCTGAGATAAGGTGTATCCAAAAGAGGCCTCTTTGAGCCACCAGCACAATACCTTGCAGTGACATTACTGCAAAGACTTCCGGTCTGTCATCAGTGTCTTCCCATCTATCCATTTGTGGAAAATTGTTTCAGACCAGGTGGCTGTGGAGCCAACGAGGCAGCTTGGGCGTTTGTTTCGCTGATAAGTTTTGAAACGAACTCCTCAGTAAAGAACAGTACAAAACACTGCAGTGGCTCAGGGGTGTCGCTGACATCAACTTTTCTGCCAGGTGTGCCGGCAGGTAAAGTCATACGTTTGACGTGGAATCATAACACTACCATTTCAGAGCACGACCTGAGCCAGCTGATGTAGGGCGAGTTCCATCGGATTCTGAATCGGATGGAGGCCTGACCGGTACAATCTTCTGAAGCACTATTCAAAAAAAATCATTGGAATCATTTATTTCAGAAAAATCGGAGTCATCAAATGAATCTTTGGCTAACTGTTCGAGAACGATGTTAACACGCGTAGAAATGCTATGTTTTCTAGACTTAATATTTTCAGCTATTGAGAACTGCTATATCTTGTAAATGGAAATACCACTACGAAAAATAGAATGCTATAGAATGACGTCACTGGTTTCTGACGATTACCAATACACTAGAGCAATGCGAAAATAATGAAGCGAGATTTCATGGCCAACTTTGGAGGTGAGGTTAGGACCGTAATCTGCGAGTTACCTTGGAGTAAACGCTGCAGCCACAAGTGCCGTCAACGCATATTCTCGGGGCAGATGGGAAATGGGTTAAAAATTCCTTCCTCCCTCTGAATGTTTCCCCATTCTCAGAAAGAGGAGTCCCTTTCCTACAAGCAAACGAGCTAAAAAGCTCCTGGCCTCCCATGGGCACTTGAATACAGATGCTCAAATAGCAAATTCTTTTCCTGGGTTACCCTATGGGGTGTTCCCTTCTTGGAGAACCAGTTTTTTTTTTTTTTACCCCGTCTACCTTCCCCCTCCCCTCTGGTAACCACTAGTCTATAGTCCGTGTCCATGAGTCTGTTTCCCGTGTTCATTGGCTGCTTTTAGGTTTACATCCCACACATAAGTGATATCATGTGACTTTCAACTTTTTCTGTCTGACTTACTGCGCTTAACATGATTATCTCGAGGTCGAGGACCAGTTTTAAAGATAGACTGAGAGGCTCAGATTCATTTCTAATGGGAGGAACTGGCACCAGCTGGGTGAACATAGGCTGGGGAGATGTCAGCCATTGTCTCTCCCCGAAAGCCCTCTACACAGTCCAAGTGACGGAGGCTTTCACTAACAGATGGCTGACAGGATAACAAATGGGTATTCTGGTCGGATGCTGGTGATCTGAAGCCCTCTGAATGTATGCTCTGACCACTTCTAACCTTAGTTGGGTGAACTGACCCAATTCCTGCCTGCTCTGTAAGCCTCAGTAACCATTTTAAGCCTCTGGTGGTGGCTCGACTGCTTGTAATAGAGAAGGGTAGAGACTAGATGTCATGCGCCATCATAAGGGTACTGAAAGAAGACACCCCCAAATCCCCACAGCCAAGCTTTCGTTCCGTGGTGCTGTGCATCTGTGCTTCCTCCGTAGCGCTCACGGTAGCTACACGAATACTCTGCATTTTTTATCGCTGCAGAACACAAACTCAGCAGCTTACAATACATCCACTTGCTTGCTGTTCTGCAGGCATGGACATGGCACAGTGTGGCTGGGTCTCTGCTCTGTCCCAAGGCCGAAATTAAAGTGTCAGCTGGACTGTGTTCTCGCCTGGGCACTGCAGGCAAACTGGCTCCCAAGCTCATTCTTGGTGTAACTCAGTTCCTTGCAGGGTAAGACTTGAGTTTTTTGTTTTGTTTTTTGACTTCGATAGCTATCAGCTTAGCTCCTGGAGGCTGCCCGCATTCCTTGCCATGTGGCACCCTCCGTCTTCAAATTGGCATGTTATGAATCTTGTGCTTTGAACTTCTGACTTCCTATGCCTAAGATGTCTCGACCCAAATTTTAAAGGGCTTATGATGAGGTTGGGCCCATTGAGGACAGCACCCCCCTTCACCACATAACAAACATAGGAGTGATCTCTTACACGTGTTCTACCCACACCCAACGGGTCATGTGGGGCATGGACATGTGGGATAGAAGTCTTGGGGGCCATCTTAGGATGCTGCCTACCTTACCTGTGCCATAAGATCCTTTGCTAGACTCACCTGAAGACAGGGATCTTACCTCATCCACTGTACTCAGCACCTGTGACAGGACTAGAGCAAAAATTCTGGAGATTCTGGGACTTAAGTGCCTCCTATACGGGGACTAAGGATGTTCTATGGGATTAATCATGCCTTTTTTGGATTCAGTCTTCGTAACTAAGAGGAAAGTAACGTTAACCACTCACCAAGAGGCCTGCCTTCTGACACCTTTATTTTAAAAAACCGCATTCTCTTCTCCAGTTTCATGCTGTCCAAAGTATTCGTGAAAACCCCACTTGCTTCAACTGGCACTGTTATTGTCGTTATCACCCACAATTTGGGCAGTAGTGGACCCCGCCTTTCCTGACATTCATCCACTTGCAGATCGTGGCCACGAGAACAACTCGAATGCCACTTAGAGAACAAGCAAAGGATTTTTCCCTCTTGAAATGGCTTTAGTATGTTCTCATAAAATTCCCTATGTTGGGTGAGTGCTGCCCCCTTTGGGTCAGAGGTGGACTTGTCAAGTGTCAATAAAAATGTAAAAAGTCAATAAAACAGTAAAAAATCAATTGTCAAAAAAGCCAAGCGCCAATACCTCGCTTCCTTCCACCCTCATCAGGAGAGTCACTGCCTAGACTGTTGCTGCCCTTTAAAAATAAATAAATGCTACCCACTCCTTTCTCCCTTTATGCTCTCAAGGGATTAGTTTGAAGGCCTGGGGGTAGTGCTATATCAAAGGCAGAATATCAACCCTATCTTCAGTCTTGAGCCCTATTTTACATACATGCAAAACAGACGGAGAGATCGCTGTCTGGCGCACACAGCAAACCTGTCATTCCTCCCCGGGCCACCGTTAATCCATGACAGCAACTGTCCACGTTGAGTTTCTGCATGAAAATCCTTCTCAAGCCTGGTCTGGGCAGCTACAAGCAGTTCCTCCTATAATAAGCCTCAGGCTTCAATCCTCTACCCAGCGGGCATTTGCTGGCATAGTGGCTCTGCTGGATCTGCGTTGAGATGTCACGTTCAGTCTCTCTGAATCTTCAGTGAATAACAGGTGGCCAGGCTGTGTAACTTCCCCTCCTTACCCAAGTTCAAAGCGGATAAGAGGCTGAAGAGTAGAGAGCTAAGGACAAAGGCAAGGGGTCTCAGGCTCATGGATCAAATTTTAGGAAAGTCTAAGCTTATGCATCTTCTGACATGAAGTCAGGGTCTCTCTAGGCTTCCAGAGCAGTTGTGCTTTGGGGAAGAGACCTGACCAGACATGAGTTTCAGCCTGCGCTTTGTTGCCCGCAGCTATGTCTTAGCCTGAGTCACTTAACTTCTCAGGACTTGCTTTCTGAGGAAAAGAATGAATGTTCACGTTCAGGTTTCCGGAGATGATGCGTCACGGGAAGCAATGGTTAGCTGTTGGGTAGATGGTCTTCTGTCAGGCCGACACAACTTTCTCCCTTGTAATGCTGCCTGCATGTGTAAGTCATCCTTCAGCCCTCTGGGGACATCATTCTTTGACACCGAAGGCCATCATGTCCCATTGTGTGTTGGCGACTGGAGGCGGGGCGTGGGGGGTGACCGTGTAGATGCTCCTCCAGAAACCCAGAGATGCCAAAAGCCAGTGCCAAGAGTAACAACTAAGCCTGGTCCTCTGGGCACTGTATGCTCAGATCTTTGCTTCCAAAAGATTCATTTAAGATACTTCAGATTCTGCTCCTACATCCAAATTCACATCTCAGTCTGGAATTGTAATATCTTTGAGGTGGGAAACTATCGAATAATCAAGGTTGACAGGTTGAAATCAAATCAACATCAAACTTACTGAAGGCTGACTTTTCTCTAAGCCTTTGAGATGCGAAATGCTCTTTGCGATAAAACATTTTTTTAGAGTAGAATAATAAAAAAAAAGTGGTCTCCAATCTCCTTGAGTTGAGGCCTGGACATGTCATAGTGCAGTAATCCACTCAACAAACAACCGAATGCCTGACACATTCTGGAGACTATCGTGGGTGCTGAAGAGACAATGGAGGAGAGTCTCTGCCTGTGCGGAATGTTCTAGATGGACACACAAAATAAATCCCGTAGTGATACGGCCTCTGCAGGAAAAAGGAAGCGGGAAAAGATAAGGAACGTAGGTCAATGCTGTGCTTGGTGTCTGACCTCTGTCTGAAGCTGCCCTGACCATGAATAGACTCCTTAACCACGCCTGCCCTCCGCTTGATCTGCAAAACAATCGTCAATTCTTTCAGAGAAGTGGAGGAGAGGCCTGGAATTGAGTTGCTCTGCAGCATGAAAAAAGGTTTCAGATGCCAAATGAGTTTGAGGAAATGCTGTACTTCCTATTTTCTTAGAGGTTCACGTCCATGTTAGCATATTAAAAGCTCTGATAAGTCCTGCAGAGGAATGTTTGATGCTGTATAAACCAGTATCTCAGTAAAAACTACAAACTACTTCTGGGTTAACAGTGGCACCTGAGTCCTGTGGACTCACTTGGGAAATGCTCACCTAACCTATGAAATGAGAAAAGGTGGTCCCCAGGATGAGATAGGACTGCAAAATTGTGTCCCATTTGGATCCTTGGCTAAGAACAGCCTTCTCCCAGCTGAAAGATCTTTAAAGATGTGGCTGACTGCAGACCATGTTCTAAGATTCAAAAAACAGGCCGCCTTGTGTATTCAAGTGACTTTTTTAT
Organism: Pteropus alecto; assembly: GCF_000325575.1. NCBI lineage: Eukaryota > Metazoa > Chordata > Mammalia > Chiroptera > Pteropodidae > Pteropus > Pteropus alecto. The sequence goes on along the minus strand of NW_006433949.1, from coordinate 1,502,059 downwards.
GCCAGTGGATTCCTAAACTTACTTTAAGCTCACTTCAAACCAAGAAAGTACAATTCCCCTTACTAAAAGAAATTCAGACAGTCGAACTGAGTAACTTATTCTGCACGGGAGAAACCATGGTATCTGAAAGGCCAACTCAATGAAAACAGTTCCAGTTCTTTTCTTGAGATTGAACTAGAACCTTGTCCTCAGATCCTGCTCAAAGTGTCTATATGTTCAGACCTGGGGAGGCTCTTTAGAAATTCTCACTGAGAATGGAGAAATATTAAACTCACATGTTAAATAGTGGCGAATAATCGGATTTAGGGAAAGTGGAGTCTCTTTAGTTGCTGGTGGCTTCCGCTTCGGGGACCTGCCAATCAGGAGAAAATGTGAGGTTTAAATGATGCTTTAGAGATTTTTTAGCTTTGGGTTTGAAGGAGGCGAGCCTACTGGGCTTCTAGTCTGAAAAATGCTTGGTCAGCTTTGGGTTTCCAGACACAGGTTCACAGGTTTGGGGGCAAAAACTCCGTCTGGCCCCAGCAATGCTTGTTGGGTTCATGTTTGATTTAGCAACTGACGCCAGTTGATGTTTGCGGGGAAGAACTCTCTGCTTGTCGGTAGAATCGCTGGGGCAAGTACAGTAAGTGTCCTGGGGTCATAACTCAGAGGCCAACAATCGGAACACAAAAGTACAGACCATAAAAAAAAACAACATGGAATGTTCATATAGTGCGTATATGTGGAAAAGATTAAAAACCCATAAACCTGTGCACGTTAATGAGGACAGATGGTTGGCACAATGGATAGCGGAATAAATCAGGGCCTTCCCTTACCTGTCAGCCCCATCTTGGGCTCCAGGCTAACCTGAGTCTCTCTGGCGGCTCTCCCTGCCCCCTCCCTGACTCTCCCCCACTTCTGAGACCAGCTGGAGAGGAAATGGAACAGTTCCCAAACTGGGGGAAAAAAAAAAGTTCAAGGCCCAGAGTCCCGGCCCCAGGATAGAGGGAAAAAATGGCACAGGAGCGACTTGGATAAAGGGATTCAGCAAATTGTCAGTCACCTTGCCGTGAGTCTGAATTTCACTCATGAAGCCCAAACGTACCATGTTAAAGTTTGAAAAAGGTGGCTCCTGAAAGCTTACCTTGTTGACCACTTGTGGTTTGCAATGGCTTTAGGCGACAGATGCTTGCTTTTGAAGAAGCAAGAAAAAGGACTCGCCACCCTTCAGCCTCAGCATGCACCTCGCTGGAGCCCCTGGAGGGTGTGTGTGTGCAGATTCTTAACCTGAGCATGGGAATGGTAAGCTTAAAGGTGTAATGCAGTTTTCCCATCTGGAAGATTGGGTCACCTTTGCCTCTCAGGTTATCATCTGACGTGGCATTGATGGAGCAGTTGTTTCTCTGGGGGGTGGGGGGAGGGGGTTCCTCTCCCCGCCCCCACCCCACTCTCACCCCTGCAGCAAGGATAGGCTATTTTCTTCTAATGAGGACCCTGGTGCCCTGTGTGAGATCGCCTCTCAAACTCTCCCTCCTGTGGGGAAAAGGCTAACAATCAAACTCACTGTGCCCTTTAACTGATGTTTCCAAAATCTGATTAATCCTTGAGATAGAAGGACCACTGAGCTGGAGCTGGGTATGGGGTGTCCCCCACATGTGGTCGAAGGCTCCATGTAGTAGAACACTCACTTCCAAGTTAGATGAGGGGGACTCCAGTTCAGTAGATGTGAGCTTTGACCTGGAGTAGGGAGACTTGTGTTTCTTTTTTCAAAGACAGCAGTGCTTGTTTTGTGGGAAGAAAATATGAAGACTAAACAAATGCTGCTACTTGTTCAGATGGAGTAGACTGGGGAGGGGTGTTTGGAGTAATCGAGATTCGTTTTTGATATTCTGGAGCCTGTTCAAAATGTATCCTCCCTGTGCAAAGGCACGAACGAACATAGGCACTGCTAAAACTCCTCTCCTGAGCTTCGTGAAACCACAGCTGTGGCCAGAGATGAAGACGGAGTGTTAAGACCACGCTCTCTGGGTGACACGAGGCTGGTTGCCTAAACTCTACCTCCCTAAGCTCAGGTTAGGATAGAAAAGTGTCTCATCTATCCAGTGATCTACCAGTCTTGTTTGTATATGTGACTGCCTCTAACTAGACTGAATTCTGCAAGAGTAGGGACTTTGGCTGTTCGTCAAATTTCATGTAGACAAGTGCCTGGCACGGAGCAAGTGTTAGGCACTGTATGAAGCGAACGTAAGGTGTGTTCCTCCTCAATTCTCCCTCCGAGCGGGGAAATCTTATGTTTGAGACTTGATGTCATGTAGCATCTTCGATTTTGAAAGTGCTATTTTGGGGAACCCTCACCTGAAATAACCTTGATTTATCCTCATAAAGGAAGCAAACTAACTCAGATCTCATAACTAAGTATTCCTGGGGTATGACCTCACATTTGCAAATGTTGGAGATCATTGTTAAGAAATATATTTGTGGCCTGAGAGAGAATTTCTAGCTACAGTATGATACATACTCATCAAAATTTAGTGATTTAAATGGAAGTGAAGATGTACCCTGGAAAAACAAGTGTTCGAAAGGCTCTAATTACAAAAACCACTTTGAAGCGGTGTGTATAAAATTTGAATAAAAGTCTTAGTGTATGTTCAGTAGGTATCAAATTCTACATGCCTCAAGTCTTAGTAAGACTCAATTCTCTCGTTAGTGGGGGGAAACAGATCCCGCCATCTGGTCATCTTTGAAGTATTAAATCCCAAATGACACTGTATTGACTCAGCAAAATAGGCTGCTGCCCATGACGTCATTCTTCCAGCCTTTGCCCATCAAAGTCTCACTAAAAAGATAAAGCCATGTTTTTCAAGTCACACTTCCTTGATGCCCTGCAGCTTCTGGGACCCAAAGCATTCTACAAACACTGCATTTTGGAGATTTCAAACCCAAACACTCACAGACCAAACAAGTAAGGGAAACGAAATGGATGGGACAGGACTTGGTCAGGAGTAAAGCCTGTCTTATTCAGTGAGCCGAGCTGTGGTCTAACTGGCCACACAGGAATGTAGACCCTGTGTTGCCAGCCCACCTCATTTTTATTCCAGAGAACCTAGAAATCTGAATTTTGTGAATTCCAATCTTCAGTACTGGCAATTTAATCCAGGTTTCTGAACAATCTCTTGCAGAATTCTGGCATTCCTTGGCTCCTAGCATTGGCCAGAGTATCAGGCAGTGACCTTCATTTCTCCACCTGTGAAATGGGAAGTTATACCATTTACACGTAACCGTATGAATATGTCTGGTCCATAGGATGGATTCACAGTAGAGCAATTAACAAAGTCCATAATCCTTCCTTTGGACCCAGATTTTTTAAGACGATCCCAAAGGTCTCGGAACTAGTCTTAACTCATTGTGTGCTGCCCCATTTATTTTCCGACTGCATTGGTTCATTGATTCTTTTTCTGATAGCCTTAAGCTGAAAATCTCTAGACTTAGTGGACTGAAGACCTATCTATGGGTTGAAGACATCCATGTCCTATAGAAACAGATCCTTGACTAGTTTATCCTTGGCTACTTAAGCCATTGTGTGCAGGACACCGCAGTAGTCACTGGAGCATACTGAGGATTTTCCTTAAGCGTAGGGAGATATATCCTGACGTGGAACCGAATGAGACTGTGACATTATAAATGTCCCCAGGTTCTATGGAAGCTCATGTCACAGCACTCAACTGTGAGTTCTCTGCATCTCATGATAACCTTAGGGCCTATACTACGTGCCCATTTTAAAGATGAAAAAGTAAGTCTGAGAAGCTATGTAACTTCTGCATTATGAATGACCATGTACTCATTATAAAGCCAGTAAGTGGCAGTGTCAGGATGAGGGAGACACTGTTTTGGAAGGGGCTTAAGTTTCTTTCCAGTGTGAACCTTTAAATCACTGCAGAAATTCAACTTATCTGCCCATCAATTACATGTGAGTTCTATTTTCTATACTGATTCTTTCCCTTACAACATGTGTCATGTTTTACTGTGTCCTGGTCAGCAGGGTGGGTGGAAGGCAGCTATGCATCCTACCTTCCTGGCTTTCTAGGACTTGCCGCAGATCCCAGTCCTTGGTAGCGTCTGTGTAGCTGCTGAAGGAAACAAGTGTCTACTGGCTTCAAAGATGGCTAAAAGAGGACTGAGTCAGATATGGACAGTGTATGAGCACAGAAACGTGCTAATGTGCCTTTTCGAAGGGCCTTCTTCCAGGGATCCCAGGTAGAAGGGACCGTGTGCTATAAAGATACAGGTGGGGATTTAATTATAAAACGAAGTAGCTTTTGAAGGCTTAGTTTCTCGGCTTCATTCAAGTCTCTTCTGATCTTAATTTGGTATCAAAGCAGCTTCTCGGTGACAGTCCTTGCTGACTGGCTTGTTTCCTCTCATTTTCAGATATGCCTCTAATTTGGCCCCGTCCTTCCATTTATACCAGGGTCTCAAGACTCAGCTAGCCAATAGGCAACCTGCTCCAAGGTCAGGTGGCTGCCTCAGTCCAATCAGATGGGTGCTAGATAGCAAAGTCACATGATACAAAGACATGGCCTCCTGATGGGTAGGGCCTGGGGTCTGGGTAGTTTCAGTTCCCAGGGACTATGGGTAAGCAGGGTGACTAATATCGTGTGTCTTGTAAAAGGACAGTGTGTGTGGTCTGGAAAACTACTTAAGGCTACTTTGTCTTTCTAGTATCTGATTAAAGAGCAAGACTCCAGCCTTCTAACTGTTCCTTATTCCTCAAACTCGGGAGCCAACAGCTTGTCCTTGTCCTAATCTCTCAGACTCCTGTCTTAGGTCTTTATGGGGAACCCCAGAGTGGAACATTTTAAAAGATGTTCTACATAGACATACAATTTTTTTGTGTGCTTACCTTCCCCTGGTATATACCCTCAAACTTTTATTCATGTTCGTAATATACGCAAACAAATACATGTCTGCACCGTCATCCACAGGGGAATCTATCGCCTTCTCTGGATCTGGCTTCTCCATGGCCTAGAATGTGGTCTAACTTGGTCAAAGTCTCTAGCTGTTGAGTGCAGTACTCTATGAACGTTCATTAGACTTACTTCATTGGTCTGTTATTTCAACTATCTTTACTGAATTTCTTGCCTGTCCAGCTGTCAATCATTGATGATAGAGAGGTGTTACAGTTCTACTCTAGTTGGAGACATCAAGGTGAAACGGACAGATCCCTATTGGTCTTTGCTTCACCTATTTTGATGCTGTTATATGCATAAACACTAAGGGTTGTTAGGTTCTTAGAGTCGACCCCTTCATTGTGTAATGCTCCTCTTTATCCCTGATTACTTGCTCTGAACTTGGCTTAATGTGAAATATAGATGCTTCAGCTTTCTCCTAATCAGTGTAAGCATAGTATCTTTCTCTAGCCTGTGACTTCCAATCCACCTGTCTTTAACTGAAGTAGGTTTCTTGTAGACAACATATAGTTTGGTGGCTCTTCTAATTCAGTAAAAACTGAAAAAACTCAAAAGTATGACTCAGTCACTTCAGTAGTGTGTAATAGTCTATAATTCACCCATCCCCCCAAACTAAGCAGTTCTTCTGCTTTTGGGGGCTTTTGCCACTAAACAATGCTGAATAGACATTGTCGCATGTGTGTCTTTGTAGAACCAGTACTTTTATTGCTATGGGACAGAATCCCAAGAATGGGGTTGCTACTTTGAAGTGTTATAAGTAACTAAGTCTTACTAGCTGTTGCCAAATTGCCTTTCGACAAGGACAATACACACCACACTGCAAATAGTAGCCTTTACGTTGGAGCCAAAGGCAGAATATAACTGGGCAATTGTCCAGGGAGTTGGAATCCTTTCGATAAGGTATCTGGAACATTCAAACCCCAATCCTGTCTTTTTGGCAAGCTTTTAAAATTTCAGTTAATTGTTCCAACACAATTCCTTTTGCCCTGCCTATTTGATGTATCCTGAGCCAATTACTAAATACTTCCTAAATCACAAATATGCCAAGTCTATTTCCAAGGGAGATACATTGGGATGAGCATTTTGCGTTAGAAGAAAAATCTGAATATAGTTGAATATTTAGACTCATTACTCCAGATAAGTTTGAGTGTTTAGCCACCACCTGAACTACAGTTCAGCAAATGGTTAATCCTCACTCTCTTTCTAGCCCATCCTGTCCCTGCTTTCAATAGGTGGGCATTTAGAAACTGCAACCTACTAACAAGGAAGCTATTTGGATGGGATATAACGAGGGTGTTAAGCCAAATTGTTTGTGGCTTTGGAATGTGGGGCAGGATTTTGCACGAGGCTTTATCTCTATCCCTGCTTGCCACTAATAGGTCATTAACTTATCTGGGCTATGAATGCATCCTCATTGCATATGTCCATCAAACCATAAACCCACAGCCACCCTGGCAGACTGCACATGAGATCCTCTGTTTTGGAGCCAAGTGCTTTATATAACTCCACAGTGGTGGCCCCAACCAACTTGCTTTTCAACAGCTCTGTGTGGCACCCTTGCCTGTCTCCCGGTGACAAGCCCAGACCTTCTTCAGGCATTTTCTCAGCGGGTTAATCAAATGGCATCAGTGGGAATGTTTACAGCTTGCTGCCACTTAGGGAGCTTTATCAGAGCCCTTTTAATATCAGCCTCCATCCCAAGGCTGATAACAGAACAGGAGGGGGGTAGGGGATGGACAGCTTTGGGAAAGCTGGTCAAGACCAGAAAACAAGATGTCAATCTAATCTGAAAGACCTCCCATAGGGTCTCTGCTATGGGGTAGCAGTTTGGTCTGGAAGTCCTTGAGATGACACATCTCTAGTGCCAGACAGATGCTTGGCACCTAGCGCTATTGGTCCATTCAACACTAGAGAGCACCTACCACGTACCAGGCTGTGTTTCTATGGTGGTAAGATGCTATTCTCTCTCTACTTGTTCATAAACATGCTGGGCTAAGACTTAAGCCCGAGTCCTATTCATGTCTCGGTTATATGATTTTTGAACAACTTCTTGGTCATTCTTGACCCCATTTTTCAGAGGGCATTCTCTGAATGTCACGTGTGTGTTTATCATTTAATGAGATAAGAGGGCCTAAAGATCTTGGCTCTACCATCACAAGGAACTGTGATTGTTCATCCAGACTTAGAATATATCTGAGCTTTACCTAATACCTTTGGGAAGGATGAGATAAAGACATTAAGGAAAGGAAGCTAAAGGCAAAGATGCCTCAAGGGGCTCCAGAGAAAGATACCAAGAGGGGTCCCCTTTGAAAGTCTAAACTTGCTGCTTTTATTTTTTGCTGGAAAATACACCACTGACATGTTTATCTCAAAGAGTAACACTTCTAATCCCCTACCGACCTATTACGGATGTTAGAAGGATTTTATGCTAAAATAGGCAACATGCAATTACCTGGCTACGTATTAACCACAAATGTAATCCCAGACAAACTTCTTGCCTTCATATCCAGACATCCACTCATCAATGGTGAGCACCCTCATGACAAAGATAGCCTTGGCATCTTAAGCAAACTGAATATTGCCTCGGGCTCTTGAGAACTGCATCATTGAAATTCAGTGTTCTGAAGTCTTGTGTTGGATCATTTATCAGTGATTCTAGATCTGACACTGACTATTGGCTAGACACAAATGAGGGGTGAAATAAAAAGCATCTTAGTCACTCAAGTTGGCAACCTTCACCCCGTGCACCGAAGAACTTTCCTGAAGTGATGGTTCATTGAATTGTGACTGCATCTCCAGGTGCTTACCCAATCGGCTAACCTGCCTCGATCCCAGGAGGTAGGTGGCGAAATCCCCATTTTACAAGTAAAGTTCACAAGGTTAACTCGTGAATTAAGGGGAAAAGAGATCCAAACTCAAGTTTAAAGTCTGTCTTATGGACAAGCTACCTCCAACTCTCTCAGGCAGTGTTTGCAGTCAAAACGGAGTGACGAGTTGGCAATTACATCAAGAAAATAGACTAATAAGATAGTGAAGATTAGAGCATGAGTTGGACGAGGGTTCTGGGAGGGAGACAGATGAGCTCTCTCGAAGTTTAGCTTCTTGCATCCACATTTATTTCCTCACTGTGTCTTGAGTTCTAGCATCTTGTCAAAACCCCACCTAGAATTGAGTATGGGTGGAGTATGGGTCTCATGCTCAGTGAGTACAGGTCCCCGTTGGTGGTGGGGACTGAGAATATAACTGCTCTACTCAGACTCAGCCACTTTGTCTCACCTCACACCCACCTTCCCAAGGTTCGGGGCTGCAGGCCCTATTGGGTGTGCCTCTTTGCAGACATTAATTTTGCTTTCTCTGCTCCTCTAGACAGATATGTCATTCATTCCTTCATCTCTTTTTCTTTGAATTCTCCCTTGACTTGTTCGTCCTTATGAACTAATACCTTTTCATTCCTTTGGGATTTGGGGAAGGAAAAGAGCAACGTGTGATCAGTCTGCCATGTTTACCTGAAAGTTCTATGGCATCTTATTGACTGTTTGAATTAAGTTTTGAATGCCCTGTACAACTAAACCATTACACCGGATGCATAGCCTTTATGATTATAGCATTTATATTAAGTGCTATTGTTTGTAATTCATGAGGATCTTGCAAAGAGTATACTCAAACTATCCAGTAAAGTTCAGTAAAGTTTCTGTACCTCTTAGCAATTTGGGGTAATCAGATAAGCAGTGAAGAAAAGTAACAAAGATAATTAAGATTCTGATGAATCTATAGCTGTGGGGCTATAACTTATTCATTTCTCTGACCTTGTGGGCTGTCACAGTGAGAATCGGTGATCACCCAATATTTGTGGGTTTTTAAGTGTAATTGGACTTGGTTCATCCGAGACAAACATTAGGACTGGTCTTTTTCCAGCCTTGTATTTTATTTCAGTGGCATCTATAATATCGATCTTAACTCAGTTAAATCTATAGCTGTGGGGCTATAACTTATTCATTTCTCTGACCTTGTGGGCTGTCATAGTGAGAATCGGTGATCACCCAATATTTGTGGGTTTTTAAGTGTAATTGGACTTGGTTCATCCGAGACAAACATTAGGACTGGTCTTTTTCCAGCCTTGTATTTTATTTCAGTGGCATCTATAATATCGATCTTAACCCGGTTGTATCAAAGAGCATCTAGGTAAGCTTTCTGCCTAGGGACTGCTGTGAACCTTGTGGTACTAAAATGCCCACAGAACCAACAACTTGGAATGGATACAGTCACAGAGAAAGCTGTGACATATTTAGTGAGGCTTTGCCCATGGCTGGGAATGGTCACGGTTAACCACACTCTTACCTGTGCATGCCCAACCGTGGCATTGAGATTGAGCATAAATCAAACCAATGAACGCATTCTAGATGACCTCACACTGTTTCATTGAAATGAGTTCATGCCAAGCGTTGAGGCTGATGGTCTTAGCTCGTGCAGACGTCACTCCCAATATTCCAGAGAAGTAGCTAACCTGCCTGCCTCTTTGTTCACCTCTGAGTTGTTCAGCGTCTCCTAAGGCAGCAGTTCCCATCATGAAATCTGCCTGTGACTTCTGTTGGCTGGTCCTAGTTTCAGCCTCTACAACCAGTTTACTTCCAGTGCTGGTTTCAACGAAACATGCTGAGAAGGAGTTAGTGCAAATGGTTTATTGGGGACTTACACCTATGAAGGGGAAAATGGAAGCAGGATTAGACAGAGGGAACCATGGGACCATGATGTCTAAGTGGCAAAGTCTCTGGCAGCTGCGTGAGGGGCTCTGGAGCCAAGACCGCCCCCTGGAGGAGGTGTGGGTTGAACCGGCCCTTGTACCTCTTTCATGCATCTCCCTATCTGCCATACTTCCCCTGTAATGTGTGTGGAGTACAGCTACCACATTTAATAGCCCTTCCTTCAAAAATCTACCTTAAAAAAACTGCAACTGAACAGCTACTCTTTACAGATTGTCTCAATGATGCTAGGGTTTGCTAGATTTAGCAAAAAACTTAGAATTCCCACTCAAGTTTAAATTTCAGAAACGAATGTCTTCTAGTATAAGTATGTCCCAAATATTGCATGGGACACTATACTTACCTGACAATAAGTGCAGGGAAGTAAACACAAACCTTCTAAAACTTGTAGTAACGAAAACCCAACTTCAAACTAACTTTGCTGGCCATAGTATGGTTGAAAGGTTCTAAGTCTCTTCTGCCTAAATGCTAGGAAACTTTTTTGGTCTAGGATTTGATCTGTCAATAGATGGTTATTGGTGTTAATTCCAGGCCAACAGGAATCCCTGGTTTGGAGCGTAGTGAAGAAGGAAACTTTATTCAGTGCATGGCTGTGGAACAGCTCAACAGCGTCACAGTTCAAACATGAAGCAGCACAGCTGTGAGGTGGCCCTGGGACCAGGCCCCTCTCTGGCTAGACAGCTCTGCTCTGCACTGGTCTGCTTCTCTCTGCCCTTCCCCACTCTGCCTGCTCTTCTCCGCTCTGGCCTGGCGAGACATCTTTGGTGTTTTGTCTTTGGTGCTTCAGCTCCAGCCAGGGAAAACTGCTTGATGGAAAAGGCACACTCTGAGCTGGAAAGGAGTTGACTTACATAGACAGAAGTCTCTGCCTCTGGTCCCTGATTGGTCTCTCCTCATACAAATGAGGACTCCAAATCCTTGGTTTGATTGGTTCAAGAGGCACTATCTTTGTTGGTCAGAGTGGAGCCACTCTGACCAGTGAAGATGCTGATGGTGATATAGCTGCACAGCTCCAATTGGACAGGGAAAGCTTGAATCCTATTGGTCGAAATATAATTCCAGGAACTCCTTAAAAGGGCTGGCTCAGAGGCAGGAACACAGTGTAGGCAGGCTGTTCAGTGCAGGCTTCTCCCTGAAGTCTGAAGTGCAGTTTGCATGAAAGTCCACAGTGTAGAAATGGCTGCTAGGCTCTGCTTTTCAATTTGAGCCCAGTTAGCCACCAGGAGCCCTTTTGGGTATAAGTATCTTCTTACTCAGGGCCTAATCCTTATTAAGTTGACCTTACAGTTTTACCAAGATTAATACACTAGAATAAGAGTACAATTGTCAGTGTAAGTATTCTCAGCTCTGTTAACTATACCATTAATAGACCTATGCCTAAGTCCCTGATAAAATATTGAACAGCATATGTCAGTTCTAGTGTTCTGCTAAAACCCTCTCCCAGGGGATGTGAACCCATTAATCTATGCTCTTATACTCCCCTTTATCCAAATATATTTTAACAACTTCATCTACAAACTTTTTTTTTTGGTTCATGTGTCCAAGAGCTAATATGGCGTCTTAGTGTTCTGCATCAGGGTTCGTTCTAGAATCTTACTGGCACATTATTGTGAAGTTTTTGAGAACTTCAGTCTTCTGAAAATCAGTATTTTCCATGTCTAGCATTGAAGGAATCGGGAGGGATGTGACTATGACACCGCAGGGTTGTTAGCTGTTAATATCTGGAGGCTTAAGTCATCAAACCCATAATTATTTTTACAGCCTTTATCTTTGTCCACATTTTGGTAGGTAATCAATGTTCGATAACCAAACCAAAAAGAACATCTTGTTGCTTACTATTGTACTAAGGTTAACTTAGTTTTGATATGTGGTCATGTTAAATAGTAAGGGAACACTTAGGTCAAGTGTATGCGGGAACTCTACCATTCTTGACTCTCTAGTCAGTGTTTATGTTCCCCTTTAGCTCTGAGATAATTTAAGGACTACGAGGAATGAATAATTACTGTAACTTGAGTCTGTGCTCAGAAGAGCTGGCCAGGTAAGTGAGCGAAAACTTAAGCAGAAACAGAATATTTGCATAGTGTCAAATATCTCCCCCCAAATATTTAGTAACCACAAAGGAGGAATTTACAACAGAGAATCCAGGAAGATACTTCAGTCACGGTTGACATCACCAGTGATCCCTACGGATGTCGTGTGCTTTCTGACAGCACCGAGAAGGGTACAACATCCCTTCTGTTTTTCCCAAAACGCATAGCCTCAGTCATGAGAACATCAGGTCAGCCCATACTGAGTGACATTTCTACAAAATAACTGACTAGAACACTTTAAAAGCATCGAGGTCCCAAGACAAGTAGAAACAGAGTTTCTCAGATTGGCAGAGGTGAAGACCACGATGACTAAATGTGACACACCATCCTGGACTGAATCCCGGAATCATAAAGGACACCAGTGAAGCATCATGACCGTAGAACATGAGCCAGCTAGTGCTGGCTCTGAGGATGAGAAATGAGAGCCTGTGCTGGAATGTGAAGGGCTTCCCTTTGATAAGGAAAAGTACATGAGAATGTTTCCATTGTGACAGTAAGCAATTTTTAGAGTCAAAGCCAGGATGGCTCTAAATGACCTTCTTGTGGAACATTCCGAATCTTACACCTGGACAAAACCAGAATCCAGGTGCTAGCCCAGGCCAGATGAACCACCTCCTGAAGTCTTTCTACAGCCGTGGCTCCTTCTCTCCCTCTATCGACTGTTACCCCTTGGTCTCCACAATCATTCCACTGTTTAAAGACTTAGCTTCTTTTAAAGTCAGTCATCCGCAGGGCAGGCTTGCTCTGAGTTCTCCTCTACTCAACTCTCACCATCTTCACAGATGTTCATCTCGTTCCTCCAAGTCGGTCCATTTCCAGGATCTCAGGCCTCCCTCCCTGGTGGACAAAGCTTTGTGAGGAAATTAAACCTCCCTGCTAAGATTTTTAGGTTCCATATTTCCCAGTACAAGGAGTTTTGTATTAGCTCATCCTCATTCTCAAAAGAGGGATTAGACCACAGATTCTGCATCAGTAACTTATGGTCTGAAGCTCATTTAAGGAAAATGCCGTTCGGTGTACCAACTCGGTATTGAATTTATATACTGAAGTTTTTGAACAATGGCCCTTCTTGTGGCCATTATTTGTTTGGGGCACCTAACCTCCTTTGGGCCCTTATGAAGGAAGTGAGTAGGGCAGATGGCAATATTTGATTATTTCTAACTCCCTGGTCGAATACTATGAAATTGTATGCCGACATCTCATTACAGGTAGGAAGCTAAAGCCTAGAGATCAGAAACCTACCTGGAACCACAGAGTTGTGTGTGTATATATGAAGACACTTAACTCGATATGTCACCTTGCACAGACTTTCTTGGTTTAAAAAAAACTTATTAGTGACAGAGTAAAGACTAGACCTCGAGTATTCCGGCTTTTCCATGACAATCATTTGTTCAATTTGAGCATCACTATGTGCCAGGCTCAATGGGCATAAATATTTGTCTTCTCGATCCATACACACTAGTGGGAAACACCTGTCAGAGACAAATCCCAAGCTATAACTTTGAAAATTTTATGAAGGACAGGCATGTAGTACTAAGGATCTTATGAGCAGGAAATCTGACCTATGGAAACTCACAAAACATGGGGATGTACATTTGCTGAAAATGGAAAGATGGAGGTAGAGCTTAACCAGCAAATGGAGAGAGGGAGTATTTTGTCACCTGCAAATGAGTTTTACTTCTTCCTTTCCAATCTGGATGCCTTCTATTTCTAGCCTAATTGCTGTGGCTGGGACTTTCAATACTATGTTGAATAAAGATGGTAGAGTGAGCATACTTTTCTTCCTGATCTTTCAGATTTCACCATGGAGTATGGTGTTAGCTTTGGGTTGGTTTATATATGGCCTTCATTATGCTGAGATACAGTCCCTCTATCTCCTTTGAGATTTATTTTTATAAAGCATTTGACATAATTCTGTTTTTCTGCATCTGTTCAGATGATCGTGTGATTTTTATGCTTCATCTTGTTAATGTGGCATATCACGTTGACTGATTATGGATGTTGAACCATCCTTGCATCTTTAAAATAAATTCCACTTGACCAAGGTGTATGATCCTTTAAATATGTCGTTGAATTTGGTTTGCTAATACTTCAAAGATGTTTTGCATCTGTTCATCAGGGATATTGGCCTGTAATTTTCCTCTCTTGTGTCCTTGTCTAATTTTGGTATCAGTGTAATGGAAGAGTTTGAGACAGACTGGTATTGATTCTGTGAATGTGTGGAAAAATTCACCAGACTTCTGGACTTCTGTTTGTAGGAAATTTTAAAGGTACCGATTCAATCTCCTTACTAGTAATCTGTTCAAATTTTCTACTTCATGATTCAGTCTTGGAAGATTGAATGTTCTAGAAATGTATTAATCTCTTCTAGATTGTCTTATTTGTTGGCTGGGGAAGGGAGTATTTTAGACTAAGCAGGACTGGAGACAAGCTCATGTGGCTGAAGCAGAGAGAGTGGGTGGGAGAGCCAACATGATGAGGCTGGAAAAACATGACAGTGGTGGGTGGCAGCAGTGAAATATAGACAACATTTAGGGGTGAGTCATTAGAACCAACTCAGGGTCCATAAAGTTCTCTGAAATGGACAATCCCTCAAATAGGAAAGTCTTACCAATGGAGAAACTTCTTGAATGGTATCCAGATTTTAGACTGAGGACTGAAACATTGACACCCCACCCACCAAAGCTCCAACCCAATTTGGATCAGGAGTTTGGTCTCCACTTTGACCTTAATTCTCCTAGTAGATGGCTATCAATTCCGATGACCTCACCTTTTAGCCAACGAGGTTTGTTTTAAGCACACGACCCAACTTAAAGCTAAGCTCCACTGTGGGTTTGTTAAGGCAGAAAGAATAAAAGTTGGGAGAAGCTGGTTGGATTCCTTGGGCCACATGCCCTCAGAGTCCAGAGCATTCTCTAGGCTGCTTTTAAAACTTTCAACAATGGCTTCTATTTCTTTCCTAATTGACTGTCTTCTGCAGTCTCTCACATCTTTGAGATGTTCCTCCAGCTTGTTTCCTTTATCCCATTGGGTAGACTGGTGTTCCCCACTGGGAACTTGCCGAGACATACCTAAGGGTCTGTGGGCATAGTTCTTGGGACAGACTGGCCTCTGTTCTAGTTCTTAAAATGTTTATCTCTTTGAGGTTCATGATAACCTTAGGCGGGGCTGGAGTGTATTAGTGATGTTTTTATAGATGAGGACAATGCTCAGAAGCTGTTACTCTTCAGAGTCATGCACAACAGAATGACAACTCATATTTCTGGACTTCTGGTTGGATTATCTATCCACGTGCTCCTAAATTTAACCACTTCGATCATGTCAATGTGCATGGTCCAGATTGACCCTTCTAGTAATAATCAACCCTTTGTCTGCTGAGCACTGTTTCCAAACATTCATTGTTTCCTTATAAAGCCAAACAAATCCGAAGACATGTTTTTGACTTATGAAACTAGAGAACGCTGTGGAAGAGTGCATGCCAGGCTAATGTCATTGACCAAACCTGCAGAGATTCAGGAATGGTGAAGTGTGGGAGTTGTCCAATTATTTCTTCATACTCCTTTGCATCATCATTACATTGGAAGTGCTTGTGTTGTCCAATTATTTCTTCATACTCCTTTGCATCATTACATTGGAAGTGCTTGCCACCCTCACTGCTTTTGAAAAACAATTCAAAATGATGAAATCGTGTTTAGAGTAAAAGGAAGACAAGTAAAAAAAAAAAAATACTAAAGCCCGAGGGTAAGTTGAACACACATAAATGGTCCCACGGACATCTTCAAGAGCTACAAACTTGGTTCCAAGCTTCCTGTTGACCCCAAAGAAAGCATAGTCTGTGGAGACTAATACTATCTGTAAGTTAAACTCAAGCCTGCTTGCATGAAACAAGATCATCCTGATGCCAAGAGCAAGACCCATAAAACATACCAGTATTGGTAATACCACCTTTACGTGGTTGGCATGGAGCCAGTGTCTTCACGTCACTTGATGTAATTCACAAGACATGAGGCAAGTCTTCTATCTCCATTTTACACTGGAGAGAACCAGCTCAAGCTGCCATCCTCCCGAGAGCTCTCAGCTAGGGAATGGCAGAATTAACAGTTTCAGGTCTTGCTGGGTTCTAAGCCCATGTTCTTATTCAATGTCGCCTCCCTTGTGCTTTCTAGGAATTATTCCCTTTTCCCTTTTCTCACATAGGGTGATCAGTCATCCCTGTTGGGACTCAGTTTTAGCACTGACAATCCATGTCTCGGGCAAACTGGAATGGTCGATCACCCTAATAACACCGTTGCTTCATCATTGGCTATAATCAATGGCAGATTTTGTCAAAAAGCCGTTATGCCTTTCCTAAACTATTCTGCAAAGTACCAACATCCTACAAAATTAGAGTTAGCACTGTATCTCTTGCACACCAAGTCACTATGTTAAAAGTAAAATCTAAACACAAGTATTCATGCCTCCAGTGATATGACAGATCTGCAGATGCCAAAAGCTCAAACAAGTCACCTGATGTAAGAATGCGTGAAACTCATGTCCCATCAGTTAATTGAGGGGCCAATTAAGAGCAGTGGCTGGAGTAATTGCTGAGAGCATGGGCTGTGGTCAAACCAGTGTTTAAATCTTAACTCTGCCTTTATTAGCTATACGATGTGGAGTGAATGTCATGTCCTTTGAGCCATGCTACAGTTTGCCCTTACCTCACTTTAAAAAGTAGGACTAATAAACCCCTTGCAGAGCTGTTAGGAATGAACGAATATAAATGCAAAGAAGCTCATATGCAGCTATTGGAATAAAAGTGGATGAGCTTTCCCGAGGACCTTTAGGAGTTTGAGAAGTACAAGCTTGTATGTTGCTAGGCAACAAGTCTCCATCTCAAGCAGCTCAGTTGCCAAGTGCTCTCAGAGCTGGACCAATTCAATGCCTTGCTTATGGAGGGCAGAAGCAACTGACTGGGTCAGGGGCTGAAAGGAAATGGGAATGGGAGGCCCAGGGCCTCGTGCTGCAGCTGTGTGCCATTACCCACAGCAGTCCTGGGTAAGAACAGTCCTAACGCTGGCCATTTGTCCATAGTTTTATTGCTTTAATCCCACCATACAGGCCAAGGCCAGGCCATGATAATATATTTAAGTAATGAGGCATGACAGCTGGGGCCTGCCATGGTGATTAGAACACACCTAGCAGGGCGTGAGAAGGTCTAAAGGTGAGGGTCCTAATCCCTTAAATGCCTGCAATTGTGAGATGGCAAATGCACAGAATGTTTAGACCCAGGGCAGAGCCGATAACTGGTTGGAAACCCCTATTGGACCCAGGTAAATGTATGCATCCAAAAGCGTGAGAGTGAAGGGCTCTTCCAGGGGCAGGCGGCGATGGTGTTTGGTAGCCCCTGTCCAGTTTCAGATACTCAGCAATCGCCTGCTAGGAAATACTCGGAGGTTCAACTGCCCAAATACCTGTTAGTATTAAAGAATTGAGTGTAATTCCTTAAATTGTCATAATAAAGTAATACACATACATAGTAAAATTCCAAAAGCATTGTTAAATAATGAAACTCTCCTCTTAGCCTGAACTACTGAGGTAGAAATACCCCGAAATCCTCCAGGTACAGAAATATCCCTCCCTTCCCATAAGTAGACTCAGGCTACAAATCCCAGCTGTGCATCTTGGCTTATTTGCTTAATTACTTCTGGTGATCATTCCCCATTGGTGCATGTAGACATACCTTGCTTTCTGCTAGGTGAAATCTCGGTCGGTCTTTCCACCAACAGGGGATTGGTTGAATGATGGTCATCAGTCTATGATTTCTTGTCAGGCAATGAGAGATGCAATGCTTTCCTTTGGCTGTCTTATTTCTGCCACACAAGTGGGGAAAAACACTAAGGAGGTTTGAGCTAGAAAGATCTAGTATGGAAGGCCCAAGTTTCAGGGTCACTACCTGGCATCTATCTATCTATCTATCATCTATCTATCTATCTATTTAATGGTGACACTGGTTAACAAAATCCAATAAACTTCAGCTGTACATTTTAACAGTAAGGCATATGTAAAACATATTTGCATTGTGCATTCACCTCCCATAGTTAGATTTCATGACAACCTGGCTTTAAAAGATCCACAGGTACAGTTACGGTCACAAAAAAATCCATATGGAGGCAGAAGGCTGGGTGTTTTTTTCACGCACTAACTCTATAGTTTCATAATAGAATAAAAGTAAATCTATGCTGACAAAGGCCACCAAGGAGATCCTTAACAAGAAGGAAGCATTTGCCTCATTGGGCAGGCCAGTTTATCAGAACACACCTGAGAACTGGGACGGTGGGAAGGGTGACTTTTGTAGGAGATTCCTTTTGGGTTATCCCTCTTGCTAAACAGAAAACGAGAAAGCCCTACGTTCTAGAAGCTGACTCGCTAGCTTCCCAATGCCCAGAAGACTGAGCAATCATCTGGTTAGTTATAGCAAGAAACTTTGCCTGGACGTCACGATTTGGAACAAATCAGAATTCCTTTTCCTAGAGCAATCAAAATCACAGGCTCTCGAGTCTGAAGCTGTAGGTACGGCTATTGTGTTGCTATGTGACCTAACTTCTCTGAGCTCTTTTCTCCACTTCTAAAATGGTAATAGATTAATAGGAAGAATCTAGATCCTCTGAGAATTAGATGCTAAAGCAAGGTTAGACTTGTAAGAGACTTGTTAGGGGAGATACCTGTGAGGAAATGGGGAGGAAGCTGGGGGATCCTGGGACATCAATGCAATTCTGACCCCTGAATGAAGAAGAAAGAAAGGAATTGGAAGTCGATTCAACTGCTGGATAACCTAAGAAAGTTCAAGAAGGCTATGGAGAGTCCTTGAGCCATAGTCACCTGTCACAGGTATCCTATGACTCTCCAGAAAGGGCTTACCTAAGGATCCCTGTGTCACTGGGAGCAGCCCACCTGTAGTATGGCCTCGGTGTGAATGCAGTGATGTCTTTCTAACCTCAGCCGCTGGGGGCCTCATCAATAAGTTTCCCGTGGATGCAGATCTGAGAGTCATAGTTTCAAAGTTGTCACAATCCTATCATCTGAGATGTGAAGATTAGTAGTGTATGAAATGCTTAGCTCAAAAACTGGCACGGAGCTACTATTAAATAAATGCTCTTGTTTGGGGGAGCTGTTCAAAGGTCATGCTTCATTTACACTGCCTGTGTGAACTTAGGCATGTCACTTGGACTCTACATGCCTGTTTTCCCTCTGTAAAATTGGGCTACCCATTTAAGTTAAGGTGAGCTTGGAAGGCACGTGAGATATTCAGCATAGTGCAAATATAGACCAAGAGCCCATATCTTGGATTATTGTCAGATTACAACCGAAGTCTTCATCTCTGGTGAATGTGGGAACTTACTTCGGTGGCCAGGGCACACAATAGGATCCGCTTTAGCCATCTCTCCACGCAAGAAGTAGACTACTGGTCTTCTCTATATTTGCCATCCTACCTGGGCAAGTGGCAGCCTCTGGTAGCCTCCCCTCTTCGGCCAAGAAGCACAACAGGATGTCCAGTGGATGATCTTGCCAAAAAGCCAGGGTGGAGCTCTTAACTGCCTCTCTTGGCTAGTCCTGGGTAGTGCTGGCCTGTTGGGGGTGGGGGGGAACTCCTTGTGTTCAAGCAGATGCAGGACCAGCTTCACAAGTGTGCATCCTGTGGAGTCTGACAGCACCAAATGCTTAGAACCCAGTGCTTATTTTCATGCTTTGACGTTGGAAGACTCGAAATTACATTTTGAATAAAGGGACTCACGTTTTCACCTTGCACCAAGGCTGGCAAAGGAGCTGGCTGGTTCTGAGTTGAGTGCATTCAGGATCCTGGCAAGAAGCAACTGGTACACCCAAAGGATTTAACTGAAGATAATAAATGGGCCATGTGTGGAGGTGTGAGCAGAGTCAAGGGAACTGACAAGGAATGGCAAAGCACACGCAGACCAACGGTGAGAGCCATTCCCAACCCTGGGTGACAGCTGTAACTGAGCTGACATACAGGAGCTGGGAACTCAGGTAGAAAGATTTGGCTACTCTTAAAACTGAAGCCTAGAAGAAGGAACTGGGAGAATAAGCTCTAGATCTTGTTCTTTCACTCACCTCCTTCCAATGCCTTTGATTTGCTGCTAAAACATGCAGAAGTTGAGGATCCCAAGGCAGGCAGTCCATGAAGGTCGTCATCCTGGAGACAGAGCATAGGACACACAAGTGTGGAGACTGTATTTGCAGAAGGGAGAGAAACCAGACAGGTCAACAGGACAGCTTCTATTTGCTTCTCGATCACTTCTTAAGAAATCTCAGACTCTAGTGCCCAGTAGCCTCCCTGAACTAAGTCACCCCTAAAGAGAACTTCAGATCTACAGATCCTACAAGTAATGTTGGCAGAGCCCTGAGGATTCAGATTTGCTTTCTTGAGGCAGAAGAAAACTTTTGTTAGATAAAGGTTTACTAACCAAAAATACTTTTTTGCTAGCTAAAGAGGTGAAGGCTGTCTTAAGTCTCTTGGTGTGACGAGTTTTCCAGACAAGTTTTATCTAAACTTTATGCTTTCGTATCCAATACAATTCTGCTGGATAAATAAGGGGGATGGGAGAGAGGTAACATTTTGGAAACAGATACATGAGTGCACTTTGATTCAACCCTAAATGTGTTCCTGAAAATATGACTATAGACCATATCTTCATAAGTCTTGTAATGCCTTCAAGAAACCAGTTTTCAGGATGATTCCTTTAGGAGTGTAGGGATGGTGTCTTCATTACAAAAAATGACATAGATGGAAGTAAGTCTTAAAGTTAGTGCTTTTGTTGAAAAACTTGTGCAGCATCCCTAACATCATTGGAGAGAAGTTGACTTGGGACGAGCTCCTAGCTGTTAGCTCCACGGAAAAATCATTTAGTTGTGAAAAATCTAAGTTTCCCATAAACAAATCACTGTTAATGTATGGATCTTATGATTATCTCATGATTTGGACCACATCTGATTCCATTCCGCATTTTAGTATTTGTATACTTTGGGTGACTCTTTAAGTTCTGGGCCTGTTCCATCTGTAAATGGGAAGAATCATCTATGTCTCAAGTTCACCAGAATGAAATAAGAGTGTAGGGGAAGAACAAACTTTCCTTTACCCTCAAAGTTCTTTTGGCTGGTCTAATCAAAATGATAAGAGACAGATTAGCAAGAGAAAATAACCAAATTTAATACATACATGTATATGGGAACTCGCATACATGAGAGGTTCAGACAGAGAGGAAAGGTGGGTATATAAGACATCCTGAGCTAGGGGTGGGGTAGTGTGTCTTGGAGGCTTCAAGAGGTCATTGCAGAATAAGAATAAATATGTGGTAAATAGAAGTTTGTCCTGCACTATAGACAAGTCAAAGGAGGTTACCTCTAATAATCTCCCATTATGGGCAAAGCTGTTCGTTTTAAGTTCTTCTAGGTAGCAAGGGAGGTGCAGAAATTGCTCCTGAGCCCACAGCTAAAGTAATCCTTAGCTTGAAACAATCTCCATATTACAGAAGCACATCCTGGAGTAAACAGCTCTGAATCCCCACAAGGGCCTTCACCCAGTTCCTGACATACCAGGACTCCTGTAAATAACTAAGCAGCCACTCTGCCTTTGCCACCACAAAGTTCCATCTACTGGGGAGTCAGATCAATGTATTGTAGTCTGATGGATACTTCGGGGATCAAGAACACAATGCCGTGGGAGCTCTGAGAAGAGGTCGCTGAAACTCAAGGGCAGGATGTCAGCTAAAACTCTTTGGAACAAGTGATATCTAAGACGTGGAGAATGTAGAGTTTGGACCAGGGAAATGAAAGAGAAACACTGTTTTGGCCCAGTGGAGGCTGACGGGGCCACCTTGCTTCAAATCGCTTCATCCTTTGGAAGTGCCACTACACAGAAGAATGAACTTGGGAATGAACTGTCTTCCACTCCCTACACCCTGCAACACCCAAGCCACTGCAGGAGTGGAAGGAGTAAAGGAAAAAGCAAATTTGGAACAGGGTAGGAAGTCACAGCCAAGAGGTGTGCCATTATCTCAGATCTTCACACACCTTGGGGGCAGAGGGATAACTACCAATCAGGTGGTCGAGGCTCCCTCCCCTCCGCCCACATGTCCAGGGTCCAAGTGCTTCCGGCCATGGCTTATGAAGAGCAGGGCTGAGCACAGGTCAACCAAACTCCCCTTCCATTTTCCATCCCCTCATTTTTCCTTCCATCGTCATCGGAAACCCTTGTCTGGCAGATGGCAGACAATGCCTAGTGTCAGCCCTGTGACTGCCGGCGCGCCGAGAAAGAACGGGGTGCCTGAGTGCAGGGAGAGCGCACGTGTCCTCCCCGACAGCCATCCGCAGGAAATGCATTCATTTCCAACCTGCTGGCAAGGCAGTGACAGGGAGGGGAGCCACAGCTGTGAGTGTGGAAAGGCTGCAGCAGAGAAACAATTTCCCATCTCCGAGCTGCTGCGGAAGGAGAAATTGAACACTTACTTGTAATTTCCCCCTGAGGTCTGACCGGGACTAATGTAGGTAGGCACTCGGCTGAAGGGCGAACACAGGGGAAGAAGGGACTTTTTCCGGTGGCCAAGTTTAGCCCCAGCCCCCACATCGGCACTACCACAGCCCTCTTTGAGGATTCTAACGACTTGCTAATACTGTCTTAGAGTAGATCCCTCTCTTCTGTTAAAGGAAAAAACAAACAAACAAACAAACAAACCACAGGCTCCAAATGGCATCTCTTATGCCAAAAGCCAGTGATATCAAACCTAGACCTAATATCTGATCTAATTGCAGGTTTAGCATCAGTCAAAAACATAATCGACAGATCTAGAATTTTCTGGTCAAGGACCAGTAAGGAAACTTATCAGATGGGCCCTCTCCATCCCCCATAGAAAGAAGAGACAACCTACATAATAAACCTCTTTTTCTCCAAAATAATCGTTTCTCTCATAGTTCCCTTGAGCCACCTCTCTTGCTATAAAATCCGTCCATTTGTTACAGCTTCTTGGGGCATCCTTCTAATTGCCAGATTGGATGCTGCCTGGTTTGTGAATCACTTAATAGTCGATTAAATCTTCAGTTTTACTGTTGAATTTTGTTTCCTTAACATTTTTGAGGAGTTTTTATTTTCCCTTAAAAATCAAATTTAAATCTGTGTTTGACTCTTGGCTATGTGACCTTGGACAAGATTGTAACTGCTTTAACTTCAGTCTCGTAAAATGATGTTGCAAAGTCAAACTGAGAATGTATGTGCAGGATATGAACCAGGCCTGTCACATGTCATTTAATAACTTGCACAGTTACTCCTGCCTCTGTCATTTGGGGTTCTCAATATCCCTTCTTCCTCCTGGGGAACCCCTAGAGATGGAGGCAGAAGTAGGGCCCATGAGATCTGGTTGCCTGACAAATAACAGCAGGGCATGCATGTGTTTTGGGGAGAGAAGTTGGGTGTCACCCAACAAAGAGATACAAGTTGGTTTAAGTTTCGACAGGGTTGATGGTCCCAGGATGACTACAGAAAGATGCTGACTTCATGACAACATAGAGAGCCCTCTGTGTGGTGCCTGATATACCCTTGACCTTCTGAGCTATTATAACCTTTTCAGTTTGTCCTCAAGATTCAGACCACAGAGACTTAAGGAACCAGAAACTCTAGGAGCTTGACTCCTGACTTGACCTTGTTTCTTGTAAAACAGCACTGTGCTCTACATTGTACCCCTAAGTGAAATCGTAGAGCCAGGAAACCTTCTGAGACTCCAACACCCTCTTTCCCAAAACCTTGTCTTTTTGACAAGAGGGCATCAAATAGTACACCCCTAACTGTTGACCCCACGTAAGACTTGGATACATAGAAGGGAAATACTTACCCATTGGGGACAAAAGGCCTTTGTCGGCAACTGAGTGGATGAGACTGGGGTTGAACTAGGTACAGGCTGTCACGTAGCTAAAAGCATGGCTTTGGAGTCAAATGTTGTTGAAACCTCAGCTCTACCATGAGCTGAGTGGCCTTAGGCAAGGTGGCAGTTCGCTCTGAGCCTCAGGTACATGTGGCTGGAATATCTACCTCACAGGGCTTTTGAGTCTAGAGAAGATAATACATGTAATGCACAGCATGTTACTTTGTAATAGATTTGGCTAGTAACACCTGCTAAGGCGCATAGAATAGTGGCTTAAGCAAATTGTTTTTCTTTGACAATCTGGAGGCAGTTCACCTAGGGCTGGCATGATGTTCCGTGGTACAGGGACCCAGGCTCCTTCAGTTTTGTTCTGTTGTGCATCTCCTGGGGAACCCCTAGAGACAGAAGTAGGGTCCATGAGAACTGCTTGCTAAAATTCCTGCACGTTCACCCCATGTTTCAAGATGGTTGCTGCAGCCTTTGCCATTGTCTGGATTCCAGCCCAGGGGGAAGGCAAAAGGGCTGAGTAAGAACACTGCCTGGAACCTAAACTCACCAGTTTCACCTACATCCTGCTCGTTAGAGCTTCAGTGACATAGCCAAGCCTAACTGCAAGAAAAACTGGTCTAGTCCTGGGCAATCATGTCTACCCAACTACAAATGAGACATTCTTTTACTGGGAAAAGGCAAGACCTGATGTTTGGGGCTAACTAAAAGACTCATCAATGGCCTTGCTGTTCTAAAACCAGTACTGTCCTCGGCTGTGTGTCCTTAGGCAAATTATTTCTTAGTTACTTTGCTACCTATAAGTGGGCATGCTGTCAACTCCATAGGCTTGTGAGAACGGGCTTAGTCGATGGGAGGGTTTCTCTAGTTTCAGTACCCAGCTACTCTTCAGATCCTTTCTTTCAGAGTTGTGCATGTGGGCTTGCCCATTCTACTGCACATACTTTAGTGAAAAGTCCACTTCTCCAGAAAGAAGAGTCTTCACAGACAAATGCGAGTTGAATGTAGACATCTGGGCCTGATTTAGGAAGTCTTTGAGAGATGGATGCCTTGAAAGAACAATGCCTTTGTCAGAGGCTGCCAGCATCACAAGGACACTTAACTACTAAACACAAACAGCTGTCCCACATCTGCAGGATCCATTTGCAACAACTATATACAGTAGATATGCTGATAATGAAGTTGGGTCCAGCAAGACTCAGTTCATATGGCATAGACTGAAGGGCGCTGTTCGGTGTTGCAAGGTGCAAATGATGCTTGCAGATAGTAAGGAAGCAATGAAATACCAGGAGGCTAGTCTGCCTTCTGAGCTGAGTAAAGTGAGACCTGGGCTGTCTTCCCTAGAACTGTCTTGGTTTGAACAGCAGGATGGAACTGCATTACGGCTTGTAATGCATGTCCAATGGGTTTGAGCGCTGCCCCCCTCACGCTAAAGAACTTTGATGCGTCAAAGATCAGTATCGCGAAACATTAGAGCAGGGAGAATGGATAAAAGCACCTGGTCCATCTCCCTTTCTGGGCAGGAAGATGTACTTGAGAAGTCTGAGAAAGATCCATCCATTTCATGGAGGACGTTCTCATTTTAGATAGCTGTTCTTGTCCTATTTATGACCCCATGGTTAGTGCTTCCTAAGTCTCTGACAGTAGGGTCTCCAGTGACTGGAGAGATACTGGGTTGCCTTAAGGTTCGATGTAGGAGGGTTACCGGGAGCCGCTTTCGAGCCCACCTCCCACCTCCCCCACCGTGGATGGGCTCTGCTCACCAGCCATATGTGCATAGGTCATTAACTCTACCTCTCTTCTAAAGATGCATAGAAACTACCCCCACCACTGCAAAGAAGAAAGCTTCCTAGTTCATCGTGAACTTTAATGGTTGCCCTCAAAAAGGAAAATTGAAACCTCATCTTTGTTTTAAGAAATGTTGAAACATGCCTTGACATAAAAGGAATAACCAGATATTGTTATAATGGCTTTCTAACTGTCCGGCAGTAAACACTTCCCTTCGCCTGTGAGCATTTATAAATTTGATTCACATCACTTGTAATTAATTCACAACAATAAGAGGCAGTATGATCTAGTGCTGCAATTAATGATGGGGACAGAACACTGAGTGAGGACGCTATCTGACCACTGACTTATTGTGACTTTGTGGCATGGATGTGCTATGTAACTTGGCCAGTTTCCTCAGATGTATATGAGATTAAAAATAGCACAGTTCACTTTTCAAAACACATAAATAAAACAGTACTTGGAACAATGCTCAACATGTAGTAAGGGGTGTATTAAATTTTTGTCTATGGAACAAAAAGGTGCTCTGCCAGGAGAGGGGCCCTGCCTGGCCCCATAAGTCACTGCCATGAGGAGTGATTTGAAAACTACCTGTGCAGATGTGAACAGTGAGTACAGATGTACTTGGCTTGCTTCCAGTCACTCTTCCGTCTTGCAAATTAGAACAGTTTGCAGTGTGACATTCTTCAGGAGGGCTTTACCTCTCACTGCAAGTTCTAGATGTTTCCACGTAAGATATAGAATCTATTTTACCTTAGAACAACAGAGAAATCAATTGCAGGTTGCCTAAACGGTGAGACGGGGTAAAGATGGGAAAAGCATCTATAGGTTTTCTGGGAAAATCTGGAGTTAAGAATATAGAGGAAGAAATCGGTGCCTCTGTGATGGCCTGAGCAGGGTATGTGCATGCGTGTACGTGCCTGCGGATGGGCGGGAGGACTTTAAGTGTGGTTTCCCCAGACCTCTTTTCTCTCTCTCATCTTTCCTCTCACTGTGACATTCAGAAGGCAAGAGAACATTGACAGAATCTTCAACAGTCTCGAATGTCACTATGGTTGGGGCATGTCGAGGGCTGATTGCTGATGACCTTAGGCCTGGATTTTGTGAACTAGTCACTGTGGCTAAGGGGACGTGACTCCTGATGGGTCTAAGGCAATAGAGATCCATCTTTTAGAGGAAGATAATTGTGCCACTCAATGGCAAGTCCACCCAAGCTGAATGCCATTACATGCGGGTTCAGGCATGGTTCAACTTGGGATGCCCATGGCCCTGATAATCTGGTTCTTCCCTTCGGGTCCACCCAGAGTACACCAGATGTAGGGGTAGAAAGCTGCCTACAGGTAAGAATGGTTGGCTGCTCATTGTGCTTGGTGATTCAAGCTTGTCCAAAAGGCATCTGCATGCACACAGTCATCTCTGTCTGAAGGAAGGTGACTCTCGTGTATCCCACACATGTGACACCAAGGGCTCCTGGGTCAAGAACCCAATGGACAGAAACAGAAACCTCCATGCCACTGTAAACTGCTCCTCTCAAGGCTCATCTGACCTGGCCCCAGGGTCAAATATATTAGCCTCTTGACATCCACTGATCCCTTTAGTTTGCCTCTTTTTGGTTTCTGGAGAAAACTCAGTCATCTTGGCCAGCATTGTGCCTTTCTCTGAACCTTACTTTTTTGGGTTCTCAGGTGGCTGAATTTAGTTGAGTGGGAAATAACCATTTGTAGAGACTTCAAGGGCCATATGTAATCCGATTGGAATGTTTTATGGAGCTTATGCCTCACTCTCTCCTCCTTGCAAAAGAAATCGATGTCTAACATGCCCTGGAGACGGGATGGAAGAGGCACTCACTGATGCTTTCTGAGATATTGGAACCCATTTATCTTGAACTTGTTTCGATTGGCCTGTAGCGTGTCCAGATGGTAGGGCTGGTGTATCTGGTTCATTGTGAACTTCCCTTCCAGAACCTTCAGCTCTTGGAGAATGTGTACTGGTTTCTTCTCCTGCCTTCTCTGGACCCCTCTCCTGGCTACCGTGCTACTGGAATGATGCCCTTGAAATGCCCGCTTCATCTCGGCTACCCTCACTTATTTAACCACTTATGGTCTTGAATGAATGTCGTCTCCAAATAACTGAGTTAATTAGATGTTCAGACTTCTCCAAGACTTTTCCTGGGGCAATTGGGTTAATAAAGGCCTGCCTCCTGAATGGAGTCATGCCCAAAATGATGTATTTTAGGAGGAACCACTTTGGGGAAACTCTGAGACTTATTTAATTTTTTTTAATGCCCCTTTTTTTGTTCCTATGATGCCTCTGCATGCACCAAGATGGAGCCTCCAGGCTCAGGGTCAATTAGTTTCTGAGCTGTGATGAAGGGACCTGAACAAAGCTAATCATAATTGCTCAGTGCAGGAGGACAAGTAGCATCTCCTGGATCTGGCCTTAATGAGCCCGAATACTTAGTCCACAGTGCCCACCCCCTCCCAACCCCCTGTGGAGGTGGTGGTGCCCCAATCTCTGCCATTTTAAGAAGGGAAGCAAGGATGCTCAGCTGTCTCTGATGAGAGCTGACAGTGGCTCCAGCCTCCGGCTTCAGGAATGAGGCGAGGGCAGGGGCTCCGGGGCGGGCTATCTTTTGAGTGTCTCCTCCCTGACCCAGGAGAGCAAAAGTCTGTTTTCCCGCTGCTAGGGGCTCGGACGGGATTCCTATCTCTAAAGAAGAAAGGGAGCACGGTGTTTGTTTTGCATCAGCTCGGAAAGGAGGGATTAAACTCAAATGCCAAAGCGATCAGACACAGAGGAGGTACAAGGATCAGGGGAGCATTCCCTCTGAGACTGATCTGGGGGGACAGGTTGTGTCAGATTCCAAACCTGCTCCCCGCTCTGAGGGGGCTGGATACTCGAGAAGATGCCCGTAGGAGTCGTGGAATCCCTGCCCGGAGCATCTCTTCGCCTTTTCACATGAACATCTTTCCTTACCAGGCATCCCCAGGACCACTGAAACGTCAAGTGTCCCCTAATGAGCAGCACCTGGCCTTCTAGTCACTTCCTCTTCCTCTTCATCATTCTCCCAATGTACATGTTTGGGGTGGCAGGAGCTCAAACTAATTTTTTCCTTGCTTTCTTAGATATTGAAGAAGTTAAGGTTCATCGTGAACTTGACTGTAGCTGCCCAGCTGATGGGGCTAGTGCATTTGGTTCACTGTGAACCTTCTGTCTGGAATCATTTGAACTTGGAAAACGAATGTATTGGTTTTTTTTTTTTTTTAACTCATATTTACCTCTAGATTTCTTTTTTCTTTCATCTTTTGTTTCTGAAGCTAGATGTCTAGATCCGTCTGTGGACTTATTTTTCTCCCAGATACTAACTATGTAAGTCACAAGCCCTACTGTATCTTAACACAATGGAAATTTATTTCATCCACTGCAGTTCCGTGCATCCTTTCATGGTCCACAGGAAGCATGGGCAGGCCTCGTTCAGGAACCCACTGGGTTTACTCTGTGGCTCCCAGCTCCCAGAACCCTGGAGTCCTCTGCCGGAGGGGTAAGTGGATGGGACCAGAGCTCTGATTCTTCCCCATTGTGACCTAGAAGTGCCAGATGGCAGCGGAAACTTCTTAGAGCTAGGGGAGTCCTTGAGTTTGAGGCAGAGCTCACCTCCTGTTTACAGGTTGAAATATGTACCCTGCTGTAATGTAGACCCTACTAACTGTCATGTTCCCCCACCGCACTCTAGGACCGAGTCTTTGAGGCCAGTGGTTCCTTTCACTGTAGAGACAAAGAATCCACAAGTCAGTAGTGTGCTGAAGTCTCCATCTGTGTGTCCCCAACCCAGATTTATTCTCTATCATTCCTCGTTCTGTGCCTCGTCACCGGGAGGGAACTCTGCTTCCTTGCTCAGTAGCTGCTAAGCTGTTGTGTCAATCAATGGAGTATTTGGCCAGCCCTCTGCAATCCGGCAGATGAGGACTAGGGCAGTCCCCCATCGTATGGCAGCCTACGGTTTCTGCCAATCAGCCTCTTCCATAGTTGGGGTGCTAGCAGGGTTCCAGTAGCAATGGCCTCCCTCAAAGTGTCCCCCAAAGTAAGCTCAGTCTCAGAGCCATTCTGAAGTTCACATGCTTTGAGCTGTCCTAGTCTGAAGACCCAAGTAGATAAAAAGGCACCCATCCCATGATGACAGATTTTCCTTTAAAAAAAAAAAAAAAGTAAAAGGCTTTTCATAACTTTCTTATGCTGATTTTGGCTGAAGCTAGCAGTGATTTCTTTCCTCCTTGAATTCTATCCCCACCCCAAATCTGTACCACGAATATGGAAAGTCAGTTCTGTGTGCCAAGGACCTTGAGGTCTTTACTGCTGTTCTTGGTTGCAGACTACATAAAGCATCATGGAACAGTTCCTGTGTTTGAGGACAGGTTGGCGACAGCATTAAAGAGAATTCTTATCAACATAAGAAACATCCAGACCTGGAGAGAATTATTAGCATTTATTTGAACCAAACTGATGGCATATGCTGGGGAGCAAGATCGCAGATGCTCCCGAGAATAAGTTTCGTAGCTTCTTTCGTGCATTTGAAATTCGGAAGGCAACGTAAGGAAGATTGCATGGAGGTGGGAAGGAGTGAGACGGGGACTGGATTACAGGATAGTTAATGAGACCATGTGCTCTTTTGAGGGTTAAGGCCCCTTTTGAGGGTATTACTTTTGGTATTTCAAAGGTACGTTACCTAGATGCACCAATCGTTAGGGCTGACTTCAAACTTTTCACTAAAGAACTTACAGGCCTGGGGCATGGCTACCACGGTGACCTGTCCAGGTAGGAATTCATGGTCAGATCGCTCAGTGAGGTTGCTTTCCACAAAACCCCTTTTTTTCATCCACATTACTTAACTTTTGCCTATTCTGCAGAGCAATTACATAGCACTGGAGAGAAAACGTAAACCTATTCTGGGTTGTTGAAAGGGGCAACTTGGGGATACATGGCTCCATTTGGGGCAGAAAGTCTCCAAAATAAGCTGGAATTCACCTGCCACCACTGGTGAGAATCATCTGTCTTCTCTAAAGTATCTCCTGATAAGCACCCCATGTCCTGAGATGCTCACTAGTGGACGGGTACTGTGGTCTGCTCTTCATTTCATTCCTTTAGGGAAAACTGAAGGCCAAGGACACGTTTGCCTCGCCAGCCACCCTGAGCTTCCTTGTGGCAGAACTGTTCCTGGTCCACGCTGAAGATTTTTCTGTCTTTTCTTTCTGAGTCCCGTGAAAATTCCTAGGAGATGAATTCCCTTTCTGGAGGAACTTGGGAATTTGCTATCATGAATGCCAACCACAAAGCCACTCAGACTCGGACCATGTGACTTTTCCCCATGTGGCCTCTAGA
The DNA here is from genome assembly GCF_000325575.1 of Pteropus alecto. Classification (NCBI taxonomy): domain Eukaryota; kingdom Metazoa; phylum Chordata; class Mammalia; order Chiroptera; family Pteropodidae; genus Pteropus; species Pteropus alecto. The sequence continues at coordinate 1,471,184 of NW_006433949.1, read as the reverse complement.
TGGCCAAGCTTCCTTAATTTATTTTGGGGGGAGGTGATCCCGCAGGAGAGGGGGTTCCTAATTGCTTTCATCACAGATCCCTTTCAGGATGAAATAAGTCACAAGGACCTGAAAAAGTGAGGCAATTTATTTTTAAAAAAATATTTTTCATTTTTCAATTAGTTAATACGCAATATTAGTTTCAGGTGTACAACATAGTGATTAGGCATTTATGTAATTTACAAAGTGACCAGTTTGCGTAGCTAGCTGCCTTTGAGATGGCAGGAAACAAGCTTTCGGGGAGTAGCCCTACTTAGTGAAGTGGGAAAACAATTCAAGCAAATCCACGGGGATGTGTAGCATCTTGAGGCTGCCCAGGTTGCTTTCCTACTACAGCTGGTTCTGCTTTGACATGGAAACACTCACCTCCTGGGCATATCACAGGTCTGGTTTTTAAGGTGTCCCAAGGCAGCTGCCTGGTACCTTCTGACAGAAGTCTGTCACAGAAGAGGCATGGAGACCCTCGGTTCTGAAGCTCTGGATCCCGGCTCATCTTTAGCCTCTTACACATGGCCTTGTTCACCTTGAAGAGGCCTTCTAAAGTGGAGGCCCTGATGCTGTCATCCCGCTGCCCTGCTGCCCTGCTGCCCTGCAGTGCAGAGTGTTCTTGGGATTGATACCTGTGGAAACTAAGAAGGAAGCAGGATCGGTCAGCTGGAGAAGTCGAATGGTGGGGAACTCTTGATGGAAGCCTTGGCCAACGGAGCAAGGAGGTCTAGCAATGGAAGACTCTTCACGGTTCTCTCAAGTAGGGCAAGAGTATTGCCTCTCTGTCTTGTTATTAGTCGCTGGCTGGGGCAGTGTCAAGAAATGGCCTGACCTGGGAGAAGGTAGCTCTTCAGCTCACCTTCCCCACCTCCCCAGGGAGCTGACTGCTGACAGCTGTCTGCGAGCAAGTGAGGCTATCAAAACGAAGGGCATAAATGGGGATCAGAGGGGCACGTCCCAGCATCTTGGCAAGCACAAGTTTCTCAGAGCTGGGATCTCTTATCCAGTTGGCTTTGTCCCAGACTCCCCCATGTCATACGTGGTTGGTTCAAACTACTTTTTCTACTTCCCGTCACTTTCCACAAACAAGCAAAGTTTGTGTAAAACTGGAGATTACAGCAAGTTATAATATGGTTGATTCTTATACGGAATCTTAAAAAAAAAAAGTGCATTTTTGAGGTAGACACTAGACTTTGCCTGAATATCCCTAAGGGATAAACAGATTACTTCCCAGGAGATATTTCAGAGTCAGTTTCCTGGCCAAACAGCACTTGGCAAAGTGCCTTTGTGGACACTCTGTGAAGATGAGTACTAAACTCATAGGGTTGATGTTGAATAATGTGCTTTTCTATAAGTTGTAAGAAATTGTATTGTCTCGAGTTCCTCTCTCTGGATCGAGAAAAGGCTGGTCCAATGAAGGGCCCTTTCTTTCATCTTCCACATCATTGCTGTTCTTCCTTTCCTGAGGGTGCTGTCTGGCCAGACCAAAGCAGGACTTCACTGACTCGGGGACCTATTTGCTCAGAAGTCACTCTTGAGTAGATACTCATCTCTTTGTTCAGAGAGACCTGCAAACGTGTTCTGTTTCCCGTGTGGTGTGAGAAGGCTCCTCTGCCACGGGCTCCCTTGGCACTGGAAACCAAGAACAGGAGACATGGGATATAGCAAACAGACAATACAACACAGGAGAAATGAAAAACAAAAAAGATAATTCCCTGGATGGTGGCAAAAAAAATAACACAGCTTTTGTGAATCTGGTCTAGAGAGCAAATAGACCAGCTTGAAAGGAGAGAATGAAAAGCAATGGAGAGATTCAGAAGAGAAAAAAATAACTAATGAATTATCTGATACCTTTGATCATGTAGAAAATTATAACAAGACATTTTTAACAGAGCTATTAGATTCTGTGCCACGAGTTAATCGGAGATTTAAAGAAAAATAAGCTAATAAGATGTTGAAGCCTTTATTAACTCCAAGAAAAGAGAAAAGTTGTAAAAGAAAGGAAATGAACCAATAATACTCTACTCGAATAGAATCTACATAACCATAATAATAAAAACATTGTGCATAGATTTTGACAAAAACTGTGATAAATCTATTATAAGAGAATGGAAAGGAGAGAAAAGAGGAGGGAATATAAAAGTTAACATTTTCATTCCCTTAAAAGGAAGTGAACAGATGATATCTAAAATTTATGAATCAAGACATAGCAGTATACACATATTATTTGGAGAAACAGATTAAAAAGTTACATCACACAGAATTAGGCAATTTTGTTATAAAATTTTTAACACTTTTTAAACTTTTCAACACTTTTTAACATTTTTAATTAAATTCATTGGAGTGACATTGGTTAATAAAAGCATGTAGGTTTCAAGTCTACAATTCAATAATACATCATCTGTATATTGCATTGTGTGTTCACCACCCAAAGACAAATCTTCCGCCACCATATATTTGACCCCTTTTACCCTTGTTTACCTCCCACTCCCCCTGTTTCCTTCTGGTAACCACTAAACTGTTGTCTCTGTCTATGCGTTTTGTTTGTCTTGTTCTTTTGAACACAGTTTGAGTGAAATCATATGGTTCTCAACCCTTTCCAAATGACTGATTTCAGTTAGTGTGATTATTGCAAGATCCATCCATGTTGTCACAAATGGCAGTATTTCATCTCTTCTGGCTGAGTAATATTCCATTGTATATATGTACCACAGTTTCTTTAGCCAATCATCTATTGTAGGACACTTTGGTTGCCATGTCCTGGCCACTGTGAATAATGCTGCTGTGAACATCGGTATGCAAATATCTTTTTAGATATAGATTTTCAAGTCTTTCGGGTAAATACCCAGTAGAGGGATTGCTGAATCATATGGTAAATCAATTCTTATTTTTTTTGAAGAACCTCCATGCTGTTTTCCAAATTGGCTGTACCAATTTGCAGTCCCACCAGCGGTGTATGAGGGTTCCTTTTTCTCTACATCATCTCCAACATTTTTTATTACTTGTCTTGTTGATTATAGCTATTCTAATAGGTGTGAGATGGTATCTCATTGTGGTTTTGATTTTGTTTCCCTAATAGCTAGCGATTTTGGACATCTTTTCATGTTTGTAAGCCATTTGTATGCTCTCTAGGAAGAAGAGTCTGTTCAGGTCCTCTGCCCATTTTTGATTGGATCGTTTGTTTTTTTGTTGTTATTGAGTCATATGAATTCTTTATATATTTTGGGTTTTAGGCTCTTATCGGAGGTGTTGCTTGCAAATATTTTTCCCCATTCAGATGGTTGTCTCTTTACCTTGTTGACAGTTTCCTTTGCTGAGCAGAAGCTTTTTAGTTTGAGGTAGTCTCATTCATTTTGCTTTGCTTTAACTCCCCTTGACTTTGAGGTCAAATATATAAAATCCTCTTTAAGTCCAAGGTCCTTGAGTTTAGTTCTTATGTTTTCTTCTATGTATTGATTCTCCAGTTTTCTCACACCATTTATTGAAGAGGCTTTCCTTTCTCCACTGTATGTTTTTGGCTTTTTTGTCAAAAATTATTTGCCCATATAAATATGGGTTTACTTCTGGATTCCTGATTCTGTTCCACTGGTTCATGTGTCTGTTTTGTTGATAGTACCATGCCATTTTGATTACTGTCACTTTGTAGTATAATTTGAAGTCAGGCAGAATGATACTTTCAGCCTCATTCTTTTTTCTCAGGATGGCTTTGGCAATTCGGGGTCTTTTGTGCTTCCATAAAAATCTGATGATTTTTTGTTCTGTTTCTTTAAAAAAAAATGCCGATGGGATTTTGATGGGGATTGCATTAACTTTGTATAATGCTTTAGGTAATATGGTCATTTTAACTATGTTGATCCTTCCAATCCAAGAACATGGAATATCTTTCCATTTCTTTGTATCTTCTTTGATTTCTTTTAATAGGGTCCTGTTTTCATCATATAGGTCCTTCACATGTGTAACACTCTCAATTCTATCATCTGGTATACACTTCTTACCAAGCAATGCTTTGTAAAGAGATCTCTCTACTTCCCTTTTTGATATCACTATAAGACTTACAGATTATTTTAATCAATCTGGTAATCCATTTCTATTTCTGTATAGACTATGCTTTGTCCAATGGGAGCCCCTTCAAGCTGGCTTGAATATTTTACCCAATATACTTTGTGTACTTCCTCGCTTTAAGACAAAATATTTTCCATGCTTGTTTTGAACTTTCCCTGTTCCAGAACCATAATTGGCCCTTTTATCTAAATGCTTTGGTTCCTTTTAGTGGGGAATGATATTTGCAAATCATCGAATGGGTGCTGGGTCCATTCGTTGCCCTAGGATCTGTTCTTTTATTCAATAAACCGCCAAGTATGTGGTACTTACGATGACAACAGCACCTGTCTGATTAAATCAGAAATCATTCTCAGTGAGTAGTAACTCAACCCAGAAGATTTTCTGCTACTTCCCTACATAAGCATCTGTTTCTATCATTTCCTGGGAAACCTTAAGTACTATGGGCCAGTGAGTCTGGCTGTCATTTTACTCCAATTCCCTCCCCACCATAATTCAGTTCCTAGCCAACAGATAGCATCCATTAAACACTGCATGGAGACCAAGATGGAAGATATTCAGTACCAAGATTGATTACTCTCTCTGCTACCTCCTTGCATAAGCCGTGGAGTTAATCAACTGGATTTCCCAAAGTCGAGCCACTCTGAGCCCAAGGTCTCTTGGCATTGTTTGGTCATCGATTCCAAGCTCTAGCATTACCTGTAATACGTAAGTTGATGATCAAGCCGAAGAGCTACAATGAGTGCTCTTCCTGAAAACTGTGCAGACCGATTCTCAGATTCAGCCCTGGCTGCAGAAGAGAAAGACACTAGATAGTTTAGCTGAAATATGAGTCACTACTGTCTTAAAGTGAAACCACGATGCCCTCTTCAGATCGGGCATTTGATCAGGACCAAGTGCCAAACGGGTGAAAACATTTCAGTCATATCCAACCTCCTTCTCTGTAAAGTGCATGCAAATTCTCTCTCAAACTGTTAAAACTCTTGGTGGTAGCAAGGCCAGTGGGGAAACAGTGAAGTATAAATCAGAATTTCCTTGACTGGCTGATGCTCAGGGCTATGTGGACATGTGACTATTCCAATTATATACTTCATTATTCTGCATGTCCTGATCTTAAAGCTTCATTGGTTTGTGTGAGTTCATATCAACCCAGGGCTAACACAGATCTCTCCTTGAATTTATCTCTAGGTTTATAGAGAAGATTTTAGACAAATGCCTGTTTATGAGATAAGTATGATGACTTTCTCTGAGTCTCTTGGTTTTCCTGGGCAATTGGGCTGCTTTTCTCAAAACACTAGGGGAACTTGGGATTGAGCTGAGAAGACCTCTCTGGCTTTGTTCCTGTGTGGCTGGCACAGAAGTATGTTCACTGGGCTTGAACTGCCCTCTTTCAGTGTCCTCCATGCTCATCCTTGTAGACATCAATTTCCTGTGAGTTTTAGTTCTCCATGCACCCAAAGCAACCAAGATTCTGATCCCAGGCAAGCAATTGAACAAGTGATTTCTGGGACCATTAGGGAGCAGGATTGGGCTAAGGGAGAAGTTAAACCACAATATAGATCTAATGAAACCTTGGCCTACCTGGCAAGGAGCTCTGAAGTTATTGGGATATCCTGCAACAGACCATGATGGCAAGGTCTCTATACTCTCACCTCACTCAGTTATTGGATGTATTCTGTGCTCGGCACACACCCTTCCTTGTTGTAGCAGATGGGCAACCCAACTCCTTCCATCTTTATGAGGCTTCTAGACTTTGGACGACCGTGCCATAATCTCTGCATCCTCCATGCTCTGAACTATCTTATACTTGGAAGGTATCTAAGGAATTTCTTGAGAAAGATGAAGCTTCATGCTTGCTTTTCAGGCCCATTTAGAAGTGGTGGGACCAAGGGATAGTTTCCACTTCCAGAGAGGACCCTCACTTTGGTCATCTCCATACCTGGCCATGGGAGACAAGATGTCTTCTTAAAGAAAACTAGGTTCGTGATGAGCAGCCCTCATATTTTCCTATGGTAACATCAGTAGTAATTGTTTAAGTACTTGGAATGTGGCATCCTTTTCCCCACTTTTAAAA
>NW_006433949.1:1451732-1464975 GCF_000325575.1 Pteropus alecto | reverse complement strand
CTGACTTAATTTGTATTCCTCCAAGAGTAAGGACTTGAGGGCGGATTCCAAGGTCATCTGATTCCAAAGAGCCAGGAGCAAGGATAAAGGAGGGAAGAGCAGGAAAAGAGAAAAACTAATGGAAATGTGACAGATGGCTACAATCGTGGACAGTTGGACCTCATCGGAGGGGATGCTCTGTGTCACGATGTAGAATATACCTAAGATTGACTCTCAGAGGGCAGGAGACTGGGGCGTTCAACTACTAACTCCTCAGCTTCCATTGGCTGATGTTCTCCCAGGGACGTTAATTCCTCTAAGTGTGTGGGCTGCCCTGCGTACCGTCTGAGTGGCTCCTCACAGCTTTGAGGGGGAAAAAAGGAAGAATCGGCAGGTTCTTCAGTTAGCACATCGATTTCAGGTCAGCTGTAATTGATACTTCCTGTGCCCACTGACAGAGGTGAGCCAAGGAGATATGGCACAGGCAGACTTGAAGATCTGCTGTAGTCCAGCCCTTGGATGGCTCAGTCTGGAATTAACGTCCCTGGGAGAACATCAGCCAATGTTCCACACTGTGACCAGACTCCACTTTGAGGAACAGGGACAGCATGGGCTTAATCACTTTAAAAAGGTGTAAATCAGAAAGCTAGTGAAACTAACCAGCTACTGTCTCTACCACTGAAGCTGAGATCATGATTGATACTCCTTATCTCACTTACCCTTTGCCAGCACTGGCCTGATGGAGCAACCTAGACCTTTATCTTTGAGGAACCTGAGACCTTGATCATTTTGCTTTTCAGACTGGGTTACTGCAATTGCCCAGTGCCCCAGTGACTTCCACAAGTTCCAGACATCCTCTTTCATGACCTCATTATGTAGCAATAATTCTCACACCTCATGATAACTTGTTGCTCCTGCAGGTAGAACTCTTATTTCTGCTTGCTGGTCTACTGGCAGGAGGAGCCTAGTCCTTGCTACCTGGTCACTCTGTATCTGAAGTCAAATACCCTTACTGTGTATCATGGTAGAAGTATCTCCTATCACCATCCTGGACCCAAGACCTCCAATCTAGTAAAACCTAAATAAATATACAGGGATGGAAGAGAATGTGATGGGCCACCCCAACTCATACCCCCTCGGTTTCTAGATCTCTAAGTAATGTTTAGGTGCCTATAGCATACAGGAGTAGAGCTGTAGCCTCTAGTTGTGAACTATAAACTTAATCAAATAGCACAGATAGTTTATATGAGATAGTTGTTTTAAGAAGAATATAATGCATGACTGTTACAGAAAATACATTGTTCAGGGACAAAGTCATAAAAACCACATAACTCTTGCAGGAAATAAGTCCCTTTAAAGATTCTACGTGAGAACCTGTGACATGACCAGCCTGGCTTCTCGATATTGTGGGGCAGCTCCTCGAGAGACCTGCACTCATTTTTCCTCCAACCCCAGGCTCTGGGAGTATCTAAAATGGCCTTATCTGCTACCTCACCTAATCAAGGCATTGTGATTCATGTAAAACAGGTGTAGGCAAGAGGAGGTGATCACCTTGTCATTTTTATCTCTGCCTACAAAATATTTGTAATTGCACCAAAACTTGGGCTACAAAGACCAAATTATTCAAGTGTGTAGGATGATTCTAGGATTGGACATGGTTAAGAACACCTTGAAGTGACCCCTGCTTCCCAGTTAGATCCAAATGACATCCCTCCAAAAAATAGTGTCTGTGACTATTTGGGGGAAGCCAATGATGTCAAGTCTGTAGTCACTTAAGTGTTAAAGGTGAACTCAAAGGATCCAGAGCTGACTTTCTATTTAGTCAAATTCAAGTTGGTTCGGTTTGCTCTTATTACGGGGCCTTTAGGGCATCTGTTCCACTCAGTGCGAGTCTGTGAGCCTGCTATCTTATGGGTCTAGAGCCTCAGAACTTTGATCCTGACCTGGTTATATTGGCTAGGTTTGCCCAATAGCCTGTGTTTCATTTCTCTATTGCACGACCTCCATGGAATTATCTGAAACCTGAATTTAAGTAGGTGTAAGGAGAGAGTATATGGTCATGGTGTCTTTCTTGGGGAGAGGCTGCAAGCCTCTCAAAACTCTCTTGTTAATAAGCATATAATTTCCTCCGAAGTCCAAGTTGTGACCTATTGAATCAAATGCCATCAGCAACTTTTTGCCAAACCTGAAACTCAGTTCATGAGAACATTGCTTGTGTACCTTTAAATGCGTGTCAAGTATCATGACCAAGATGGCAAGAATTAACACCCTCCAGTTTAGAAAAACAAGCTGTGAGCTTAAAGTCTTTATTTTTAAAAGTTTCAGATATGAATATTCATTTATTTTTAAAATTGGCCATCTAAAGGATAATGCTGGATTTAGACTATTCTTTAAGGGTCATTCTATTTCCTTGTCTTTACTTCTTCACTGCAAGGGAGTGCTTGTCTCAAACCTCATGGCCCAACTGGGCTTATTTCTGTGCCCAGAGAAGATAGCGAGGCAGAGCTTAAGCCAGAGCCTGGCCTTCACCAGCAGAATGAAGGGATCAGGTCTTTCCCTTCTTGGTTATGTTATCCACTAAAGAGCCTTGGCCCTCAGTGGTATTCCCAGAATGAAACTCGAAGTCAGGCACATGGGTTGTATCCTTGGTGCCCGCTGCATCCCAAACAGCCTTATGAGTTTGCTATTTTGCACATCTGAAGGTCTACAGCTAATTGTGCTTGGTGGACATATTGGCCAACAGACACCCAGGTGCTCTGTAGCTTCTAACACCATGGTGCACACTAACCTGGCCAAGTGCTCAGATGTAGCTGTAGATCGATTCAGCACAAGGCCTCTTCTTGACCCCTGTTTAGGGATGGGCCTCTATACTGATACTGCAGGCATCTAGCAGAGAGTGTTGTCCTCGCTCTCTACTAGAAATTCAGATTGTCACCTTTTGAGAGCCATCGTTAACAAAATAACATGCTGGGTGCGCTTTTAAGAATGAACAGAAATGAGCAGTGTTAGTGACAAGCTCAAAGATTCTAAGGCAGATCTCTATATGTTTTCTGTCAGTAAACCACTGGGACTCCTATCTTGGATTCAGATCTGTATTTCCTCCAATGGATCTAAAACCTCCCTCCAATTGCCTCCGACTTCTATATAAATACTGCAGGAAATGCAAATAATATATTTCCAAGTAAAACTATGGGCTTCACAGGAGGTAGAATGGAGTCCATAGATACTATTTTCTGTTCAGAGGGGTGAAGGAGAATGAGTTAACTACTGAAGGAACAAGAGTCAACCATACCTGAAGCCAATGAACAGGGGGACAGTCTTGTGACTCAGAAGTAGATGAATGGGACCCACCATCTGAAGCTACAGACATAGCAATGGGATAAAAAATTCGAAGAATGTTTTGTACTCCCTTTGCTTGCATTTGTATGGTTTAGAGACCTCGTGCGCCTTTGCAAGTCAGTGATAATGACAAGAGCAGAAACATGACATTCAACCTGCCATCACTTTGCAGTTTAAAGATCTTTTAAGGATTTGGCATTGAGTCTCTAGCCTCTTCAGCTACTGAGTGTCAAGTTGAATGTGTTCCTCATTGACAATTTCTTGGCTGTTGCTGAGGAGACTAGATTTAGTTTACGACGAAACGGTTGAGTGCTCATCATTTGGAATTCTTCAGCTTCAGGAATACTTATAAGGATGATAGAATTTTCCAGAAGTGGAGAGAGAAAAATCTTACCTAAAGAATGATAGGCTTTCATTTCTGTGTTTTAAAGGGAGGAGACAGAAGGAACAGAGGTAAGACAACCTTCGAAGGACTTCAGGACTCTGGCCAAGCCTACATGAGTGCAGGGGAGCAAGCTTTCTTGGAATATTCCTGAGAGCATAGAACCAAGTTCAGTTGGAGAACCAAATTGCCGAGGATACCCTTGACCTCAAGACCTCAGGTTCCTCTGCAGAACCTAAGAAATCTCCTCCTGTCTTGGCTCCTGGAATGGTCCTAAGGGGCTTGGAAGGAAACTCTGCTATAAGTAAAATGTTCCTCTGGCTCTCTGCCCACAGGCCTTCCCAGGAAGGGTCACTGGGATCAGGATCAATTTGCCTTTACAAAAGGGGCATGGCCAGGAACTCCTCATGAGAGGGTCAGTTCTTTTCTGAGACCACCCTTCCTAAAGAGGATAAGTCCCTTCTTAAAGGGACTCCTGGACATCTTTAATGGATGCAATTCTCTCCCTCCTTGGGTTATCTAAGATCTCTGAATGATGTTTCTGTGTGCCAAAGCTTTCATCCTGGTTGATCTGAAAGAAGGGCCCTTTGAGTCCAAGTTCCTTCAAGTAGTGACGCCCTCTCCTCTGTCGGGAGGCCTGCTGGCCTGTGAGCTGACCTAGTCATCATAAGACCTGGCTCATGTTGTGCCCTCTCTTATCAGCCTGCACACTGCATTCAGCAAATCCTGAAAATAAATACCCTTTCCCTCCATTAGGGTTCTAACTGGAGATGGAATCCGTGGTGGATGACTGCTAGCAGGCACGGGCAGGGCGGAGGGAACCAGAGATGTGAGCATCTTTCTGTTAGAGTCTTGGGACTTTGTTACAAGCACTCCCCTTCCCAGAACCGGAAAGATTGGAGCTGCAGCCATGGAAGCCGAGGTCCTAAAGGGATGCAGCTACCAGCTGGGGGAAGGGGACTAAACACCTCAACCTCTCTCCTCTTGTCTTTTTTATCACCTGTTGGTGTTTCTCTTGAATTACGTCAACTCTTTCCTTTGCCTTCTCAGAGCACGGAACAGAGTGGAGAATGATAGAATGGATCTTTGGAGGCAAACCCAATAATCAGCACATTTATTCAGATATCCTGCTGTCAATCTACTTCTTGGCCTATGCTCAGCTCTAACGAGGATCGATAGTTTCTGGTACCCGGAACAGTGTGCCGTCCTCTCTGCCACCAGGGACCTCTGCACCAGGGTGGCCCCTGTGTATATCTGGAGCCTTTTTCCATTTTTACTGTGGTCTTCCTGTCTGACCTAATCATGCTGCTTCCTAAACAGCTGTTCTTTCTGATCTTGTCGCCCTTTGGGGCCACCATAGTTATCCCTGCTACTATCCGTGCTTCTCTCAGATTCTCACCGACACTGCTCTGGCTGCTCCTGTGTCACCATCGATCCCACCCCTGTGGTCCCTGCCCACAGTGGACATTGAAAATTTTAAGCGCATAGGAAGTTTTGCAATGAGATATTCCTGGTTCTGAATTTTCACCGGAACACACTTCTTTGGCCGTGGTTCTCTGTACAATGAAAGCCTCGGGGAAGAAGGTGAAACTTATCTATGGCTCAAAAGGCTGGCAGGGGTGCAGGGATCTGAGCTCTCAACCCTGAAGTGGCCTCTTCATGAACTGTAGCAGGAATCATCTAACGTCTCGGAAATATTCTCAGTCTCTGTAGCATGTTCTAGTGCGGGCGAGGCAGATGGTCAGTGCTGTCTATATCTCGGGGCTGCTTTGCCAGTTTCCTACCCACTGGCTCCTGAAGTATTTTCACTCCTAACAGCCAGCACCCGAGTCTTATCATTGGCACACAGACCTCAGGCTGCTTTGGGTGCACATGTGGAGAATTAGAAATGCCTTTACCGATGACTGATAACTTCCAGGGTATAAATAGTCCAGTTCCCTCACTTCCATAAGGCCAATCTGAGAGTTGAGTTATGCAGTCTCTAGAGCTGGCCTGCAGAATTGAGCAAGGTACTCTCTAGGACTAGGCTCGATCACGAGGCCTCGCCTGCTTTCTTGTCTTGCCGGCCCCATTTCTTTGTTCCCTGCTTCCTGGCTCCCTGACTGGTGGATCCTCAGGCCACTTCCTAATAAATTTCACCTGAATCTCAGAAGGGACCCTAAAACAGGAAGCCACCCAGTTTGCCCACATGGTGTTTGTGCTTGGCGTCCAGCACTGTGGGAATTAATTTGGGGGTAGATGTAGCTGTTCAACTCAGTTTCCTGAACTTTAAAATGGGTCTGGCACTTTTAAGATAGAGGCAGAGATGGGAATCAAACCTGGATTTATCTAGACCCATAGTCGAGACCAAACTCTGGCATCAAACAGCACGTGTGATGGGGCTGAGTTGAAAAGGGATGTGAGGACACAGGAGGACATGGAAGAATCACTAACTAGGTTGCCAAATAGTTCTAATTCCAAATGGCCCTTAGCTGTAACCAGCTCTTTATGTTGAAATCATCCCCCATCAGGTAGTTAAAAACCTAGAAAATACGTTAAATGAACCAGGTGAGACTTTCTGCATGTAGGAAGGGAGCCTAGGATAAATCTTTCTGGGAAGCAGATCTTGAAAAAGAACAACACTAATCTCAACATGTAAGGATGATTTGTATAACTGTGACTCTACCCGAGTGTACTTACCTTGGGAAAATTCATCCAGCTCTATGCTTATGATTTGTGTACTTTTCTGAATGTATGTGATAAAAATGTATAGTAAAGCAAAAAATATGGCTCTAACAATACTCTGCCTTGGGAGTTCTGCTCACAGTCCTATCAGATTGTGTAAAATAAGATCAAGAATTCATCATAGCCATGGGAAGACGTATAAAGGTGAAAGGAGTAAGACCTCACACACCTCTTGCTCATGCCACTGATTCACGCTTGCAATTTCTTCCTCCCTCCTTCCTAGGCCAGCTGACTTATAAACTATTTTCTGAATCCCCCTCATTTCCCTCCTCAGTTTCTGCCCTAAGGACAGACGGCTTGGCCTCTGTCCTTTCCCATTCACTCAGCAAAGTACCCAGCTTCTTAAATCTCATCCCTGCAGAAAGCTGTAGCCCCCCAGCTGAGGAGGGGAAGCTGACATTTTTCTTGAACCACCCTCCTCCCGGTACCCAGATGCCCAGCCCAGTTCTCAGCTGCTGCATCTGTTCATGAAGGCCATAAATCAGGAGACCTCCGACAGGGTCAGGCCTGCTCAGATTGTTGATGGCATTAGGGTAACAAATGGGGAATGGATGTTTATATTAGTTTTGGCTTTTGAGTTGAAGGAAGAATGCCAACATTTAGCTTCATGATAAACTCAGCACCGGCACATCCCAGGTCAGCAATTATGTTTTAAAGGCTCCTTGGGAGGAGCTGGGGCGGAAACTCTCTGGGGTAGTGTGGCCACCTGAGCGGGCCTGCCCTGATGTGGGAGGTGGATGAGACATGACACCTTTGGAGGGAGGCTGGGATGAGTGGGGAACTAGAACTAAGACTGGGCATAAAGCTGTTGCTGGTATTGCATTGGAAAAATACACACACGCTGAGATCACTTCTGTACTGTACCCCCTCCACCCTGCTTTCTCCTTGGGGAGTGAATCAGTTTGACTTGGCAACTACTTACTGGAAGGCCCAGGAGTTAGGCATAAGGAGAGTTTGTCAGGAGGGTAGGTGATGCCTATGTGAGATAAAGAGGAAGCAGAAGCAGACAGGAAGAGCCTCTGGTCATGAGGCAGCTCCGATAAGGTCTCAGATTCAATGGGAGCTCCAGAGCTAAGACTGCTTCTTAGGGAAGCGCCACGCAGGGAAGCCATGACTGGGCCTGTGCTCCTCGGCCATTAGCTGAGGTGGCCTGGGAAAACCATGGTGACGGCATGGGTGGTAAGATGGATCCCAACAGTGCTACAACTTTCTGCTTTTCTACAACTGAACAGCAAGTTCTTTCTGGAAGGGGATCCAAGCAGGGCACCTCCAAGTGCCACAGGGAGATTTTCCTACCCACACTTCCCCTTCCAAGAAGGCAAGTTCTTTGGAGAATCTGACTGATGAATCCAAATAATGTGCCTATTTTAGCCTGAGCCTTGTAGAATACGTCATACCTGCAGCTCTGTGAGCCTCATCGCAGGCATAATTTGAGAGGTGTCTTAATCGCTGTAGTCAGTAAACAGCTGCATCCCCCTTAACAGCTTCTCTAATAGGCAAAAGTCAGAAAAGGTCTGGAACTGTGCATTTAGCAAACTCCTAATGCCTCCAAATGTCTGCTTTGTCGAAGACCCAAAAAGCATAAGAGGGAAGATGGAAAGACACCTGATGGTTGAGGATGCCCTCAGGAGAGTCAAACCCTTAATGTTCCCAGGCTGGTGCTGTGTCCTGGCTCAACTCAAAGCAAGCAAGGCAGAGAAAGTGCCAGGCAAAGAGGCAGACTCGAATGCTGAATGTGGGCAGCAGAGCTGAACTAAGGACAGCACCCAAGTTGCAGATTGTTTTCCAAAAATGACCGCAACATTATCTCCCATTTTTTTTCAAACCCAATCAAGATGCACATGACTCAGATGCACATGAACCTGTCTTCCCCCAAGCCCATTACCATGTCCATGCAGATCCATTGACAAAATCAAGATTGCTGATAATTTAAGATACTCAGTCTGGGCAAGATATACATGATACATAGAGCATTCTGGCTCTGAGATCCCAACTGTGAGGGGTGGGTGGGAAAAGACTGTCATTTTATAGGCAAAGCTTCAGGGAGATGAAGTCACATACTAGTAAAAGGAAAAAGTTCAGGGTTTGGGGTCAGACAGATCAGGGCTTGACTATTAGTTCTATGCTTCTAAACTGATTGACTGTCCTCATGAGCTTCCTCCAAAATGCAGAAGTCAGTCAATCCCATATTCAGCAACAAAGTACATATGAGCCACTGGAAGATTCCTAGGACACATGAGATATGAAAAATATCCCCCCTCCCTGCAGACTTCACGCTGCCATGAGGAGGCACTACCCTCTACCACTGAGGACATAATCCTATGTCCTCAGAATTACAGAGAGATGTAGGGTTTCTTACAAAAACATGTGTGCTTCATAAAAGCTGTAGATCAGAGGCACTTCTCATCACAGCTAGGAGTGGGAAGGATTTACTTAGCTCCTAAGATTTAGTTTACTCAGCGGTAAAATGGGGACGAGAAACTTGCACAAGTCTATCCTGGAAGGACTAGCGATTCAAATCCTGACTCCTGATCTATTGCTCTTCCCACCACACCAGAGCTGCCCCCAGCACCAAGTAGTAGGGGTTGATGATATGATATTTACTTCTATCCCAGGCCCCAAGTACTCTGAGCTATAATGCTTACTACTAGCAAAGCCTGGGGACCCCTGTGCTGGCTCAGGTACCAGAGCAGGTCCCCCTTCTCTTGTACATTAAAGTCCCTGCAAGCACAGGCACCTATCGTCGAGGTAAAAGTTAGCCCGTTCTAATGCAGTGTGATTGTGAGTAAACCACACCCTGTCTCTAGGAGTCTGTGGTCTCATCCGAAGGGCGGACTGGTTCACCGAGAGGCAGGTCCTTCAGCTGGTAACAGTAGATGGTGGTCAGTGGCTCTGAACTAAGAAGCATAGAAAGGAACTCGATCCACGGTTCAGGAAAACTCAGAATAGTGAGAAATGGGATGACACAGAAGGAATTCGCTAATGGCAGACGAGGGGCTGATGATGTCCATCCCAGGTCCACAGGTACATTTGAGAGAGGCAAATGTGACTCTCGGGGCCCTACATATGGGAGGCCAGGACAATGACCCGTCCTGGAATGAGATGGAGATAGGTAAGCCAAGAAATTGGAGTTGGGGCTGGTTTACACCCGAGGGCATAGGCTTGGCGTAAGACCCTAGCCGTGCCTCTACTGCACTGAGGCGCCTTGGTCTAGCCACTTCTCTCGAAGCCCCTTTCCCCGATCTATGAAATGGGGCTGCAGCTACCCAGCTCTGAGCACTTCATGCGAGATAATGCGATCGCATCGAGCCCTTGGCGTCTCTGGCATGCTGAGTCAGCTGTCCTGACGGGACCGCAGCTGTCCACGTGTTAGTGGCTGCTGCTACCATAGACTGGGAAGGGGCCCTGGGGCTGTCACAGGTCGAGTTTCCTGGGATACAGACCGAGGTGAAGTTCATTAAGAGGGTGCCCTCGAGATCAACCCTTGCAGAAACAGGGAGAAATGGAACTGCGCTGTGAGCCTAACGACAGCGCTGGTTGACCCCATGGGGAGCCCTGGACCTAGAATGACCCTTCAGAGGTGTCCTGGGATGGTCAGGCCAGGCCTTTATACCCCTGCATGGGCATGTCACTGGCTGTGGACTGCACAGGGACGTGCTGACCTTGGGCTTGGCAGCTGTCTGTAGCTGAGGTGATCTATGAAGAGGCATCTGGGTGGTATACCCCAAGGAAATACATGAAACTGGGGGTGGGGCAGGGAGGGCTTCCTGGAGGAGGTGGCATCTGAGCTGAGTCGTAAAGGTCCTGTGCATAAGACTTGACTTACATGAAAGATGTCACGAAAGAGGGCGTGTCGGAGTGTCCAGACAGGAAACATGACAGGCGAAGGGTGGGGAGGGTGGGGGAAGAGAGCAGACAGTACTCCCAGTGCCATCCTTGGCCGTACTAAGCTTGTGCCCCTTTCAAGACTCTGCCCTGGAAACACTCTTCCTCCAGATACCTGCACAGCTCACTTCCGTGGCACTTTCAGGTTCCGAGCAGCCTTCCCGAGGTGACATTCACGCCGATGGCTCAGCAGCCTCTGCTGGGCTTGCCCGCCATCCCTCGCCCTCCTTGGCTGCCCAGCTCTCATGACTCCCTGACAGAACTTCCTTCTCACCGTCTTCTAGTCTGCGCTCTCCAGAGTAGGAAGCTGCCCGAGGGCAGTGACTTTGAGACCCTACTCAGCATCCCCCAGCTCTCTGAGCAGCACACACATCTGGCTGCATCCAGGCCTTTGCCCCAGTGAGTGAAGAGATTGGAGAGAAGCGAGCACCAGGTGGTAAAACGTATGATGACATCATAGGCTAGGAGGACCATGAAGAGGCTTGTTTGGAAAACATGGTACGTCCTGATGCATTGCCGGGCGCATTGACACCTGGAACAGATGTCCTGGGGAGGACAGCGTGGCCTTCCTCCCTGAGCCCTGGGTAAACAGGGACCGATGCAGCAGCTGAAGAGGTCCACCCGCGCATCTCCAGGCCAGATGGCACCTTAAGCCATCCCAGGTGTGGACCCTACGGGACCCCCCAGAGAAGGCCCGTTCAGAAGGGTCCCAGCAGCTCGCCTTGAAGTCTCACACCTTCCTGGGCAGGATGTTCCTTTATTGCAAAATCTCCAACTGATTGTTCTCAGGACCAAGCCCTTTGATGGTTTTTATTGTTCCTAAATTCACACCAGGCCCCCAATAACTTCAGAGCAGGTAGAGAATGCAGAGTGGGGAGGCTGCGGGAAGTGAATGGCCCAGGATCAAGGCAGAAGATTGCAACCTCTAAATCTGCCGGACCAGGCTCGCCTCTGAAGGCTTCCACGTGTGGGGTGGGAGGTGGGGGTGGGCCTGCAATCTCCGGCCCAGGATGCCGGGACTAAGTGGATCAAGGTGTTCTTCCACCTTCCAGAGCTCCCGAGCACACCTGCCTTTACTGCACATGAAATGGTTGGTGTCTGCAGCCGACTGCCGCTCTGCCCAGTGACAACTGATTAATTCTAGGACCAAGTGTCATTGGAGACTTGAATTGTTGAGGCTTCGAATTGGATTCCACACATGCTGGCTCATGCTGGGTCCAGCTTAGCTGATTTGCTGGCGTAGACAGGATCCCAAACTCAGGTTATTTGGATACTATTAAGTTCATTAGTCTTCTTTCCTCCTGTCACATTTCCCTGTCCCATTATGCTTTCTGGGATGAGCTCCCAACCCAAGAGGCTGATAATGAGGTCGACTTCCCTGAGTGACTGGGGTTTATCCTATTGGGAACCTCTTGAGAGATTGCTTAGAATAAGTCTCAAGATTGTTCTGAGGAGCGAGGAAGCTGGGGGTGTGTAGCCACCAACCCCTGTTCCTCATCAGCTGGGAGGGTCAATCCGGGTGTTACTGTCTCAGCACTTCTGGGTTGTTGTGTGTCATAGCATGCTTCCGTGGCCAGAGAAAGCCCTCAGGCAGAGAAGCAGGTGCTTCTGAGGTGGGAGGGCATGTGACAGGAGATACCCACTAAAGCTACAGGTAAACTTCAGGGTGGGCCAACAGGCTACGTCTGGAAATTTGCATTGATGAGGGCTTGCGTAGGGTTTCTGCTATACACACCAGCTCATGCTTGGACCAGTTTAGCTTTCATTTATTTGGCCAATAACTAGTGAAGCACCTACTGTGTGCCAGCACTCTTCTAGGTACTGACGATATACACCTAAAGAATATCGATGAGATCATTTGTCTTCTAGAAGAGCCATAACTTTCCTAACCCAATGGTAGAATGTAGTTATTCATCATCGCAGGGCCCTAGTTGGCATCCACCTGTTGTCTAGATACCTAAACAATAAGAAAATCAAAAATGGCCTTTGCAGCTGATGACCGAGGTATAAAGAACAGAAAGCTAGCTAAGTCAACAGCGGGAGTGAAGAGCATTTCAGATCGAAGAAACAAAGAAGAAAAGAGGTAAGATGCAACTGAGTTTGGGGTCCAGAAACTGCAGGAAGGCCAAACGTGGCTCGGGGAGAGGGTAGGAGATGCCTTGGAGAAGGACAAAAGGGGCCAGATTATGTAAGACTTCGTAGGCCAGAGGAGTTTAGCGTTTTAGGCCAATGGGAAGCTATAGAAATGTTAAGATCTGAGATTTCGAAACATGATTACCGTGGATGAAGCCAACCACTCCTTCTCTATGCTCTCTAGAACAACCGGAGCACAGAGGACGTGGGTAGTTCGGGTTATATTTGAGAAGGAGTTTATGTGACGTGATGATGGGTGGGACATGGGAAGGTTGTGTAAGCTAGAATTCTCACATCTGTGTTTGGTTTTTCAGAAAGTAGATACATAGAGGGAGTTCAAAGGGGAAAGTAGTTTATTTAGGGCAATGCCCAGCGATACGCTGGAGCCGACATCACTTCCCAACTCTGCGTTCAGTGATGCCGGATGGGTAGGTTGAAACTGATTGGGGTGGAAGTATTTACACCATAGAGACTGGCAGATGCTATACAGGAGAGGGCCAGCCGTTAACCATTTTCCAGCACACCCCTGCTAGTGCCTGTGAAAAGAAGTTGGGGGAAGAACCAGAAGTAGGCAGGGAGCACCTCGGCCTGCAAAACAGACCCGAGACAGTATCAGTTAACACAATAGGGAGCTCAAAAGCAAAGACCGCCTGGCTTCTAGAAGAGTGCCACACTGGACAGAAATGGCCAGACCTGGTACCCCTGGCAGGCGCGGTCATGGCCGGGAGCTGCCTGGGAGGGAAGGGCAGGATCTTAGCTTGAAAGCTGAGGCTGACTCTGAATCTGGTGAGCTAACCGCAT
>NW_006433949.1:1451244-1451651 GCF_000325575.1 Pteropus alecto | reverse complement strand
AGAGGTGCAGCTCCCTGGCTGCTCCCTGCCGAGTACGTGGAAGGAAAACCAGTTTCCTCCGAGTGAGGCGAGCTCGCCAGATCCGGCTATGCGACGCACGAGTATGGAGCCCCATCTCCATGTCTCCATGTTCTACCCGGACCAGGCCGTTTTACTTCCTGCCTGTGCCAGCAATTCTCCATTTTTGCTTCCAAGCGTCCATTTGGGTTCAGCTGGGAGGCTGAAGCAGGAGGTCAGAGTGTAGGTGGGGGGAGTTTGGGTTATTTACTGATTCCAAAAGCAGAACCTTGTACCTGCTCTTCGGTCAATGGAGATGTTTGCCCTAGATTAGTAGCATGGCTTGCTGCTTATTTCCTTCAGGTCTTTACCTGTGTTCCTTTCCTCATGAGACCTTTTCGAGCATACTT
>NW_006433949.1:1440613-1451184 GCF_000325575.1 Pteropus alecto | reverse complement strand
TAACGGAAATTGTATTTGTTTAGCTTACCTGTCCCCACCCCGCCTCCCAATTTGGGGAATATGAGCTTGAAATATGAGTTCCACGTGGGACCGGGATTTCATTATTTGTGTTCACTGCTATGTCCCCAGCACTTAGAAGGATATGCAATGTGGAACTGTTGTGCTATATAGTTCAAAGGGGACACAACGCGAAAGGTGCCCCGGATTCGTGCAGCGTACATCTGCATGGCCCGAAGTAGGAGCTCCATCCATAAGGTCTCAGGCAGGGGGAAAATGCCAGGAAATTTAATTAAGGAAACATAATATAGAGAATCCATTTCAAAGCCCCGAACGCATTACTAGATCAAACAGGGTAAGGTGAGACAACCCAGAGATTAGCAGCAGCTGGGAGCCACCGCGGCAGAGGGTGGAGGGCGAAAGGGAGAGGCGCTTTTGCCTCCTGCTTTGGTTGGAGTCATCGGGCTGAATCTGGAAAGGCTTTGGATCTTCCCGATGGGAGTTGGTGACTAGGGAGGGACGGGACTGGCAACGGGACCTGGAATAAGGATGAAGCGATACATGAAGACGAGAGGAAGGGGGAGGGAGCCAGTTGGGTTCTTCTCTCCTATCTCCAAACTAAAGGCAGGTGGCGAAGAGCCTAGGGAACAGTCCACGGCGGTCTCTATATGCAGAGCTGAGCAGAGGGAAGGGCGTGAAATCGATGGAAAGGCCAAAGGTCATGACTAGCAAAGCACACCTGACCTTGCACGCGGTAGGCGTTCAAATATTTGAAGACTGGTGTCTTCCGTTCTCTCGTTCAAGGAGAAGCGATGGAGCCAGACCTTCAGGGATGTACAACAGAGGCCCCGTGGGCACAGAAAGATGAAAAGTGGCCTCTGTTACTGATAGTCTGACTCCTAGCAAGCCCAGACATTTCACTTCCTATCCCTAGATTTTCGTGAGAGCCGCCCCCTTAAAGTAACCACTGAGCTGGCTTGAGCCAATATGTTGCTCGTGGCCAAGAGTCTTGATTAGGACAATCTCTGCTAGAACGCAGTACTCAGAGTACCCTGTGGCTAGGTAACCTTTTGTGGTTCATCATAGCCTTCGGAACCGAGTCCATTCTTTTTGTCTAAGAGGCCTCACACAGGCTATAGAGGTTCAACTAGACACGTATCATCTTTCTATTTCGCTTCTACTCGGTGTGTCTCTAGCCAGGATAATCTCAGACTTTGTATCAGTTAACTATTGCTGTGTAAAAATTTCTTCCAAATTCAGTGGCTTAAAACGATAAGCATGCATTATTGCTGCTGAGTCCAGGACTCAGCTGGGTGCGTATTCTGGTCTCAGCTGGGCTCACTTATGCATCTCTGGTCAGCTGGGGTTGGGTAGGTAGCTTTGGACTGCTCACATATTTGGGGATCGACTAGAATGGCCTGAGCTGGGACAGCTAGGCTGCCTGGTCTGTCATTCTCAAGCAGACTAGCTGAGATTCATTCACAGGGTGGTGGCGTGCCTTCTGCAATCCTTATGCTCTGTTAGACTCTAGCTAGGGGAAAGGAGCAGATGCCATAGCGTACCACCCAGATGCTGATGGCTCATGGGAAAGGAGCAGATGCCATAGCGTACCACCCAGATCTCTTTCTGGACCCGACCTTCATTCCCCCTGTGAGCTGTGAGTTTGGGGCTGCTGATGGCTCACAGATCAAGAGAACTGCTTCCCCCAACATCGTGCTTCCTTCTCAGAGGGCAACCTGTGTTCAGTGGTTTTGTCGACGAAGGGCGTGAAGTCCATCTCTGCAGAGCTGGGATGGCTTTGAAGGGTCGTCCAGAGACTCTCCATGGGGTCAGCTCAGGCCTCTATTGCCACTGCATTGCAGTTCGATTTCTCCGGGAAAACCAATCCTCCTTCCCAAGTTCCCACAGGCGCCATTTCTGAGGTCCCCCTCCAGTAAACCCACCTGTACACGAACCCCCAGAAACCCACCTACATCAGGTGACTTTCTTACTAGGGGTGGGAGAAGAGCTTGACCCACATCTCTAACGTTCACCGGCATACCTCTAGTGACATACCAACAATCGACTCTCCAGGGAAAACAGTTTTGTGTCTTTGCCAATTTCCATGGTATAAACACTTCCACGACGACCAAGTTCAGACTATCACTTTGAAGTCAGAGCACGAGGAAGAGGGAAGGGATGTGCAAAATGGGGTCACAGCTCCATTGGAGCCAGCTCCGGGACACCACGGACCCCGACCCAGCACACCCTCACGTGTGCATATGTAACGGAAACCAAAGTACCTTGAAGCAAAACCTGCCCTTGCTGTGTATAGCAAGCTCTGTTTTTCTAAGTCCATGTCAAGTCACTAAATTTAAGGCCTCTCATAGGGTATGACCTGCAGTTTGAAATGTATGTGTTAGGAGTGAGTGAATCCTCCTTGGCAGAGTAAGAGGCGGCTGAATGCAGGACCAAGAGGAATGTTTGGGGCAGGATCCTTCCTGTCTTGTCAAGGTGATCCAAGATTTTTTAATTTGGGGTGGGGGGAAGAGGGTTGAGTGGAAGGCATTTTTTGTTAATATTGTCAATATTGTTAATATCGAAAAGCTTGCAAAGCCTCTTTGCAGATTTAGTTCCCCAAAACTATTTTTATGTCTTCCTACAATGCCCTGGGAGAATTGGGATGCCCAGCAGGAACTAGTTTTCTACTGGGACTTACACAAAGGAAAACAAAGTCCTTCCCTAATTCAATAACCACCACTTCCACTGCCACCCCTCCTAACCAAATCAAACTCGTGAGTTCTTCGGACTCCACAGATCATACAATCAAGGCAGGAGTTCATTAGATACATAAAGCCAGGCTCAGCCTTCACCACCCTGGCATTAACTGATGTCACTGCTCTTAAGATGGTCTAAGGCTTTCGGTAACTCCAACACTTGGCCAACTGGCTAGAGCACAGCGTGGCTTAATTCAGCTGCAGGCATTTCATTTGGCTTGTGAAAACGGGAAAAATGGACGTGAAAACCTGGAGCTGGGGCTGCTTGAGACCAAAGTCTGGCAACACCGGACCCGCATCCTCACATGGCAATGATCTCATGGAGTTAAACTGGAATTCTGCCCTAAAGGTACAGGGTCCCCACAGACAGCAAGAGTTCGAGAGACCCCAAAAGAGCAATTTGGGGGTGTTTGGGCCTCCTGGGCCTGAGGTAGGTTTGGAAAGCGGCCCCTTTTCTTTTGATCTGAGAAGGCTGAGTGTCAGGGGCAAGAGCTGACCCTAGACAGGCAGGAACGTAACTTGTTCTCCACTCTGGTTGTTTCTCCGTCAATGGCAGCCCTCACTTTGGCCGTTTGTAATTGGTTGGAAGTGGTGGTCTCTTGGTTCAGCTTCTTTCTTCCCAGGCAGCAGAGCCTCCTCTATCTCTTTGAAGATTACAGGGCTTTAGCATGCCTTTAAAGTGAATTTTTCCCCCTGCATTTTATTATAATTAATGACCAGAAAACTCTTCTCTTTTTTCCTCCCTTTATCTCTTAAATATGTTTCTTTCCTCTTTAAAAACGCAATATTTCTTTTAACCCAGGATATGGATGAGCCTGTCCCTAGCAGGGCAGGCCCAGCTTCATCTGTCAACTTGATTATGCAAAGCCTCTGTTTTCAGCTGGCATCTGAGGTGGATTTCAAAGCCATGACTCATGTGTGCTTCCAGGCGTAGGACCCAGAGAGCAAACTTCTATGACAAGCTCTCAGCACAGGTCTGGCTTGCGGAGAGAAGGTCCTCCAAGAGCCTAGTGGCTCGATGATGCACGTGACTCAACCGCACGGTAAAGTTCTGCCAACCTGAGCTGACAATCTGCTACTGGTGTTCTAGAGTCATCTCTCAACACAAGAGACACATCAGCAATAGCTCAGATGGCTTGAATTGAGAACCCGTCAGGTAAATGTGCAAAGATGTAGGTAATGGGCTTACATTGTTTCCAGTGTTTTTCCAGTGCTCTAGGGTATATGCACACAACAGAGATACACAGCTGTCCGCAAAATTAAGTACAAAATAGCAAAGCTCAGAACTGTTACAATATGTCTCTGTGTGTGTGTGTGTGTG
Source organism: Pteropus alecto (assembly GCF_000325575.1). NCBI lineage: Eukaryota > Metazoa > Chordata > Mammalia > Chiroptera > Pteropodidae > Pteropus > Pteropus alecto. The sequence continues at coordinate 1,447,110 of NW_006433949.1, read as the reverse complement.
TGTGTGTGTACATATGCAATGAATATATCAAAGACAAGGTTTCTCAATCTTGACCATAATGACAGTTGGGTAATTCTTTGCTGTGGGTGCTGTCCTGTGCACTGTAGGATATTTAGCAGCATCCCTGACCTCTGCTCGTTGATACCAGTCACACCTTCCAGGTGTCTCTCTGGGTACTGCCAAACCCAGAGCAAAATCACCCCCAGTTAAGAACTGCTATTCTATAAAGATAACAAAATATCAATTCTTCTGGATAGCAAAACTGGGGAATAGGAATAAACAGAGCATTTTACTAACTTTTAAAAAAATTAACTTGTATTGCTTTGGGGCAGGGAGATGCTCTAATGTGAGACAAAATTTGGGTACCCTGATTTCATAACCAAATATACTTTATAAACTAAAGGTCAGGTATTTAAGTACATGGATTTTCTGAATTTTAAAGTTTCTTAATGACACAAATGTCATATATTATCCTCATTTGGGACCATGGTTTATGAACTGGGAACCTGGTATCCGGGCCTGGAACTTTTTGTTCAGAGCGTAAGTCTTGTGAACACAAAGCAAGGTGTATATATCTGCCTAGTTCGTCATACTGTGCATTTAACAGAAGCTTAACTTCAGTGGGGGAGATTTTGCAGAGTATCATCATTTAGTCATCTTTGTCTGTTCAATAGACGGGTTGCAATGTTCCATTGATACAGTCAGGAAAGTGAGCGCTTGCTTTGCCTCCAGCAGTAACCTCGGTGGGAGGAAAGGTGAAGAGCTTGGCCAGGATGGTACAGGGCTAATGATCTTTCAGCATGCTCCTCTCCACAAACCGCTTGAAAAGGTGCCTGTCAAATAACTTTGGGAAATACGTTCGCGGTCATGGCTCAAACAGGCTTTTGAGCCAATTATCCAGAAGATTGTAAACCTCTGGAAGCCAGAGCCCCATTCCCAGGACTGTGATTGTAGGAGGTCCAGCGTGGGGCCCAGGCCTCTGGATGCTTTGACAGTCACTCTGGGGGATTCTAAAGTAACCTCACCCCAGTTCTGGTGGGACATTGTCTGCAGGGTCTATTGTCAGGGGCGCTCAGTGACAAATGAGGGGTGGAATTGAAACCACAGGAAAAATACTCTTCCGCTATGACAAACCACCTTGAGGATGCCTGGGATGCAGGTCTTACAGGTGGGCCCATGGCCTTCGGCTATCTTGAAAGGTCCATCCAGTTTTAGAGGCCCTGTATGTTGGACATGGAGGGCCCTCCCACATATAGAGTACAGGCAGCACCAGCATTTCCAGGGGATTTGCAGACAGCGTCTGAGTCACATGGGTGAATCGCCAGGTGAATGTGATCAGAAGCACTGAGACCCAGGGGTCTTAAGCCTCCAGGCCTGGGATATCTCAGCCATTAAGTACTAAGTTTCTCTGTGCCTAACATGGTGCTGCCTGGGGAAGAGAGGGCTGAAACACGGACACACAAGAGGTCTCTGCTCAAAGCCTGTGATGAATCCTGCACCCCACACCCCAAATTCCACCCATTCCTTAAGGCCCAGTTCTAATCTCACTCCACCGAGAAGCTTGCTTAATCCCTACAACCCTAATTATGAGTGCATAATTACATTAGCAAACGAGAATATAAACTTAAGTGCATCCGGCCTAAGTGAACTGACTCGTTCAAGGTCAGTTCAATGTCTGGCTTTGGACAGGTCTGGGTTGGAGAACACAGCTCCATTTGGACAGGTCTGGGTTGGAGAACACAGCTCCTCCTACCCCCAGCAATGAGCTGGCCTTCTGTGGTGGGCCATGATGAGGCCAGGAGGGGGTAAGAGGGAAACAGAGTTGGAATCCAAATGAAGTCTGGAGGTTAGTGAATGGTAACATGCCATTGCTAATGTCTTCGTTTTGATACGTATGTCACGGTAGCGTGAGACATCACCATGAGAAGCTGGGCGAAGGAGGCATCTCCCACGCAGGAGGCGCAGGCTGCTGGCATGTGCCAGGACCGTGGGCTCTGTGCTGGGTTCACGTCCCAGCTCTGCCACGTACCAGCTGGAATTTCTTGCAGAAGCAGAATGGGAGAGTCCCCTAACCCTCCACCTCCATTTCCCCATCTGTAAAATGGCAAGAACGGAACCCGCCGAAGAGAGTTGTTCTGGATTAAATGGCATTAGAAGTGTTTGCCCACGGCTGCTTTCTTAGACTCTGTTACTGATATTTCGTACTGTGTCATTGGTATTTGCCAATCAAACCGAATAATTCAGACCTTCAGAATCCAACCCCAGTTGGATGCAATTTTCTAGTGCAGGCATCACATTGTCTCTGTGAGTAGCCAGTTGGTGTCTCAGGCTCAGGCATCTCAGCAGTGGCCTGAGACACGCCAGACCCCTGGGCAGAGCCTGGCGTCCTGCCCGCTTCACAGCACCTCTGCATTTCTCCCCTGCGTCCAGTCTCACTGAGCATGGCCATTGGTCTGAAGCATGGTTCCGATGGCCCAAAACGAACTTTTTTCCAGCGGGAGTATTTTTCCTACTGGACCAAGTCATTATCCCCTGAATTGAGTCAATTTAGGGCACTCAGAAGGAAGGGAGATGGTCCTTGTAGCCTTCGCTGTAATTGGAGAAAATTGGGAATAACTTAAGTGCCCATCAAGAGGGGACGATGACATGGTGATCCAAACTAGGGGCCACGGTGCAGCAGCCAAAATGAATGAGGCAGGTCAACATGCACCAATGTGGAATGACCTCTAAATCAAACTAGGTGAAAATGCTACATAGTAGGCAGTAGTAGCCTACGATCTTTATGTGAAAATTCAGAAGCATGTATTTAAGTATACGTTTGTAGATAAACACATAGAAAAAGATCTAGAACAGGGCTGTTCAGTAGAACTTTACGTAATCATGAAAATGTACTGTATACCTCTGCCGCCCAGTGCTGTGACCCCTGGGGACACATGCTATTGAGCACTTGAAATGTGAGCAGCGTGCCTGAGGAATTGAATGTTAATTCTATTGAACTTAAATTGAAGTTGCTTCATTGGCTAGTGGGTACCTATTGGATGACACAAGTCTAGAAGGCCGCAGACCAAACTTAATGGCACTGGAGCAGGAAGATAGAAGTCACAGGGGACCTTTTTCTCTTGTGATTTGGCCTACTGAGGACATATGATAGTTTTTGTTTGTTTGTTTGTTACATAATATAGGACTAATACCCTTCTCAATGCAGCATAGTAACCTGGACTGGATCCTGAGACAGAAAAAAAAAAATAGTGGAAACATAGTAGAAACCCTAATAAAGCCTGGGGTGAGTTCATCATAATGGACCAGTGTTTGTATTAGTTCTGGTCAATGCATATGGGGATGCAAAGTATTAAGGGAAGCTAGGTGAGAACGTACGGGAATTCTCTGTACTGTCTCTAACATTTCTGTTACCCTAAAACAAATCCAAAATAGAGCTTATTTTAAAAATTAATGGTCATAAGTTTGCAAGGTTTTCCAAAATTTAAAAAGCTTAGACATCTGCAACTTCTCTGATTAAGAACAAGAACAGACCCTGGAACCCTCATTGGTTCTGGGCTCGGCATGTTTGGGAGCCTCAGCCAAGAGGCGAGAGACTGCCCGGCAGCTCAGAAGTGCAAGGGGAAGCCTGGTACCTGCCTCTGCCGAGCGGCTGGTCACATGTCCCTAGTGTCTTCAGATACTTGCTGAGACCTGGTGGCTACCCAGAGAGGAAGCCGAGAACCCAAGACACATCTGTCCTGATGGCCACGCCTCCATGAAAAGATGCCACCAAAGCTGACGCTTCTTCGAGGTCCCTTTCAGCTCATGCTGAATGTCCCTTGCGTGACAAAAAAGGTGGCCTTAAGACCCCACGCTTCATCATCTATAGTCTCCACAGCGCCACCTAGTGGTAAACAGTGAAGATGTTCCACTGGTTCTATTTTAATGGTGAAAAAATTGGGAACCTCCCTTGACTCCGTCAGGGCTCCAAATCACAGCTTGAGAGTTCTTCCCTGCCAGGCGCTGCTGTACAGTGCGAAAGACAAGCAAGGTCCCTGCCCTCACAGAGCTGCGTCCTTCCAGAGAACTTTGGAGCCAAAACTCTGGGGTCCAGCAAACCTTGATTCTATAATTCGTGTCTACCACATCTGAGCTGTAAGGATTTGGGGAAAACCTGCGTCATGAGCTGCTGTGATCCCGTTTTCTCGTCTATAAAAGAGACAACGATTCTCACGGCTTCCAGATAAGAAGGAAGTGTTCTTGAAATGATGGCATCTTAAGACCTGCTACATGGTGACGGTCACCATTTCCTGACCCTCACCATTTCCCCAAGTGGAAAAAGAGGCCTGAGTCATATACCCTTCTAGAAAGTTCCCTCGTCGAGCTAGGAAGAGGGACAGAAAGAGGCTGGAACTCTTGATGACTTTATTTTGAGGCTCAAGCCGGAAATCATGTAGCGACAGGAAACCCAGACCTGGGAAAAGTCTGGAATCTTCCGTCTCCCAGGCGAAAGGTTCATAAGTCTTCTGAGTAGCCTGCCCAGCCTGAAAGGCTAGAGATCAGTATTTTCCTGAGAGGAATAAGCAGATCTTGTGATAAATAGAATTTTTTTTGAGCATCATGGGACTTTAAGGAGGCCTTCCAGCCACGTCAAGACCATCGCACGCAGTGGAGGCAACGTAATGCGTGGTGACTCTCGGGACCCACAGGGCTGACGGCTCCCACACCGGCCCACGGCCACGTGACCACATCTGCCTTCCTGAGCATCGTTCCTGACGGGGGTAAATAATGGCCATTTAATCAAAACCAGACCGTGCCTCTCGCATCCAGCAAGCACCTCGCCGGCACCAGCCTTCCCCACCCCCCTGCCTGCGAGCTCTTGTGTCGGGGGTCCGGGCGGGGTCTCTGTCTACATGTTCTAAAAGCAGCTCCTCCAGAGAATGGACTCTGATTCTCTCTCTCTCTCTCTCTCTCTCTCTCTCTCTCTCTCTCTCTCGTTTTCTTCCCAGCGCCAACCAGCCAGTCTGTCTGAGGGCAAGAGTAGGCAGGTAAGTTGCTGAGGATCACCTGTCTGTCCCCAATTTGCAAGTTGCCTACCGGCCACCTCTGACTCCGTTCCTTCTGCAGGATTATTCCAAGGCTCAGATTAATGAAAGGTGTAAGTAGAGAAGTTTGAGAAGCATTTGCTTCCAAGCTTTCTGGAATACCACTGATGGCAGAGGAGAGTGAAAAGACAGGACATAATAACACAATTGACTAAATGATGTTTAACCCAGCTGGTTTAATGCCAACTTGTCCTATCGTCCCGGTGTTGGTGGCAAGGCTGGTAGGGGCAGCCAGGATGGCGTGGAGCAGGCTCCAGCTCGTTACTCGAAATTATAGAAGTTTTAGCTGCCCTTCACCCTGGCCTCCAGAGATCCCACAGCCTCTGGGGGTCTGCTGGACCCTCTTCTCTGCTGCCTCCAAGATGAGAAGACAGCATTAGAGCTCCTTCTCCCCTGAGGAACAGCCCGGCCTTGCCCGTGCGCTCCCAAGAGAACTCCACCTTTTCCTGGCTCCTGTGGGTACCTGAGGTCCAACAGCCAGGCTCTGGCTGGCCCGCAGCTCCTCCGGCAGAACGTTGGTCACTGCCTCTGCAGGAGAAATGAAAGGACAGGCTGGGTCACCTCCTTTCACTGAGACTCAAAAGGTCCCAACCCCCACCTGTCCATCTCCAGTCCGTGGCTCCAGCACCTTTGCAGAAACAAACAAGCAGGAGAGAGGCAATGACTCTTCTAGAGGAGGTACGGAGAATGCAAAGTGTCCTGCCCCAGGGGTCTCAGAGCACAGAAGCCCACGTGTTACAACTCAGAATCGTCTTCGAAGACATGAACACGAGACGAAATTAAAATGTTCCACCTCCGTGTGTGCCCCTGGCTACTTTATTCTGTGCAACCTTATTCCCTCCTCTGAGCCTCAGTTTCCCCATCTGTAAAATGGAGGTGATAATGCCCATCTCTTAGGCTTGCTCTGAGGATTAAATAAGGAAACACAATAAGAAGCATTGTGAACAGTGCCTGGCGCGTCGCGTAACAAGAATGTTATTTCACACCTGAGACCTCATGGACTCTTCACACAGTCCTCATAGAGGAAGGAACTCTGTGTTCCTCTCTCTAATGAGGAAAGAAACAAGTTGGAGGCTTCGTGCTTACGAGTTGCACAGCCAGCAAGAGGCAGCCTCAGAAGTCCAGGCCTCGGCTCTCTGACTCTAGTCTTTGCCCGTTTGCCCTCTTTAACGTGGTACTTCACTGATTTGATGATTTATTCAAAGAGGAAAACCATCTTGCCTCGTGATCATTTTGCGTTCTACGGGAACACAATTCATCACCCAGACGACTGGTTTTTTTCAGCCCGCAGCATCTCAGTCGGTCAATTGTCCTATAAAACAGCTTAAGATATTATTTTATAATCTATCAGTTAACTAAAAAAAAACCAAGGGGTAGAGAGCACTGATTTCTTAGAAAGAGGACCATGTTGAT